>NC_083648.1:16775653-17375653 GCF_963576545.1 Limanda limanda
ATCTGGGGACTGAAAGTGATTCTTAGTCATAATTTGTCTCCTGGTTGGGCTAAAGCAAAATGCACCTAATGACATGATCACAAGTTTAACTTAAAATCCATTCTGACAAACTTGAAAAACCCAGCAAGTAGAAAAACGATTTACTTTGACACAGCATGTTATTTTATACATTTTCAATTATGTAAACCCCTAAAAAACACATACGAAACTTACAAAAGTGTAGGTTGATGCCGGATAAATCTGCATTTTGTATAATACTTGCTACTTCTGAAAAACATTGTTTTTTTACATTTACATGCACAATCGTAGTCGTCGTCTTGGCAACATACTGCAGTAACCTGATTTCTCAAATGCAAATGAGAACCTGGTTTCCTTAAACTGGATAGGGGATTAGCAAAAACCTGGTTAAGAATAACATTTCTGGAAAATAGGCCAATTTTTTGGCAATGTTGTCTACACTTTCTGATGAGTTTTACTTGTGTATTTGCATGACAAAGACTGTAGACTGAACATCACAGTGGCAGCAGTGAGGATGTTTTCTGTTTTCTGTTATTATTACACAATAACAACTGGACAGATCACTATGAAACTTATTGAAAGATTGTGGTACATCTCAGGGAAGAAGCATTTTTTTTCACATTGAGAGAAAGGGTGTGGTTCAAAACTGTATCTTCCTTGACTTCTCAGAGAATAATTCATGAAACTTCATGAAAAAATCTGACATTTTTATGGGACTGATTGTTTGCAATTTAGTGCAGATCAAAATAAAAATCTGGATCTAGGGGATTTAAATATGGTTTCATAAGCAGACTGTTGGGCCTTGGCAGATGTATGTGCTCGACTGCGTGCCATTCTTGTTGTAGCTGTGCCAATAACAATAAATAACAAATGTTTGATGTTTCAAAATATATGTGTCTAAATATAATTTCACATGTATACATTTACCACAGTAAGGGGGAAACAACTGATCCGTCACAAAAGAGCCAGTCTTCACATAACACAAAAATATCAAAATTTCAAATGTTCCAGTCTTGGCTCTGGAGTATTGTTGGGGGCTGAGCTGAAATCTGATAAGCAGCCAGCTGCATGTGAATGTGGGTTTTACAGTAACCAGGTTTCTGCACAAAAACAGACAGCTTTCTTTACTTTGCTGTATTTTATCCAATATCATGCTATTTGTTCTGGTATTTCAAAGTGCAGGCAGCTGACAACTGCATCAGTTACTTGCTCTTTTCTCCCCAGAGGCAAACGAACTGCTGAGAAAGTTGTGTGTTGTAATAACCGCAGTTGAGATGAGGAAATGAATGACGCAGCTGTACATTGACGGATGGACACCGGGATTGAAACTGTAGCTTGGTATACTCTACCCGACCACCAGGCGCTGGTTCTGCCAGTTGACGACAAATGTTACGATGGATGTGAATAGTAAATGGGACACGCTAACAATAGCTCTATTCACACAATGACCAGGGCTTCTGTTGCTTTAGGGACGTGAAGATGATATTTGTAAAATGACCTCCCACCAACCCTCCCACACCTCTCACCTCACTTCCCACTCCTCACTCTCAGGCGTTCACTTGGTTCTTCTGCCCCTTTCTTTCCAAATCAGACACAAATGCCTGCTGCCCAACTGGTTTGTCTCACTGTCTGTCAAAGTGCGAGGATACTGTTCTCCTCACCTTCCTCTACCGGAGAAAGTAGAGGCCTGTTTTATTCACAGACACATTCCCTTCAACCTCAATTTTTATTCTTCTGTTGGCAAAAAGAAATCCTATTTGATAAGAATTGCTGATACATTTGTGCTGCAGCCATGACATCCTGTACTTTTTAGGACTTTTCGGAGAGAAATACTCAGAAATGAATTCCAGCTAATGAATTTGAATGAGGTCCAGTGTACTTTGTTGTACTCGATGAATAGCCAATTGGCTCAACCAGAGGTAATTCAGAGTTCACAGCCTACGTGCTCACAGTGGTACTTAGCCCATCTGTCATAAAAAGCACCGGGGAATTGGGAGAGAAAACAGCCTTTGACAGAAGAGGAATGTATGGTTTCATATGTAGAATAATGTAAAAACTTTAATTTTTCAGTCTTGGCTCTATGCATCTTTTCGTCTGGCATCCCATACAAGGAAGCAATAAATCAAGCAGCCCAGAGCCAAAAAGCGAATGAGCAAAAAATGATGGAAATCTAGGGAGAGTAGAGGAGCTGTGGTAACAAATCAAAAGTTTTTACTTGAAGTTGAGCTCGCTAAAGTCGACCAATCCATGCCATGTCAATGTTTGACTTGGACGCCGTCGGAGCTGAAAGCAGGCTATTACCACCATGAATAAATATGAGACGTGCCTATTTTCCCAAAGTCACAGGAGTGAAGAGAGGTGTGAAGGAACAGAACACTTATCTCTCCGGGAAAAAAAAAAACACACCTATTATATAATTTCTCCATCTTGAAATGTAAGTAAACAAGTGTAACTCTTGTGTGCCAACAACGCCATTAATATCTGTATCTTGGTCTTAACACGGCAGAAATTAGTCCCTCCTGCCTGCACAGTCATTTACCCATAAGGTGAGTAAAGGGTCACGAAAGAGCGGCAGGCATTATTGTGCAGATAAGCCCAGATGCAGTTTGGATGCCAAATGTTACTGCTGAATTTGTTACTGCTGATTTTAAGGGGACACAGTTAGACAGAGTGAAAGGCAGACCTGTACAGGAGAGTCCAGTAGGTGGATGGATTAGCGCTTTATTATTAGGAAGATAGTCTGGTTAGCTGTGCGTCCAAAGACGTGAGGCTTATGACGCATTTCAAAGCACAGGTCTAAGCTTCTACAAATTAATGCAGTTTACGTTCTTTACAGGTATTTTCCTCCAACCTGACCCGTGACCCATAACAACCATTATACTATGGCTTTGCTGAACTGGCTGATGGATATTATTATTTACTGAGAAATGTACATCTACATTGTCCAGTTTGCCCAGATTATCAATATCTTGATTCCTATATTTATTCAATGGTTGGTCCCTAACCCTAAATCTTGACTGAGGTTGTCCTATTTTATAATCATGTGCCTATTCTCGATTCAAAATGGTGAATGCTTGCAGATATGCACGTAAAAGATATTTGTTCCTGATGTTTTCTTCTACAAAAATCGAAATGTCATCGACAGCTGGTGTCTCTCACATTACTGGAAAGTCTTGCTTGAAAAAAATCATAAACTCATAATTTATGGTGAGCTCAATAAAACGTTTCTCCTTATGAAAATAAGGTCAAGAAAAAAATTGTTTATTTGCAAAAAAAGCCTCATCTAAAATTCCACACCTCCTCAGACAAATAAAGACAAACCAAGAAAAATCCATATTTACAAAGGTTTCATGAATCTGTAAACTTTTCAAATTGGATATTAATATTTGAGGCTTACAAACAAATAATGAAAATTGAATACAAACAACAGAGTAGGAAGTCGAAAAATATAGAAAAATAGACGCAGAGAATCAGGGCAGTGGATTTAGTTTCTGTAAAAACTGCACAGTAAGGGTTTTGGAGTCAATAACTCATTGTGATACTGCATTAAGCGACAGATTTACTATTAACTTCACTGGCAACATCACATTGTGCAAACAAGATGAGAAATCAATTAAATAATGTGCTGGTTTTCTTACAGACATCTTTATTGATGATATTATTTGTAAAAGGTTCGGGCTGTGAGCGTTTATCTTAGTGTGACCCCTGCCAATATACCAGAAAATGACTGACCTACTGTGCATCTTCACAGCTGAGGTAAACCAGGTGACAGATTTTATCTATATGAATACGTTCTTACCTTGAGACGATTCTGGTGTGGGTGCAGCAGGAAGTGGTCGCTGGGACCTGGGTTGACTCGATGGGGCCGCCATCTTCACAGGGCCAATGTACTCAACGTAAGTCCCCGGAAAGTCGCCTCTCTGCTTGGTGCGCTCGTTGTACCCGAGGAGCCAGCCCAGGCACTCAGGCTGCTCCTCCCAGCCCTCCTGGTAGCTCTCCATGGATGACAGCAACGCCTTGCATACTGTCAGGACGTCTCCGGGCTGCAGGTCCAAGTCCTCTTCCTGGTCCTTGGTAAATGCGTAGAGGGCACGGTACTGAAAACCCTCTGCCGCCATTTTGTCGGGGAGACAAAATTTAAAATGGCCACCAAATAAAGGATTGGATGAGCTACTGCAACTACGGGGTAGACCGAAATCCTCCTCAGAAACCAAAAAAGGTTGTCGAGTCACTAAATTCTGGTGTTGGATGTTAGCTTGGCTTGAGGGGGAGGGGTGAGGGGGATGATGGGAGGAGGGGGAGGAGTCAGCCGAAGCTTAGAAGCATTTTCAAAAGGTCCATAAGATGGCGTTCTGCTGCAGTTGTGTCTGTGGCTGCAGCGGTTTCAGACCTGACCGGTGTTGGTGGACTGGTGCGATTTCCTCAGCTTGATTCCCCGGTTGAGCCAGATGATGGAGCAGAGCGAGATGGTTGGCAACATGCTCCTTCAAGCAGCGAAACCTGCTGGCTGGGTGCAACTGGAGCAGCCGGAAAAAATTAAAATATGACTTTGCCGTTGAGGGCCCTGTGTTGCTGACTCTCCGCGGTCAGATGAAGGTGTCTGATTGGAAGACGAGTGGCGGAGTGGGATGGTCTTTAATCCTACTCGGTTCTCTCAGGCTCCCACATGTTCTGGACGGGGATTATGACCGACCTGCAGAGCAAAAGAAAAATTAAAAAATTGAGAAAAGAGGGCAATATTTCTTTTAAATCAGTGTTCCAAGAAAATAACAATAAAAAAAATCTTAAAACTGAAAAATAAGAAGAAATGTTTTCTTAAGGTCAATTATATTCAATAAAACAGCTAGAAGTAAAGCGGCCCATATCTATATGAAACGAAGCTTAAAGCGCTGCATGAAAATGGCGAACTGCAGCAGCTCAATGCATTCGTGCAGTCTTCGGTTAGGACAGAGAGATCGGATGATGCTGCTGCGTCATAACCAACAGCAGACTGGGTCCCTGGACAGGAGCCTCCATTCCCTCCATTCTACATTCACACACTCATAGCTTTTACTGGCGCATCACAGTTTCCACAGGAACAAGAAGTTTTTACTGTGTAATTAACATCCGTTCAGAACTCACACAACAGCATGTGCAATTAACAGCATTTGAAGAAATTCAGGCAAAATGGCGAAGACAGGGTTTTTCGCAGAATGAGCGTGCAAAGGAAACTAAGACCTGTACCACGGCTGTAGGGCGACCAGAATTTTCTGAAACACGCAGAACCGTTTGCAACAGTTCCCTCTCTCCTAGGAGAGAAAAAAGGCAGCCCTGTGTTGCCTCAGATATAGTTCCGACTTCATCGGTCTAAATAGCTAAATAGACTTTTCTGCATGACAATACCAAATGGACAGTCAACTGAGCAACCAAAGACCAACAAACACCAATTAACACAAATAAATTATTGCTCTATCTAGTCGATCATATCATATCTGCGTACAGCAAAAGGTCAATCCATGGAGCCGTAAAAAAATTTCTCTGATCGAGATGATAGCTCGATAAAATGCCAAAGAGAGGTACGCAAATATTACTGTAACTATACTACTATAACAGTTTCAGAACGAGGGATTGGTTTAAGGGTTTCTAATAAACCAAATTCATCTAAATCATCAGACATTAAATTTAAAAAAAATCGAAATTTCTGGATTATAATGGCCACAGTAAAATATTAAATCTTAATTTATCGTGTCTGGTCATTTGAGGTGCAAGCGAAAAAAAGAATAAAAATGCTGCAATAGACAGGGAGCGAGGACGACAGAGATTAGGGTTTCCAGATTAAGTACGACATCTGTGGTTTGTGGACCATCCGAGGACAATATTCATGTTAACCTCTCTGGACAGGATGAAAAGACGTACGTGAGGAGATGGAGCAAGTAGCAAGGGGGGGGACGAAGGCTACAGGAAGGTGGATGGAAGTTTTTGGTCCTCTCTGTCAGGAGTAGGAATCTATCTGGGGCAATTTACCAAAACGTCCAAATCCAAATAACCACAGGCCTGGTTTGCGAGGCCTGATGTTGTGCAATCACTTCGAAAAAGCTCGTGAATGGACAATGTTTGGAACGATGCATTGCAGACGCTTCAGTAAAATCGAGGTGAATGCATAAAAAATAAACCTACACCTCCGGTTTACATCTTTGAATGCCAAAGTACATGCTTGCGAACCTTAGTCTAGATTATCCTCTGTGCCCCCACTAGATTCAGAAAGCATACGCACATTCCCTGCAGACGTTCGTGTGTAAGAATATCCTCTTTTTTTTTTAAAAGGAAAGGTTTAAGAGTTATCGTGATAAGAGGAGGCAGCGCAGTGCAACACTCACCCCACTTTTGGTTGAGAGAGAAGCCCGACAGGCTCAGCCAGACTCTCAGTCCAACATCCTCCGAGTCGAGAAGCAAGAGGTGCCAGGCGAGACACGTGGCACTGGCATACCCAACCACAGCCCGCAATCCTCACACCACCATACCCCCCCCCCCAACCCTAAACCTCCCTCCCTCCTCTCTCCACCTGCTCTTCACCCCCCCTCCCGGAAAAAAAAAAGAAAACACAGAGCGAGGGAGAGTCCTGCCTCCAACTGACACCCCGTCCCCCCCCGCCCCCCCGTCCTCAGCCAGCAACAAAGTCCAGTTGTTTTTCCAGTTGCCATGTTTTATTTGTTTATAGTCAGAGCACCGGTGCAGGAAAGCAGCAAAAGCGACATGAAGACGGTGCAGAAGAAAAAGCAGTGCGCAGGGAGCGCTCTGATTCAGTAATCCTTTTTTATTATTTAGTTCCGAAGCAGAAAAAGTCGTGCGAGGTGAGAGACGAGTCATCTCTGTTACAGTCCTGGTCTGATGTAGTAGCTCACAGCTCAGGGCAGCAGCACTAGCAGAAGCAGCAGCAGCAGCTGTCAGGCTCAGCCTCACTGGATCCATTCCCCTTTTTAAAAAAGAGTTTTTATTCTGTCAGAGCACAAAGCTACAGAGAGCAGTGAAAAAAAAGCTGCGAGACTAAGAGACGGAGCCCTTTGCTATCAGCACGGTCCAAACGGCTGAGGGAGACCACAGGAAAATAATTAATGAATAGGCAGCAAGTAACTCACTGTTGCTAGAGAGAGGGAAAGCTAATCCCGCGCTCTGATTGGCTGCTGCTCTGGCCATGTGCTACCCAGTCACAAGAGAAGCCGGGCAAATCAAGGAAATGTTCTAATATTAGAAAATGTATCTAGGCAGCGATCAAACATCTGACCCAAACAACTCAACCTTTTTCCCACACACTTGACTTTTCTCATGCGTGTAACCTTGATGATTGTTTATCATCTCTCAAGAAATGCTGGATTAAATTAAATGAAACTGAAACAGGTCGATGATGCCGATGATGAAAAACACAACATGGAAAAACTGAAGGCTCAGTGTGACTGAGGCGAATTCCATGAGTCATGTTAAAGTCGGGCAAAGGGATGAGAGGAGAAATTTGTTTTTCTGAAAGAACAGGATGATAACTGTGGTGATTATTTCCATGAAAAGGAGGAAACTGATTATTATAATTTGTACAAAACGACAACAAAATTGTTGTGTGTGAAAAGGGATGGATTCATAAGAGACGTAATATAATATAGCAAGAAAATATGAACTACCTATTATTTAGATTGATTTAAATACATGAGGTGGGTTAATATTATTACCTCTTCTGATCTCATATATCTTTTTATAGACATTGAATTTAACTGTGGGGGAAAGCGAGACCTACATTGAACCTAAAATGGCATTTAGATTGGACTCTGCTGTCTGTAGACATCAGATGACTCTTAATGTGTTTAGTCACCCAGTCTCACTCTGACCTGTTCATTATACACCAGTATGCATAATGTAAAATGGCAAATAAGTCTTTCAGAGCATCACTAATATAGTGATAACAGTCACAGTAATAACAAGGATTTCTTATTTGATTTTTACAGAAGTAAAAATCGATATGACTAGAAAAGAGAAAGGTTTTTACTGCATGTCTTCTATAATAATTTACAGGATACACTGAATTAAGGCCGATCGATTTTAACTCTTATTTTTAAATGATAAATAGATATAACGCTAAACAGAATAACAAAAATCTTGATATATTGCCAAACACTAAATGGCTCTAAAATGTTCTCAGTTGTAAATATATAAAATAAACGAAGATCAATGTCACCTCTGACTATCAGAAATAGTCAATAAGTAAATAATTCATCAGACAATAAATACATTGATAAGACCTCACTCCATCTTCAATTAAACTATGTAACAATCAGTAGGTAATGTGAATAAAAACTAAAACTAGTTTATGTGTAATTTTATTTCCTTATTTTGAATAGATTGTTAAATCAAATTTTCAAAAAAATACAGGTTACTTCACGTCTATTAAATCATAACATACAGTATTATATATCAACGCTGACTTTGCCAAATGAGATCATATATGAATATTGAGTACAACTTCAACCCCTGGAAAATATCTCTGTATCTCGCTTTAGCACTGTTTGAAATCTGGTGCTGGTGGCAGCATTCTCACACTGACTAAATTTGTCAGAGGTGAAGAGGGGAGCCACCGTAGGGATGGAGGTGATGTAGGCTACAGCCGCTAGTAGCATGGTAGAGCCTAAGGCAGAGAAACCGAGGAGGCAACCAAGGACATTTAACAAAGCTCCAGATAAAAAGGAAAACTCAGCATTGTGATCATAGTCCAAAAAAGATAGCAATCCAGCACAAGGACATCCATCATACACACATTTCGAAAACGTTCATGTAATTACTGTAATTAAAGTTTCACAATGCAGGTTTATTGTAAACCCCTGAATTCACCTGTTACCCTGGGGATTGAACATATTGACATAATCATGGGAGGTGGTACTCTTTCACAAACACCTGCTATTCATTGTAGCACTGGCCATTAGCAGTACCAGGAGAAATCACACTGCAATGGTGGTGGGCCGATATCCATAAAAATTTTTACCATCCTCAGCCGGCTGTCAGATCCTTCAGCAACTGAAATACCTCCAATACTGCCGAAAATGCTGGGTCAGGCTAGTATGCAAACCTATGTACCGATCCAAAATAAAATATGTTTTCACCTAGATAAAACTGCAATTTTTGGTAGAGTGGTGTTAGTCAGAGCGAGCTTAAATGTAAGCAATTTGGCAAGATTTCAGACTGGAAAGTCCGACAGGTAAAACTGCGATGTGTATAGTATACAAGACTTGAGTTTTGATGGATGGCACTAGTGTTACCAATTACAATACGATTAATATCATGAAGCATTTGATGAACCATCACACGAAAGAGAGGAGTTGGCCGAGGCAAAGGGAAAAGTTGATGGTCAAACTTGACAGTAAAATAACTTCTATGTCATTCATTCTCTGTGTGTATTTGTTTTTTCAAAGGGTTTAACCTGAGTGACTGAGCCATAATGATAACAAATACCACTTCCATACAGGGTTAGCAGAATTTAGCTGTTTTACTTTATATAACATATTTAGAAAATGCACTGACTGATGTGGGATTAAAACTATGTAAAGTCCAGGTATCGGAACCAGAATCAGAAAGGGAAATTTAGTTTATCCTCCTCTCTGGCAAGACAGCCTAAATATCAAAATCTGCCTCAGGAAAACAATGTAGGCCATATCTGTAGTGGTATAAACATTTCACCACTAGGTTATATAACTTTATTTGATCTTCTGCAGTACCTCGGATCAACTGTCAGCTGTATTTCCCTTTGCTCCACTGGTTCGTGTTAAAGAGAGTTCCAGAGAGATAATGTCTAATAATAAGATAATCCATTCCAGTTACATCAGATCGTACATGAGCAACATTAAAACAAAAGGGCTTCACAGCTGGACAGGCCCATCTTATAGGTAAATGCATTTCCATTTCATCATCATTACATAGTGTGCAAATGGGTGTGGAGCAGAATAATTGAAAGAATTTCCTGGCAGTCAAATAATCTAATTTAAAATCAATAATTTGAAGATTGATCGTCTCCTCCAAATTATTTTAAGTCAACATTACAGATCATGATCACACCCATTGACGGACGTGAAAATTCTTGCAGTATCTTTGAAGCCAAAACTGATGTCAATGTTTAGAAGTTCATGGGGAAAAGAAGAAGACAAATTTAGGCAGATGTATTATTTAAAAAAAATGTACTTACAACCTGACCAAACAATCTCAGATTTGTACTCTATCGTTTAACAATGTTTACTTCTCAGTGCTCTCAGGTATTCAAACTATGTTGCGGATTTAATATTGATTTGACATTAACAACGCAAGATATATATCTGTAATAACCTAATGTCAGCCAGTACACTAGCTCAGCCCATGTATTGGTCCAGCTACAACCTACATCAAAACATACCTAAATACAAGCGTGCAGCTAATTTCCTCTGTCAATCAATCACCCGGCTATCTGCCTCCAATGCAGATGAACAAGTTTCTCGAAGGGCTTGAGGCTCATCCTCAATCGTGACTTTTTGGTGCACGCTTCCTTATCAGTCACATCTATTTGGTTCAGTGTCAAATTATGTGAACTCATCATTTCTACCATATCTTTGAGAGTTTGAATGGAAACATGCCTGTCTTTCATACCGAGCTGAAAAGGTCGCTGAGTTGAAGAATGTTGTCTTAGCTTGGGCAGTTTTTATAAAAGGATATGAGTTCTGGGCTACACGTTGCCGTACGCCTCAGAGACACAGTTTATGGATTTCATGGGAACCGCAGTTCATTTCTTTCACGCTGTGCAGAATTCAGACATTTACTACATGGTAACAGTTGCTTCTTTAAAGTTGTGTGTGTGTGTTGGCCCTTCACAGCCCTGCTGATGAGGAGCTGACTACAGAGCCACCACGCATGCAGCCTGGCTTCGGGCCATGTGTCCACATGGAAGCGAAAAATCTACTGCGCCACAGACTGGGAAGACTGGCCAACAACACGGGAACTCGTGAGGACTTATTTTTTCAGCCTCAAACGGGGGCTTAGGCACATTATAATTTCTCTTAGTCCCACCTGAATTCTATCTGAGCTTAATGAAGCTAAAAAAGCTCCCTTTGCTAAACAGAAACATCTGCTGTGAAGATTATGCAGCACTGAGACAGCACTGTTCAGAAAAAGTCTGCATTGCTGAATCTATCAGATATGATATGAGACACGGGCGATGCCTTGAGACAACGTGGACAGATTGTGAACATTTAACCGTTTGACCAAAGATAATCTGATCAAAAAAAGACAAGGAATCTGATAAACCTCCAAAAGTCTGCGCCACATGAAAATACCACAAGACTGTTTTTTCCGCAAGTGGTTCGTTTCCTTCACCCAGTTTGACTAGGTTGGTAATGAAATAGTTGTAAATACAGTAGCACCCACCGCAGATCTATCTAACTTCAGGGGTATTTGTCGGGTTTCTTGTCTATACCTTCACATTCTGTTCATATAACAATATTATTCCTGGATCGTAGCAATAAGCAGCAGGTCGATATGTCACGGACGTGTTCCCAACGACCATGAAGGCGATACATGTTCATCTATTTCTCTGCAGAGTGATAATCATAGTTTCCTCAGGCAGAACCCTCAGCTCAGAGTCTGCAGCCGTTCCAGCCGAGTCACATTCTGTTGCTATTTTGATCAAATAACACAATTTCAGTTCAACCCCCCCCCCCCCAGCTGAGTGACGTTCAACAACAATACCAACAGCTGTTCTGTGTGTCTGGGCTGAATAATGTCTTATTATAATGTCTTATTCAGCCCCTCTGATAAGTGGCACTTGGCATTCTGCAAAGCTCCACTTCTTGGAAGTTCAAACGCCAGCGAGCCCCAAAGCGTCATTGAGAGCATTTTGAAGACATGCAGAGGAAGAATGGAGGCTCTCTGCCACAAGCCCAGCTTCACGCTGATAAAGCAGCAGCATTGTACTGGAGAATTGAATTTTTTTTGTGTGTGTTGCATAACGCTGGATTCAGTAATTAATAGAGAGGGACTGGGATGGGGTGGGGTGTGTGTGTGAGTGTGTGTGTGTGTGGGGGGGTGTTAGAGGCCTGTCTTATTATGCAAGTGCCACATTAAGTGCTCGGTGCATGGCAGAGATTCAAAGCAGGGACACACACAACACACCCCTATCATGTCAGGCCTGCAGCAGTGCGAGGCCTGCACACTGCATGGCCGCCTGGACCGTGCAGCCGATGTAAACGCACACTATTGTGGTGTCACACACCGCAACAGTGCTGCTGCAACACGGTGGAGACACACTTTGACGAGAAACTCCCTCAACACAACTTTTCCTCGTCTTTAAAAAAAAAAAAAAACACGTCAAACGTTCGACTTGTTCTGCAGTGAGATCCAAAAACACATAAAAACAACAACTCGGAGGTCAGATTCTGTTTTAATTCACGGTTTTTTTAAGAAGTTGGGTTCGTTTAAAAGTCGACTTCGTGTTAGCGTCAGTGTGCGCGACGATGGGGAATAGAGAGAAAAAAGTGCGCAAAGTTAAAGTGGAAAGTTTTTTTGAAATAACGCGTAACGTTACAGTGAGTTAACGGACTCGAAGTCTGATCCACGTCAACTGTCGACGAGCGCGACGAGACCCACCGCATTCTCCCATTTAGAGCAATAAGAAACAGAAGAATAGGCGAGAAATGAATAAAGAGAGAGTTGGGTTTAAAGTTTAAAAAGCGGGACCGCGGTGAACATGAGCTGCTGCTGCGGGAGAGAGGAGCTGGCTGGCGGCGGCGCCTCCACCATTTTCCAGCCCAGGGTCCGACGCTGCGCTGGAAATGTGCAGCAAGTTGGAAAAACTCAAAACTCACCCTCGGATCTGTGCTCGACTCTTCTCACTTTGAGCGCGCGGCGCCTCGAAGCTTCCAGAGCGGACTCGACCCGACCAGGGACCCGTGTGGCGCTGGAGCTCCTCGGTGTGTGTCTGTGTGTGTCTGTGTGTGTGTGTGTGTGTGTGTGTGTGTGTGTGTGTGTGTGTGTGTGTGTGTGTGTGTGTGTGTGTGTGTGTGTGTGTGTGTGTGTGTGTGTGTGCACTGAGCTTCCAGGAGAACACCTCCCTGTCCGCTGCTTCTCCCTCCCTGTCCTCCAGCGGCTCCTCTACTCAGCCATTTTCCAGCTCCGGCAGGGAGCAGTGCGTGGGAACTCACATGAGGAGCAGCGGAAAGACACGAAGCTAGGCCGGAAAAGTCCGAACGTCAGAGAGGGGTCACCGGATGGCCTCGCGGAAATTTGGACCTGAGGGATTTTTTAAGCTGTAAAGTTGATTCTGTTTCCCACTAAAAACATTTAGTTTAATCTTTTTCACTGCAGAGTCCCGTTCATATGAGAAGAGAAAAGTCTGTGTTTATTACTACGTTAAACATATTTAGGGCCAAAGAAAGCACTGACAGACAGTGAGGCCCCATAGAAATTGTAAGGATTATTATTATTATTCAGGCAAATTAATTGGCTTTTTTACTTTAACATGCTCAAATTCTTACCCAAATTTGCAGAAAATTAGAAAGTGGTGAGAATGTACTTTTTTAAAATTAATTAATTAATTTTTATTGACAATTATTTTTTTTCGTTTTAATATAAGTTAATTTTTACCTCCTGCGCAGAATTGAACTGCGCACATCCTGCGCAGAAGCGGACTGCGCAAATCCTAAGAGAAACTTAGCACACTAAGAAGATGGACAAATTATTGTGTGTGTGTGTGTGTGTCTGTGTCATTCTATGCTGCTTTTGATACACATTTCAGAGAAAACCATTGTATCTTCTACTTTACTACATATATTTGACAGCCTTACTTAAAAGTTACTTTTATATTTAAGGATTTTAGATCCTGGATGATTTAACATGCTTTAAAAACCTGTTGTTAGAGAATAACCCAGTAGTTTCCAACCTTGGCTTCTGACGCCTTACAAGAATCACAGTGTGTGACACATTTAATTTAATATAATTCTGAAAATTCATGCAAAACCTTCTTGTTTATATTCGGTGATCAAATCAATGTCATATTGTTCCCATCAACTAGAACAAGGAGTAAAGGTCACTCATTACTCATTAATCAAATCAAACCTCCGGCCTCCTGAACTTTTACTTTTAAGGTGAGCTGTCTCTCTGTCCCCCTCTGGATGTCCTTGTTCAAGTTTAGCTCCTCAGGTTGACTTCCACTTCCTGCACAGACCAGGTGAGGCCTCACTACTGCACGAATCTACAACAACAACAAATCCCTAAATCTTTGTTCATACATGAATCCACATCCCACTTCTATTATAGTTTTATTATTATCATTTCAACAGTTAATCTTTATCTATTATAAGTGTATGTATCTTGCTTTCCTTTGTTTGTTTTATTTATAACAAGTGGAAACAGCACAAATCTGGATTTTATCTGTATTTAGTCTTATTGACTTTGGTTAGTTAGTTAGTAAGTTGCACAAAACCCAACAGCAAATAAGAAAACACATAGGTAATTATAAAACACAATGAGAAATAACCAAACACAACAACAAATCATTTCTTATATTCTGTAGTTTTTCACATTTGCTGTTGTGTGTTTTGATTTCCCTTGGACCTTCTGGGCCACCATCATTTCAGTTTCCCAGCAATGCACACTCACCTTCACCCCAACAACCCCAGTCCCATGAAACAAACAGCAGAGCGACACCTTCAGCAAACACGTCACGAGACAAAAATAGTAACGAGCAAGGACGCCTCATTATCATTAAGAGCAAAGGGCCGGGTTAGCACCAGGATGTCATGGTGCTGCCTATAGGCTGCAGGTGCGTTTTCCCTGTGGCACCTTATTGAACTGTACCTGTGTCCTGACGGCTACTGAGGTGCTGATGCAGGTGATGGCCTGAGAATTGAGATCAGAGAGGTTGGGTGAAGACCTATCATTGTGGCAGCAGTATAGGTTATACATGATAGTTTTAATACTAAACTTTGCCTGTGTATTAGTACCACAAAGATTAATCAGTAGTGTATAACTGACACTTAACCATTAGTACATTTTAGAAAGATTCTGATAGTTTGTGTTGCCCCAATCTTGCAAATATTGTTGTATGAGGGACAAATGACAGGTACACACAAGCTGTTGTAGTCCTGGACTTTTGAGTCCTCTTCAATTCATTTATTTCAAGCACTGTTAAGACAATAGAAAAAAAAACAGACAATGTCACACCAGTCTGCACCAGATATCCTCATGGAAAGAATTACACAAAGGCTAGTTTGTCATTCTGGGACATGGTGGGGGACATGGTGGGGTTGAGGAGGGGACAACAACTTCTAACACACAACTACGCAATAAGGAGTGTGGCAAATGTGGAGTCACAGTTGTGCACCCGTGTGATGACATGGATTTTATCACACCCAAACACACACACATACAGACACACACAGACACACACAGAGGCAAAACGAGAGATGAGGAGCTTCTTGTGATGATGTGTGATGAACTGCTGCTGCTTAGATCCCCACAAAATGAACTTGTGATTTAAAAAACATGACTCGATGATACAATTTACAGGTGAAGAGATGTTTTGGTGTTGATGCAAAATGAAAATGTGTCAGTACATTCGAGGATGTACAGGTATATTGCATCAGAAATTCAGAGATAAATCCCACACACTTCTATTCATTTTTTTTTTCAACGAAACAATGTCATTACGTCTCATTTGAACCCCCCTAATCCATAACCGCTATTCAAGACTTCAAGTTCCTTCAAATTTGCATAAAACAAAGATGTGCCTTCATGTGACTCAAAACACAAGGTGCACGTGTCTTCTGTGTAACCAAAGTAAATACAACAAGACTGGAAGCATTGTTGGCTGCTGATAAATTTGTTTTCTGAATAAAAACAATAAACTAAAACAGCTTCAAAATTGGAACAAAAAAACAAAGGAGGAACCTACAGCAGAAAACCAAATCCCTTGCTTTCATATCTCCCTCCTCCCTTTAACGCTCAAATCAGTCTCATGTTAAAAAAAACTCAGGGCTTATCAAACGAGGTTAAAAAAAGATCCAAATGTGCAATAAAACTGTGGGAAAACTTAACTAGGATGTGTACCACGCACAATCATTAAAACAAGAGATAAAGATCCTCACCTCGGAGTCCATCTACCCTTACAAGGTCACTTTCAAAGAAACACCGCCTACAGCTGCTATAAGGTCCACCATTGTTTATACAATATACATCAACAGCATAGGTTATTAGTACTGCAACAAGACTGTGTCCATATCAAAATATACAAAAGGAGCGATCGTCTCGACTCATTCCTCCATCTGGATGAATTCGGCCTTTCCCTGTCATTCATTTGTTGTTGTTGTTGTTTTTCTTCATAATAATTTAACAGAAACCATGACGAGTCCACACACATATTTGCGCTAAATTGTAAACATTCATTCATAATACACATGACAAAACAGCCACGGGAGCCATTTTTGCTTGTGGCATCCACTGTACAATATTTGAAACCCACAGAGAAACGAGATCGTCCTGAAATGGAAATGCGCTCCAACTGTTCTACCACTACGACGACTTGTGCAAACACTTCACCGAGACGAGGTTCTGCGAGGAGCCGGACGGAGGCGTGATTCAACAAGGGATTTAGAAGACGGAGGAAACAGCCGGGTTTCGAAGAGGGTACTTGCGAAAGCTTTATCTACACACCTGCAGGGTGATCGGGCTGTGGTTGAAACCGCTGCCAGGAGTTAACAGCACAGACGGCGAGTAGCGGTGACGCCCACACATGCATGAAGCTTCTTATGTACAACTACAGTTCCTCTTCTGAATGGTTTCTTTGTTTAAACCATGCTTTGGCACCAGCATCACACTTTCCAAATGGTTTGATGTTGATATTTTGTTTCTTTAAAAAACAAAATGCAATCAGGATTGATGAGGTTAAATGTTCACCACCACAAAAACACATCTGAGGCGACACAGAACATCTTTTTGAATTCTACAATACAGGGTGTCTTTCTGAACATGGTGGTATAGAAAAACGACGCGGGGAATGATATTGACTGACTTCTACTGCTCTTTTCTTCAACTTCTGCAAAAATCACATTGAGAAACTGTTGCGTGGCTTTTTCGATTTTGTGCAACTCCTGAAATAAGAACAGCTGAAGTATCCAAGGCATTTTCAACAACCCCCCCCCCCCAAAAAAAGTCATAAATAGGTTTCTCCATTGTAAACAAAAAATATTTACAAATCACATCAGATATTGGTGCCACAGTGATTTGAGAACCGAGAGAGAGAGAAAACAAGCGTCTAGGGAGTAAACACAGTTTTGCAGTCCCTCATTCTGTTAACAGTGTTGCAGGGTGCATATATTACTTGGGAACGTGGGTTTGAATTTTGTTCTTCCGTCTGCAGACTGATGCTCATGATGATTATGGGGCTTAGTCACAGTTTTCTGGACACACAAGGCCATCACTTGTAAGAACAGTCACAGGTCACAGACTTCCCTTCACTTTGTTGACCTGTTATCTCTGCCAAACTCTTCCTTGGTTTTTGGATTGGCCCTCTGCTGTGTAGTGGTACCCTGTGATCCTCTTCCTCCCAGCTTCATGGCGGATTCTGCCGCCGCCGAGTTGAGCCAGGACGCCTTGAATGGCTGCGTGACGGGAAGCATTGGGCTCGGCGTTGCCTCTCTCTCCTCCTGGTCGTCAACGTTCACTTCCTGCACGGCCTCCTGCTTCTTGAAGGAGTCCCTGCGTTCCGACAGCGCCAGCTTCCTCATCACCACCACGTCATTGGAGTGGTGGTTGCCGCTACGGTGTGGAGAGATGGTGGAACGATGGTGCTCGCCGATACCGCTGGCTGCGTCTTGGTGGCCTCTCTGCCCTCCGATGTACAGCCCCTGGCGGCCGTGCTCACCGACGCACACGAACCCGGTGGCTGTGTCCCCTTCTAGGTCCTCCAGCCCCTCCCCCTCAGACAGAGGCACCTCCATGGTGTGGCGGCGGGTGCTGTAGGCCTTCCTGTCTCCGTGGTACCCTCCGGTCATCTTGTCTCCCGTCAGCTTCTCTGCTGACTGGACCCTCTTGAGGAGAGGTGAACGGGGCGGCTCTGCACTGCGGGGGCGTACAGAATGGCGAGCGATAGTGGGAGGGGACAACGTTTTGCCGTGGAAACCTTGCAGGGACTTGGGGTGACTGGGGAGGCAGGATGGAGAGCACTGGGGGGAGAGAGGGTGAGGAGGTGGGATGCAGGCCAGCGGGGAAGGAGGGATACTGCTGGTGGACTTGCAGCGGCCGGCTTTGGTGTAGCGACCCAGAACATGCAAGGAACTGGGGCGGGCCTGAGGAACAGGCGAGTTCGGGGAGCTGGAACAAGGTGAGGAACTCGAATCTAACAGAAAGAGAGAGAAATAATACTTAATTCTTCCTCCAGAAATGGACAACCACAAAGCACAAAGGATCCACAAGAGAACTTGATGATACAAAGCCTCCTCACTCACCTCCTGAATGGTCCGGAGCAGGGGAGCGGCAGGGCGTGGACGGCCCAGGAGAGAGACTCTGCGTGGGGGAACCAGAGAGGCTGTCGCTGGAGGACTGGTGGAATCCTGAGGAGAAGCTACGACTGCTCTGCATGGGCGGAGGAGGCGTGTGCTTCGACAGCTTCTTCAGGATGCTACGTCGTCTGCTGCAAATGAGAAAAAGTGGAGGTCAGATCTACTTTATTGTATTGCTCTTGCTTTTATCTTTTTCATGGTTACAAAAGTAGAAATAAATACCCAGAGAAAACCACAACTTTCAGAAACTAAGATACATTCAACTTTTGAATTTTGCTCATTAGCAGGGGCATTGCAGAGAATGGCTGTTAACATTAGTCCACAGCAATGACATTTGTGTAGGGCAACCCAAGCTCCCTTTTTATTAAGTATTAATTCTATGCCATCAATGTCAAATGAACAATTTTAGTTTCACAGATTAACAAAAATGGAATTTACAGATTAAAAATGTATGATTTTTGGCTGGTCACTGACAAAGTGAAATTGAACTGAGCTTTGATACAAGTTTCAGACAGTTCAAAATGTAACAGTCATGACTTCCTTCCCCCTTCACGTACCCGTCCTGTCCGTCCCTCTTCTTGCTCTTCTTGCTGCGCCGGGCCATCTTGGACCTGTAGCTCGACTTCCTGGCCGGGCCCACTTTGATGGAAGTGTTTTCCAGTGCAGTCGTCTGCAAGGTCACTCTGTTGCCACTCTGTTTAAAACAGACCATAAATACGTATCTACAAGGCAGGTGCAAAGCCACAAAATGACATGTCCCTGACAGAAAATGTATATATTTAACAGGGAGGTTCTACATTTAGATTGTTATATACGAAAAAGACATTGTAAGGCATAACAAGCCCTTTTACCTTGAGCAGGAGCTCCACCACCTCAGTGTGGACGAGTCCCTGGACCGACTCCCCGTTGACATGAGTAATGAGGTCACCCGCCCTCAGTCCTGCTTCATGTGCTGGACTGCCCTCCTCAACACACTGTGGACACACACACACACACAGACAGACACACACACGGAACCTCAGATCAAAATTACTGGTCAAGCAACCGCATAATCAGCTGTTAGTACTATAGTCAATGTGTCACCTGATTACTATGATTAGCGTTCTCAGTTTACTTACTCGGTAAAAAAAAGACACCAGTGAAATCTAGAACATTTATTTAGTGCATTAGAAATTGAAACAGTAAAACACAAATATGGCCACGACAACTATACATGTTTTAAATTGTCATCTTCAAAATTAAAAATGTTGCATAATAATTTGATGTTGAACTTGAATATATATTTATACATATTGAATATACAGAATGTTCCATGGAGGATAAACAGCACCAGCTACATCGGAGATGAGGACACGTACCCAGACCATGTGGTGGACAGTGTAGACATCACTGTCTCCCATGTAGACCCTGATCGCTCGCAGAGCAAAGCCAAACCTCTTCCCAGAGCTGTGGATGACCACAGGAGGCCGGAGGCAACTGACGCTGACGCTCAGGTCCCGGCTCGGGGACGAGTCTCTGGACGAGGGGTTGGACGACAGGGACAAGGAAGACTTGGGGCTCGTAGAAGGAGCTGCTGAGTCGTCTGGATCAGGAGAGGAAGATGAAGAGAGGAAGATGAAAAGAACATGTAATGTTTATGGATTGTATATAATTTACCTCTGCTACTTTAGTTAATTTTATACAGTACAGTATTTGATAAAAGTAATTCCACGACACTACTTAAATAATAATATTCATAAAAATGAGCTTATTCCACCATACATGATTCTTAGTCAGAAAGTTGCCATGGACATAGAATTGTTATTAAAGGTTTGTGATTTACACAAGTTCCACCTGTAGAGGGCACTGTTAACACATGAATAGTCTTAGCAAACATAGTTAGGTTAGGGTGGAGCCTATAAAAAACACATACAAAATAATTGTGGCTGCAATATAAACCAAGTAAGTAAATGTTTACTAGCCTCAGTAAGAACTAAGGTAAAAGACAAATATAAATGTATTTCCTTCACATTTTGTACAGATTAGTCTACCTGGAGTGATGATGAGAGAAAGGCCAGAGACAGAGGCAGACTTGGGGACTTTGCCAGCTGGGGATCGGGGTTTCTCTGGAGTTTCCAGCTGGTGAGCAATCCGTCGAGATGCTCCTCTCCTGAAGGACGGCCTAGTCCCTGTGCTGTTGCTCCGGAGACGAATGCGCCGCAGGTTGGAAACCATCCCGTCTATGATTATGAAGGAAAAAGTGACACCACTGAGGATTAACAATTGCAAAATATCAAGACAAATGACAATACATAGGTCTGTGTTTGAAAGCCTTACCTTCCTCTTCTGCAGAGATGGCAAAGTGAGGCATGATGTCAAGGCTCTGGGTGCTGTTCATCACCAGCGGGCTGGCACTGCGCTCGGACTGGGAGGAACTGGATGAAGCACGAGGACGCAGACTGCAAAGGAGAAAAAGATCACTCAATAAAACACGTGGTTAAGTGGGAAACGTTTTTTTCTCTGTAAAAACTGCAATAATGGACCAGAAATAACAAAAACAACAGGCTACAAAATGTCTTTCAGTCAAGATCATGTCAGTATTTTATTTGGCCTTTTCATTGCTATCTTATGAAAAGAGAAGAAACTCATAGTTCTTCTCGGTTCGCTCTCCTCTCATAATAACGACATCACTTTCTCTGGTGTTTCTTGCTCTCACCTCCCCCTGTGTCCATCTGCCCTCCTGTCTCCACAAGCCGATTGTTTGTACCCGTCGCCAGGAGAGAGGACTCTCCTGCCCTCCCAGCGCTCCTCCTTCTCCTCGCTGTGGCTTCGCTCCGATGACGACAGGCTCTGGCTGGACGGCGTAGAGGTGGACAGGTGCTCTGTGCTGCTGTACACCTAGAGTTCAAGCAGAAAGGGGGGTGAGCCTTTGCTCTACTTGTTTGTTACTGTGGCTGTTTTTTTCCCGAGAATTCACACAAATACTGTATTCTGTCAATTAATAAGCTATTTATATTGGATATATCTGGTAATAGCAAAGGAAGTTGCATGAGGATCAGTGAGCAGAGCCACAACAAATACCTTGCTGAAGCGATGGGCCACAGAGGAGAACTGACGGAGCTCCAGGGACGATTCATCATCATTTGTTTCATCATCATCTTCATCTGAGTCCATGTGACAGTAGCGCTCTGATCGAGCTGTGAGATTAAAACATTTGGAACAATAGTTTTTACCCTAATTGACAGCTAAAAAAAATAAATCAGACATCCGTAGTAGTGCATCCTGCTTCACAAATATGTGTATTTGTGGATGAATCCACCTACTGTCAAAGTAGCTGGTGTCCTCGTCAGTCTCCAGTTGAGGTATAAATTCAGCTTTCTGCCTCAGGAGCCCGTTCCAGTCCAGACCCGAGAAGAACATGTGCATCTTCACTTCAGTGGTTCCACCTGGAAAAGGCATTAAACACAGTTTACAGCTTATCCTCAGCCAAAATGTAAGGAGAGCCTCCTTTGACACCAGACTATACACTTTGTTGTGAAAACGTTCAGTGTAATGATAAGTGTACTTTCATGTAGAGCCACAACTGAGGAATACTCTCATCATCCATTAATTTGATTATTATTTTCTTTTATTGGTCTGTTCTATAAAATATCAGAAAACAAATAATCCCAAATCCCCAAAATATATTTTGTAAGACCAAGCAAAACAGTGAGTGATCCAGAATGTCAATTGTGATGTAGGTGAATGAGCTACTTAAAATGTATTCCAAACTTTTCTTTTCTCCACATCTGACTTGTTATGAAATCACTTTCCAGTGGGATGCCACATGCTGTTGTCTCCAAAATTGAAGAGGTCACAGGAACAAAATAATCTGTCTGTGCCTTTTCTTGACCAGCAGTGCAACCTTTCAGCCTTGCCCCCCCCCAAACCCCATCATCAGTCTAACTACCACCAACCTGTTCCTAGACGCTCCAGAGGACTCTGTCTCAGTAGTCTGGTGATAAAGTCCTGGGACTCAGCAGGCAGGGCGTCCTCCCCTTCGGGCCAGATTATGTCATCTGGACAAAGAAGCACAATCCAGTTCCATATAACATGAAGACAAAAATAAACTTTCCAGGAGGAGCAAACAATCACAATGCATTCACAGGGTCTCTTACCATTTACCACCTGACCAAAAAGCTGCTCCGGTGTGTCTCCAAAGAAAGGCACACAGCCCACCAGGAACTCATAGAGGATGATGCCCATGGCCCACCAGTCCACGGGCTTCCCATAGCCCTGCCTCAGGATCACCTCAGGAGCGATGTACTCTGGAGTCCCACAGACCTGCAGAGAGGAAAAACAACAGAACGGGGCGGGAAACTGGTGTCAGATAAGGTCAAAGTTACAACAGAAGGAATGAGGAGAGGAGGACATGAGGAGACAAACCTGTTTGTCAATGAACTCTCTGGTGTCTTTCTCTATGTGGCCTTCATACAAGTTGGTCGTCATGTTCATTAGACCAATCTTAGACAGTCCAAAGTCTGTCAGCTTAATGTGGCCCATGGAGGTGATTAACAAACTATAAGGGAAGGAAACACAAGAATGTTTAATGTTGCATCAAACGCTACTCAATTCACTAATCCCAGATTCAGTAAAAAAAACATTAAAGGCAGCATATCTCAGAGAGTTCGGCTCCAACTTTAGAAAGACTTGGTGTTTAAAAACTTATGATAAATCCAAAATGATGCGAGCTTGAAAGAAAAGAGGTGCTGCCTTAGATAAAAGAGAGAAGCAATGTGAAATGTGTGAGGCTGTTTTATCTTTAGTGCAGACTTACTTGTCAGGTTTGAGGTCTCTGTGTACGATGCCGTAGTTGTGAAGGTACTCCAGCGCCAGGACGGTCTCTGCAAAATACATCCGCGCCATGTCCACAGGCAGAGGACCAATGTTCTTCAATAGGTTTGCACAATCCCCACCTTTAAGGACAAAGGAGGCCAACATGATGAGCTCTGTGAGATCAGTGTGAAAAGCTGGAAAACTTTGAATAAATGTTAATTGTTTAAGTTTAGAGTCCAATCCAAACCGACCCTACCTTCCACATACTCCATGACCATGCAGAGGTGCCTCCGTGTCTCAAAAGAGCAGAACATAGAAACCACAAATGGGTTTTCTGCAAATGTTAGGATGTCCCGCTCCACAAACACCTGCTGGATCTGGTTCCTAAGGATCAGGTTCTGCCGGTTTATCTTCTTCATGGCAAAACGTTGACGGGTTTCCTTGTGGCGCACCAGAAACACAGCCCTGGATGGAGGAAGGGACAGATGTGGAAGGGAGATCATTTGAGAGATAACATTAGGAACGGAAGAAGACAAAATGCTCAGTGTCAAGTCCGTAAACACAAAAATATAACAACAAAGCATCCTCATTTGAGTTTTGTCGTTGTGCTTTTATTCATTAAAAACTCATTAATTTACTGTCCACAAAGAGAGTCAGTCTGTCTTACTCACCCGTAGGCGCCGTTGCTAATGAGCTTGATGGTCTCAAAGTCACTCTCCAGTGGTTTCCTACGAGGAGGGGTGCATGCTGCTCGGCCCTGAATCACACATCGGAAAATGAGACGGAAAATAACAGGAACCTATTTGCTGCATTACTTCTGAAAAGGCATGACTCCATTGCCTATAAAACAAGTGCTCCATTCACCACTTAAACTGTTAAATCAACCCCTTCAGTGTTGTTCCACTCTAAGTTATTCAGAACAAGATTCCTCTGCACACCACTGTTAATTCTTTAAAACTCATTTTAATCTTTGCTATTCCAAGTTAAGCTGCGTTATACCTGCGTGAGTGTCGTCTCTCCAGTGTCGTCAGAATCTTTGCTGGTCGACCTGTGACTCGGGCTCGTCTGCTCCAGATGAACCATCTCTGTAACAGCATCAGACACACAGATCAAACTCCATTCAGCTTCAATCAGCTCCAACGATGACAGTGAATGTTTAATCAACTGTCAGCAATTACACTAATGAGGCTGAGTATAACAAAATCAGACAGCTGTCACTATATATATAGCAAATTTGGTGGCGTTTGTTTTTGGGGATTCTTTTATAATTGGTCTCTTGATTTGAATGATTAACGGCATCAAATTCAGTCCAGGAAGAGACAGTGCTGTCCTGTAGGGAAAACACAACCTGCACGACTGGAGAGGGAACGATTAACAACATGTCAGAGTTGAGAAAAATATAGGGAAGTTTGAAATTGAGTTTGCAATTACATTTATTTGATCTTTATTAGTTCTTCATGGAGTTGTATGGAGAGAATATAAAGCCCTTTTTCCACCTGGCATTAACTTCTTCTTCATTTTGGCAGTTTCGAATCTAGCGCTGCCCTCTTTCAGCAGAACTTCATGATGCACAGTTAACTTCTGTGTGTTGGCGAGAAAATAGACATGAATGTTTGTGTACTTGTTGTTTTTTAAATCTTGGGAACAATGTGCAACAGTGGTAAGAAAGCGAGGTGAGAGAGCTTCTCAGTTTCTGGGGTCAAACAGGTATCGCCAAGAAAAAAAACAGAAAGACAAACTCCGCTACTGGCAATGGGAAAGAACTCAATCTCTTTTTCTTAGTGGGTTTGTCCGCATTTAAAAAACAATGTATACCTGCTAATTTTGGTGTGAAAGAGGTATAGCTTTTAATAGATGCACACTTGAAGAAAGTCAATACTGTTGAATGATAAGATCATGCTCTAAAAATCACGGCAACAATCCATCAAACCCATTCAGCACAAAAATATAGTGCAATTGAAATTGAAAGAAAACTATTCTGGTGCTGCACCTTCCAGAGGATCTCTGTGGAGGCCGAGCTGGCTGATGATGTATTTGGGAATATCAGTCTTGATGCCCTGGCCGACCTTAGCGTTATCCTCCGCAACTTCCAAACGTTGGTAAAACTCCTCTGGATCAAACTCCTGGAGAAGAGAGAACAAAAGACGTGTTGTGATTTCATTGCACTTTTATCCAACAAGTCCAGATTGCGCTTGGCTTATTCCAATAACAACAACAGCTGGTATTATTACTGTCATCACGACTTAATTTGAGGGGACACTTTACTCAAAGCTCTACATTGCTGAACATTATACAAATGTTGTGTCACTTACATATAATCACTACTTTGTCTGTGAATTATTCTTACCAGACACTCCAGGAGCCTGGCAGGCCTGGAGATGATGATGAGAATCTTCTTGACCAGTTTGGTGATGACGGGCACCTCTTCACTCTCTGAACGCTCGTACGCCTGATCAGGAAAAAGACAAAGGATAATGGATTATTATTGCAACTTGTGCTGCCATACAGCTCGTGCAAATTGGCACGACAGCTCATCCACAGAGGCACTTTACTCTGCCTCACATTATTTTTAGCACCTATTTCATCTTCTTACTTTATTTGTTGTTGATTCAAGTGATAGGGGCTGATATTTAGACATATTGCATCAATGCTCATTTCTGCTTGCTTCCTTGCCAGATTAATAAATAATACCTGCCAACACACTATTATTGAATCTCATTGTCTGCATATCTTAGTCTAACACTGCCTTGCCTTGGTCAAACAGCAGGTTCAGAGTCTGTGTTGCAGAGATGGTGAAAGAGTGATGTCAGTCAGGGTTTTAGAGTCAGAGCTACAAGGTTTTTCTTTAAAAGGTAATATTTAAACAGAATCCCAGTAGCATGAAATACTAATCCATCGGAAAAACTAACAAGCACAGGGACAAAGTAAACCATATTAACATTTTACCACATGGGACTGTTTGCTTAAAATAAACGTTTTCTGGGATGAAAAATTATTTTAGAAATGTGGTTTAGTGGGAATCATACCCAAAATGTGTTTCCTTGTTGAACTGTAGGATAAACAAAGCTGCTAGGAAACTGGAAGAACACCGAAAAGCACCGCAATGAGAGAGTGTGCAGACTATGGCCCCATTAGAAATGAAGTCATTGTAAGATTATCCAACTTTCTGAATAAAAAGAGAAAGTCATTCTGCAGCAGAGGCTGTGATTTATTTAGCAGAAGGCAGCATTTGCTGCAGGAAAACTGTTGGTGGAAAGGTCATGAAATCAATCATTACATAAGCAAACACTTGACCACTACACAAATCGATGCAACAATAGAAAATGACAACACCATTACTTGCCAATGAACTGGAGTCAGCTTCGGATGACAGCCAATCAAACAGGCAATTTCAATTCAATAATCCCAGTGCAGTTACAGTGTCGTATGCTGTAATGTCCCAGAGGGAAATCTGAGCTGAGCACCATCAAAAACCCACTAGCAGTAAATTAGAAGGAAACAGACACGGCTGACTGGATGAATAATAAACAGTGCCCAAAATGGGCAACAGTATTTTTCTTAAAGATTTGCTGAAGATGGAGAACACCCACCTCGTGCAGCAGCTTCTCCAGCTTCTCCTGGAGCTCCACAAAGTACCTGGAGGTGACCAGGCCTTTCTGGGACTTGTCCAGACAGTCTCTGGCAAGCTCCAGCAGCTGGTGCTGAATGAATCCCAGCACGCCGTCGGCCAGGGGCAGAGCGCTGCCCGGGGAACACTCTGCGATGATGTCGAGCAGCCGATCCTCCATCTGTGCCGTCGCCTGGAAAACAAGCAAGATGGAGGAAGTCATTTATAGCAGTGACAGTGGTACTTTATTAACTGTTACTTTAAATCCCAGTGGTGAGTGACTCGAGATTTTGACTTTGCCAGGAGCATAAAATCTCCTGTCCTTGTTTCCTTGTGTAACAAAGCTCAACAACACTATTGTAGATCATCATTTTGCATGAAGATACATAAGCAACACTTCAAATTGAGACAGAAAAAAAAAATAAGATGAGAAAAGCAGCGATTCTACCTTCGGAAAGCGTTCTTTGTAAACATGATTCATCATGACAATCTCATTGTCAAATGTTCCACAGGTCCGTCCAGGGCTGGAAGGGAAACAGGCAAAAGAAGAAACACACAAATTCATCAGAAATACCACAACAATAAATACCAGACAATATTATTGCACAGTAAAACTAATAAATGATGGATGCTAGAGGATGGATGGAGACGTGATGAAACAGGAGAAGAGGTTAATATTACATTAAAAAAAAGGTAAGTTAAATTAACAGATGATATACTGATGTGGAAGAATAATAGGTCAATAACAAAAATAATATTAAAGCTACACAAAATCTATAAACTTTGGATCAGTAAATTCCAGCTCAAAGTGTTTACGGCCGTCGCAACACTAATAAGATTCAGATTTCATATCAAGTTATCATGTGCAGTGTCCGTGACCACATCTGTTGTGTGCAGGGGGCTTTAGTTACGAGGGGGCACCTTCTAAACCGTTCATACACGTTACATATCTATGAACTGTCATCACGTGTTCAAAATAGAAATGCTGGGTGCCCCAATACATCACACTGCAAATAACAATATCGACATGCGACAAGCACTTTACTATTTCTGGGTCACCACAGAGAGGGCAACAGCCACCGTTTGCCCCCTATGAAATGCTTCACACACCCTCTGGAGCTATTTTAGAGCAACATGGAGAGTCATACTATTCCCATAGTCAACACATGCAGTAATATAGATGTGTCTAATGGCATTGCAAAAGTCTGTTACATTATTTTAGTAGGCTACGGATTTTCTCTCTGCTGTTGTTACTGAGTTTCTTGTATCTCCTGTTTCATCTCTGAACAGCTGATCAGCCAGAGGTCACATGAACAAACCATCTAAAACACAATGTTTCTTTTCTACATGTAGAAAAAAAAATTCCGGAACATAAACTTCTACAATCAGACTAAAAAGTGGACAATTGTTAAATGTATAATATGCAACTCAATCAAAACAAACAAATGCCTAGTTTGATGATGTTGTTGTCCTCACAACCACTGTCAATACAAATCTACCCGACAGGATTCAGACAAATTTCATGTTCATAGATGAGGTAATGTATTATGTGTTCACATTACGCAGCAAATGGCAATGAAAGCGGCTATGACTCAATTAAATGACACGTCCCATTACCTTTAATAAAATCAAGGATTACTCTGGGTTTAAATATTGCTGGAATCATCTTTGATAATGTGATTAAACATACTGATGCATACTAGACCTTTAACTTTATTCAGAACTTTCAACAACCAATATTATAAGAGGTTAAGATATTAATAACACGGATTACTTGAGTCTTGACTGCAAGGAGAAAACAACCACCTCTGCAAACATAGAACAGTTGACTTATCTAGAGTATTAAACCTTCTTTGTAAACCTGAGGATAGCCTCAGGATATATCTGTGTGCATGTGGGTTTGTGTTTTAATTGTGTGTGTACAGTATGTGTGACTGTGTGCCACAGGCAGGAACATGTCACAGAAACAAAAACGCATCACGATGTGTGCAAGACGGTCAACAACACATCATAAAGGTTTGGATGGAGTAATCTCACAACTCCTCAACACCAAAGCTCTTGCCCTTGTTAGATGAGAAATTGTTGTTTTCTTTCCCAGGAGATTACCAGTAACCAGCAGAGAGGCTTCCTCCAGAAACACGCAAGATAATTATTACGCCATATTCAAATCCTAAGGGTTCGTTCATTTCATTTTACAGCTCATTAACTACACACCATTATTCACTGTAGGATATTCAGTGGCTGCAGCCCTGCTAACCATTAATTTGTCTCTCATAAATATATTTTAATTCCATCTTTGGGTAAGTAGCTGCTTAACAGGAAATGTATACACAAGGTGTGATGCACATCGTGTGTCTTAAGCTTGTGAGATTTATATGAGCTCCATAGCTCTCACATTCATTTAGTGCAGCAGAATGATCACAGCATCACAATGCAGTTACAGTAAGACAGACACCTGAGCAGGGCCACAGAAATGATGACAAAGCTTTTGAGCTAACATTTTACCAGAATATATGATTAATATTTTACTTAAGTTGAATATGAAAAAATAACGTTTGCTTTAATTATCAAAGAGGTTATGTTTTTAGTGTTTGTTTGTCACATAGCAGCATAACGCCAAAACTACAGAAACGATAATAATGCACTGGATCATGGATCATGGGGTAGATACGGGAATTCTTCTTACTTTCTTTAACATTGTGAGATACGCTGTTTCTCAACATTGTCCTTGATATCTCCGAAAAAAATTAATGGATTTAAGAACTCTGGTATATTTATGGGACTGGTGTGTGTGAGTGTGTACAATTCAGTGCGAATAAAATAGAAACCTAGAACCAGAATATGTGGTTTCATAGGGTGGTTGTTTGGCCTTGACGGAGGTATGCGCTCTCTTAGTGCCATTCTAGTAATATTATTCACACTCACGGCCTTGATGTTAAGCATGTTAACCCTTTAGTTACCAATTGACCTACAAGCTTAAATAAGTCATTTAGACACAAGGACAAGAGTGAGGCTTATATATGAAGTTTTTGTTGAGCCGTGAGCAGCTCCTTCACAGTGTTCTGCATTCTGTGCATAATGTCGACCAAGACTACACTTATCAAATCCAGACAGTTTAGTATATGAGCTAGCATACTGATATACTGGCATATTGCACCGTGATAATTCAACTTCTTTTAAAACTGGTTATATTAGTATCTTATTTATGGTATAATAATATTTCAGAAATTAACATTAGTGTGTTTGAGTTGACTTCAGTGCCAAACCTCATGACATCTATCCGCTCTCTTGCTCAACCCTAAGGGCATCATTATCTCTCTTCCAGTGCAGTGTGGTGTTATGGGAATGTTTGTGTAACAAGCAAACAGTCCATGCAGTTATTGTATGATTCCAAACTACCTGAGACTGCGTGAGCGGAGTCTGACAGCGGGCGGGGGGTGTGCTCCTTCTTCGTCCGCCACGCTCTCCGTGCTCCGGAAATGTTTGAACAGGAAGTGGAGATCATCTTGTGTGGGCTGGAAGGGCAACTGGTGCAATAACTCCTGGGAAGAAGAGGACTGGGAGGGAAAAGCAGACAGTGGACAAAGGGAAGTTACATTGAGAAAGAATAAGTGTAATCCCTTTAAATATCTAATTAATAGTGTCAACTACTTACTTACTTACTTATTCTCTTCATAGCCTACTTTTCTTTGCACATTTGTAACTGTCAGGTTTTGCTTTTGCAGCTTTGATGATATAACATCCTGAGCTTCCTCTGATAAGTCACACCACTCCTCTCTCTCATATATTCACTCATTATACTGTTAATACCCAGAGTCTTAAAGGCTTTCGTGTTCTTCTATGGATCTAAATTAGATGTAAGACTTAACAAGGGGGTGTTGAGAAACGCTGCAGCAAAGTAAAACATCACAAATCCCCTTTTTACTTTTAAAAAAGGGGACTCTGTGAGATTTAGTGTTCTGCTCCCCTGAAGCAGCATTTTGTCCGTTCCTGCTGCAGCGCACCCCGAGGAAGGCAGCACCAGCTGTTGCGCTGGCCATGCATGCATTGGTTCTCTCTTTCCAAGCCAAAATATGTGACACGCAGCCTGGAATTTATGAGAACCCCCATCTGGCTGGGATCTTGTGTTTCACGGGAGGAAGAGCAAAGGGAACTGACTGACTGCAGGAAGGAAAAACGTCTGACAGAGGAAAAAACAACAGAGTGAAAAAGAAACTAGAAGACAGAAAAAACAAGAGCATGAAAGAGACAGAAAAGAAGCGATAAAAAAGATGGAGGGGAAAGACACCCCGAGGAGGAAACTGTAGACGTGTCAGAAGCAAGTGAGAGCAGTATAAAGACCTCACTGACGGCGAGCCTGAAAGGACCATTGTGCGATGAGGGGTGACCTCACTGACTAAAAGCCATGTGGTTGGCCGTGCAAAATTACAACCGTTCCCGAGGAGCTGGGCATTGTTTTGCTACGACCGTCTGCAGTTTCGACAATGACTTTGAAGAACAAACTCGAGATAATCGCCACAGAAACCCTCGACAAATAACCGTTGGGTGGAGCGGGGAGACTGGACTAGCTCCCCTCATTTGACTTTTTCCTGAGAGGAAAAGCTGAGTGAGAACATTTGAAAACACTGCACGGCCCCTCCCCGTTAGGTGATGTCAGGCAGGAAGGAGAAAGCATGCGTTTCATCAAGACCTGTTGTTTTAATGATTAGACTTATTATCCCTGTACTTTCCCTCCGTCTGAAGCGGCTACGCAGAGTGGAGCTCAAATCAATTAGTTATGAAGTAATTTATCCAAGAAGAATGGTGACGTTGTGAAACATTAACTACAGTGTATGACTTTCCAACCACTCTGAATGCTTTAATCTCTTTAGTTTCACCACGAACACAGAGTTGATAGTTGCATTTTGCCAGAAAAACCCACCACACCAAGTCCAACTTTTGTGTATTTTGTCACAAAATATAAAACAGTCCATCGTCAATTATAACCGTTCTTGAGTGAATCATTCCCAGAAAAACTGTGGGAAAGGCATGTGAGGGTTCATTCCTTTTTCCTCTCTGTTGTGGAAACTGTGGTTGAAGGCAGATGATGGAAGGATGCTTCATCACTGGATAGATCCGGTTTTAGCTGAGTCATTAAAAGAGATGACATCATCAGCATCCAAATATTTGCTTTTACAGATTTAGTAAAGTTTCATTCTCACAGCAGGGAGATAATTATTACTTAAATCTCTCTTGCATGTCCACTTCACCAACCAGCATCACTGGTGCTCTAGGCATTGGTTATATCTAAGTGTGTAAACAGAGGAATCATTTTGCTGCAAAATGTGGATCGAAATATTGGCAACACACAGAAAATTGGGCTCTTAACTAAAATGAGATGATCCAGTTTCAACTCTCTACTCAGTTGCCTTTTTTTCCCTTCAAAATAAGAACATGCCATATCCAGGGTTGACACATCAAGCCTCAAGCTAGCCTGAATTAGTTGAGACAAATCTCAAGAACAGGGTCAAGTATCTTGTTTTGTTTATGTTTAAACAACTTGCCTAATAAACTTTTAGGTGAAGCATCACTTTCAACTTCTATAACACAAACTGAATCGTCTTTAGTTGTTGGGTTAAAGTTACACATGTTTTTTCACTTCATCCAAAAGACGATCGTGGTTCAGGGTGTAAACGAATTTATGGTGCATTTAAAGCTATTTTAAATATGTTACCGTTTAAAAGCAGTGTGTATAATTGGAAGGGATTTTTTTTGTCTAATTATTGGCTCATCAGTCAATTGTGAAGCACTTCAAACTGCACTAACCTATATGAAAAGTGCATACAAATAAAGTTTGATTGACTTAGTCATTCTGAACCGTAAGAAATGACATCACTGTAAAGTCACTGATGCGTTGAGAATAAGTAAAACAGGAAGATAAATGCTCTCCTGGCATGTGTTGGAGACATGTTGATGATCTGATAATGAAAGACAGACAGGTCTTACAGATAATAGGAAAGAGGGCGACACAGAGGCACAGGAACAGTGTGAGCTTACAGATACTGATGAACTGGGTGCGTTGGTGCAGTATCCAGACGAGGGAACTGACGCCACAGACCACCTCCGCCCATCTGGTCTGCAGAGACAAAAAAGGTGCACACTCCTCAGTGGCCACTTGACATTGAACATCAAACATGCATGTCCTCTCTAGACCTGCAAAATCTCATTAGAATAAAAAAAAAACAATCTTCTCATGCAAGTTTAACAACTGAGAGGTTTGTTGTTTTCTTACCGTTCAGTTCGGGCCAGTTGGCTGCACAAAAGCAAAAAAAGAGGAAGACACAAAGGGAGGAGAAGAGAGGTGCAGAAACAAAGAGGGGCAGGGTGAGAGAGAAAAATAAAAGTGTTTAATGATCGTGACAAGACTAGTTGTCAGAGTCATAGTTCTGTTTGTCTGTCACAGCTCACAGCCAGTGGTGGTCTGCTGCAGCTGAACACCTGACAGGATGCTATCATACTGCAGCACTGGGACCAACAGCACTGGGAGCCTGTGACTCATTATATACACACACACACACACACACACACAGAGAAAGTAAACTCATAAACAACATGTACATACACACCACGACGCACCCCAGCCAGGCTGCTATTACACACAGAAAACCTCAACCTCAATGTGTGAATTTCCACTTGTATCATTGCCTCTATCACCGCTGCTTTTCAGTTCAATATGGCACTCTGAGGATGTGGCCCAGTTTCTTTCACTGATTCGATCTATGCTGACAAAATGGTTGAATGTTTTGCAGACATCAGCTCTTGGGGACACACAGCTTCATCAGACGTGACGCGATGGGATTGGATTGTTCTGCACCGGGATCTGAGGATTAGTGAGATGTTGGACATGTGTGCTTTCTCATCTGGTTTATATCTGATATGTATGCGATCCATTACTTGAGAGTAAAACCTCAGAGGTTGAATAAAGGTCCTTCAAAGTTTAAAGGCAGGGTTTGTTGAGTTATTTCTGAAACACTTTTTATCTTATTTGTTGAAATCTTCTTCACGTCCCTATAGCAGGATTGTAATAAACGCGCCCTGTGTGTCTCTGTCACTAAAGCCGCTTTACACCTGACCTCCAGCGAATGTTTGAGTCCGGACTTTCACTAGAATTTACCTTTTACATATGAGGAATGCAGCAAGATTCTCAGTTCAGACGTGTTTGTAATAAAGCACGGCACGCTACGTATGAACCCCGGTGCTGGCATCGTCAATAAACATTATCAAAAGCTCTCTTCACGTCTTGGTCACTGTCCTCTACGTGTATGGCACTACTTTTAAATCCAAGGCTATTTGTATAGTTTTTCTTTAAAGGTTTTGCATCAGTTGCATGTTAGAAACTCGAGGTGAATCCTCCGGAGGATCCTGTGTTCTCACATTACCTGACACTCACATTCTCCAGAGTGTTCACTAAAGACGGCTGGCAGGAGAAACTAGGGAGTATGTCTGTAGCCTCTGTCTCAGACATCTGCGTTCTCACATCCAGCCCCTCCGGAGAATGTAAGGAGATGTTCTGAAGTTCAGTGCATGTCTGAAAGCTGGTTAATGTATTGGTTGCATATTTTTTAAGTGTAGCCAGCTCCTTTCAAGGATTACCAACCATAGCTTTAAGGGGAAGATAACATTCAAATGCAGTTTTAAATTAATGTTAGAATAAATACTTTGTGTAAAAGGAGAAAAAATAACTATTGTGGACCTGTTTGTGGGCAGCCCACACACCCAATAGTTAAAAAAAAAACAGCATTTTCAATGTTTAAAAGGGAGCTGCAATTAAACCCTTGGGAGCCTCACCCTTGGGATTGTTCTTTACCATGGTTTTACTTCACTTGCATCAAAGGGACTTTTTTATTACGCAGCGATTTTGGGTGTTCCATGTTTACATGAAAATAAATTTGCACAAGCAGTCGGGCTATACAGCTCGTGTGAATAACAAATAAACCCAGCAGAGATCTGAAAAGTGCAGTCGCAGCAGCTGTCTACACACTGGCAGCTTAAAAAGTCTCAATAAATTTAGATGAGTCATGCAGCCGATTCCACCAGGAGACATCCCCTCTCCATCCCTGAGCTTATGGTGCAATATGCTACACTGCACTGCAACAATAAAAGCTAACTCAGAACACATGATAGATAAGATAAGCAGCATAAATGTACATTTTAAGTACATTCAGGCAGATAGACTGAGCACGTTTGTGAAGTTTATATGTATGTATTATTAACTCCTTCAGAATGAGCCCACATGCTCTATGCCACAATCTCCTCACTAGCAAGTAAATAACACACTAGTTTTCCTCCACTAGAAAATGATGCCAGTTGTATACACTGCGCCCTCCCAGCGAGTCTATAAACAGTTGCGAGAAGCGTGATGAGAGGGCAAGCTCCGAAACTTTTCCCCATAATCATAAGAGGTCCCGGTAAATAGTTTGCGTGTGTGTGTCTGTGTGTGTGTGCAGCAACTTGCCACATTATTTGTCTCAACAAATGCCAAGAACCATCTCCAGAGAGCGGCCCTGGGGCCTTTCGGCTGATTGGACTCGCTTCTCCCAATCCCTCATTTCTACTACATGGGCAAAAGGGAAGAAGCCAGGGCATGTTCACTATTCATGCAACTCAGTTTTCTTATAGAAACGGGAAGGGTATAGTTTAAAAAAATAAAACAAGGATAACACTCTGATTAAGTCCATATGAGCCAATTTTTACTTAGTCGACCCCGACTACACTGGCTATTGAACTCTCACTACAAGAAATTATGACTTTCTACAGGCAGTTATTTCTAATGTTTTGAATTTCAGCAGTCTTATCAGATCTAATAATTTTAGATCTTGAATGATCATAAAGATGTGATAAGATTGTGGCATTTTATGACATTTACACTCGATATAGCCTAATAATGTGGCTCTGTGCTTTGTTTACAAACCAAGAGAAATGACTTCCTACTATATTGAAGTGCTGATCGACCGAATCAAGTCATCTTTCATGCATGAGCTACAGGGTACACATGAACTGGCAGCATGATAGATGAGGAGCTGCTGCCAAACAAGGAACCGACCTCGAAAGTGGTTCCGCTGAGTCCGAATCTACCAAATCAAAGACATCTGTAGAACATCTGAAGAAATCTCGGAACACCTTTTCAACCACCTCACAAGAGAGTGTGTGATGGATCACGTACAGCTGCTGCAGCGGCTGAATAATCATTAAAAGCAGCCAATGAAGAAAAAAGGTGACTGAGACTGACATATTCTGTTGAGCTCCAGATATGGTGAAGTAGAAATCGTGGACTATGAAGGCTTTTAAGATATTGATGCATGACCATTTGGAAAACAGTCTTTAAAGCTAGGATTGGTACGTTGTTTAGAATCTATTTTTATCTTATTTGTTGAAATCCTTTTACGGATGGCCACCAATTAAATAGGTTGTCTGAAAAAAATGCAAAAGCCGGTGACTGTGGCCGTCGCAGAACTCTAATACACAAGACCAATAATTTCAATCGAACCAGATGAAATGAAACAAGTCTGTCATTAACAGACCCACAGGCCTACATGCAACCTGCTCGTGCTCTCACTGTGCATGACCGGAGTCTTCACAAGCCAGAGAGACATATACCGCCGAAGCACAGACGATAGCCAGAGGTTAATGAGCGAGTCACAGAAAAGCTTCTAGCCTTTTTCAGGCAGTGCCCGGACACTGCTAGAATATTTTCAATCTTCAAAGTGTGACCATTTCCAGGATTTCCAACCCTGGCTTAAATGCAAAACTGTGTTTTAAATGGTTAAAACCAATAGGTCCATTGGCTGGTTCACATCTGGATAAGGTCATCAGTACATTTCATGGATTCATAGGAAGCAAGATTCGATTTAGATTGAGTTTGTGATCGGGATACAAGTGTTTTTTTGATAAATCACCCACTTTGTTTTGGTAATTTATGCACTGGATACAGGAAACATTACTGAAGTAAGCTGTTTGAGCCAAAGGACTTTTAGACCAGATCCATATTAAATAGCATTTGAGTTCATTCTTACCTGCGGGCAAACTGGAAGTTGGCAGAAGTGCTGGCAGAGACATTTCTGGGGCTTTCTGAAGGGCTGCTGCCAGCTGAAGAAACAAAAACAAGCCGTTACAGAACCTGATCCTCAGCTGTAAGAAACGATATTACTGGAGTGTTGAATTAAATCTCGGTGTATCCCCTTTTTTACATGCTCAGTTTGAAATATGCACCTGGATCATAATCATACATTTTGCAGCCTGTTTGTCATTTCATGTTTCAGCCTAAAGCTTCTAAACTAAATCACAATAACATGCTCGTAGAAGTAAACTAGGCCTCTCCCTTGCTCAATTTAAGAACTTCAGCTTCAGCAGAAAGTCTTGTTGTTGATCCCACAACATAACAAACTCTTTGAAAGTGTCATAAAAGGTTTCCATGCCAGTCCCTGTGGGCAAATTAAAGCCACACCCTGAATCAAATTTTAAAATACGTGAGCAGAGAATGAATGACTCTCAGTGTCAAGTAGCTGAATGAATCGCCAAAAGGAAGCAACATCATCATGAGGGGAGAAATGATTGCATGTCCTATACACTGTAATATGGGCTCATTAAAATCCAACAGCAATAAACACTTGATAAACACCACAGAGAGACCTTGTGACATTCAGCATCAAACAAGCACAAGGCTGAAGGCACATTAGACGAAAACCCAACACAGCGTTCTCCTGTCACATGAAACTGTTCATCTCATCAGCTTAGCTTCACTCACTAGTCGGCTTTCTGTGCAATCATATCTATTACAGTAAGCCCAACGAACCTCAAGTCTAATTGCCACAACAACAAGAGAACGGAAAAAACAACACACAGGTACCTGTGGCGAGTGGGAGAGGTGAGAGCGGCCGTGAGAGCGTGGGCGACGGGGTCCCGACCGCCAGAGTCCTTCTCTTGTTGTTCCGGGAACTGTGAGAGGAGGAAAAACAAACAGATGAGATGAAACCTTCGCTTGTGCAGCTCCGAACACAATCACCCAGAGGCACATGCTGTTTATCATTCTTTCATCAGTGCTGTAAACAGTCATGTAAAATGAAAACATACTGTAGTCCACATACAAACTCCAGTTGTGGAAAACACTGATGGCTGTGATGGTCAAAGCAACGGTGTAGCTACAAACATGTTTATATGTAAACACACTCACTCTTTGAGAATGTAGTGTGTTACTTTTACTTTTTCCTCCTGTGCTCCTCAGAAGAAAAGCTGCTGACCACAAAAGCTAACCAAACAATGGAAATACCACAAACTAAAATAAACTTTCAATAAGTAATGAGAAGTATGAAGTGTTTGCTTTGTTATGCATGTTAACAAAAACAAATCCATAGGCACTGCTTATCAATAGTCAGATTGTTGTTCCAACTCTTGAAGCCTCAAGAGTTAATGCAACTTGGTACAGAGGACTCGACTCCTCATCACCACGTGTTACTTCTGCTCATAGCTCATGCTGCCCAGTTTTGATAGAGACAGTTTCCAAGAGGTGTGGTCTAGTGCTGTAAATATAAAAGTAATTGTTAGTGTTGTTTAGATAAAAACTGGTTTTGTTTTTGCTCTGCTGATTGACTTCAACTTGCAGCTGTAGTGCCTGTTCCTCTGCTCAGCTGTTTGTCGAAGGTGACGGGAAGACCTGCATAAAAGCTGCAGATAGAACTCAGACCCAATCGATTCCTCTGTTGGCCGTTCAAAATCCCAACAGGCGTTTATGTTTGCCGATATGAAAACGTTTACAGTACAAACACTGCAGACAGGATAAACATCTATGTAAACATCGAGTGAAAATCTATTTGTTTTCCTGACTCAAGCTCAATATATTTGGTTATATTTGTGATTTTTTTTATTATAGTGTTCTGAAATTACGTTTTTGTACGTGAGATGTTAAATATAAAAAGCCTCAATGACATTTATTTATCATCTGTGTTTGATAACATCATGAAAAATAATAGGAATCATTCCAAATTTGTATCTACTGTAGAAATGTTTTATTCCCCAATATTAGTATCAGTCTAGTACTAAAAATACTCGGCTTTTCTCTGACTGTGACTCGCCCACACAGATGCCAGTGTGGTTATGAATCAGTTCATTAAAGTCTGAATGTTAATAGTGTTGTTTTTGTATGTATGGGGCCTTCAGCCATCTGTACATCCCGTGCTATGTGTGCCAATGCCTTCATTCAACATACACTTGGGGCTTCTTCTAAGATTGTTTTTGCACCGGGTGTAATCCCATCATGCTCTCTGTTTCATCTCGGCGACGCCGATGCCATCTCTCTCTGGCAGTGACCTAAAATAATTGAGGGGGTGAAACGATGACAGAGCCTGACATTTCTGGGTCGGCGCTGAGGCAGATTCGCTCGGTGTATGACCCCCCCAACCCAAAATGTGGCAGAGGAGGCAAAGCAACCGAGAAAAGAGAGGGAGAGCTAATAAGAACTGGACTTTGGCTACAACATAATACACGATGAGCAAACGCCATTTTATTCTTATCAGAAAATAAACAGACAACCCTTTCACACTATAGAGCCTGAGCAAAAATGGCATGAAAGCATCACTGTGTCACAACATGATCACGTGAGCTTAATCAACAGTTGGCCACGATAAGGCCACTCATATTCAAGACCAAACAATGGTGGTTTGTGTGTGTGTGTGTTGCATGAAGCCATGAAGGATGATGACTACAGGCCACTGAGATGTAAAGGGCCTGCAAGTTTCACATGTCTGCTGATGGTGAATGGGACGCATTTATTCACCGAGCTGCGCTGAAAGCCACGCTGTGCTCAGTGGGCTGCATGACTGATGCATGATCCCAAGCTGTTAAATGGAAAAAGAGGGTAGTTTGACAGGGGACTGGGGATTTTTTTACGATAGGGCTTGGCAATGGAGCAATATCAGTAATTATTGCGATATTTTTTTTCAATCTGCAGCAATCTAACAAGGGTCGAATTTATTTAGAGACTAAAACAACACCCAGCAGAGCTCGGTAAACCTCCGCCAAGGTCAAACTGTCCCCTTAAATTAAATCAGGCTGCACCAAAAAGGCATTCTAATTATTCATTAAATAAACCTGGTCTTTTTCATCAAGATCACCTCCGCCCCCTGATCTGGATCCACACCAAAATGTAATGATTGTTCCTTGACCCATAGCACCTTCTTCCACCAAGTATTGTGGTAATCCCTCTAGTGGTTTAGCGCAATTCTCCGAACAAACTTTTGAAGTCGTGAATATTTGTATCACAAACAATGACTTGCTTTTTCTAAACTACAGTTAAAGATTATATATTATATTAAAGGAACAAGATGGTTCCTAAGAGAACAAGATGCAACGTTCAAGGCTAAAAAGCTGCTTTAATGACAACTGCAACATTTATTGATTAATAACCGATAATTAGTGTGATGTGAAAATGTAAACCTTGATAACATTTTTGCTTATATTCCAAAAGCTATACATCATACTGCATATGTTTTCTCATTTAGTTTGTCAATGACACTGAAAGCCATTTTACAGACGCATTGTAGGATCACTGCAAATAAGAAATAGATCAGAAATATTAGTGTTGCGACAAATAGGAAAAAAATGTGATTGATTAAGATAAAGTCAAAACACACATTGAGTCCTTACAGGGCATGGGGGGGGGGACATGTTGTCCTCCATATTGTGATTGCTGATTACATCTATCTCACAAATAAACAGCACGTTTACAGTCAGAGCATCGATCAGCACTGGGACTGTGTCGTTTTATGCGACAGCTGCTAGCAGACAATGCAGTTTGCACACACACACACTGAACACTACAATGGCCACGTTTCTGTCGGAAACAAAAACTAGGGCGGATGTGACACACACACACACACACACACACACACACACACACACACACACACACACACACACACACACACACACACACACACACACACACACACACACACACACACACACACACACACACACACACACACACACACACGGTGACATTAGGGACGTGAAGGGGACAGTGATGATGGGAGGAGGGCGGGGGGGGGGGGGGGGGGGTTTACGTGCCGCGGAGAAACCACCATCATCTCAACGTTAAGGTTCGGAAAATCATTGCTGCTTCCCTGCGGGGGGTGGGGGGGGGGAGCTGCTGATGACAGACACACTGGACATGTTTGTGTCTGGCTCGTCTACACGTGTAGGGAGATATATAAATACACGTCGTGGCAGGTCGTCGTTACCTTTTGGATCTTTTCATCATGGCCCCAGTCACAAAACTGGTCTTGTAGCTCGGCAGCACGGTCCAGTAGTAGTTCTGGTCAGACATGGTGGCGGTGACCGATACAAGCCGAATGAGATATGAGGATTCAAATCGGGAGCATGATGTCCCCGGCTCCGGTGGTGGTGCTACTGGTGGTGGTGCTACTGGTGGTCCTGGAGGTCCTGGTGGTGGTCCTGCTGGTGGTGGTTAGCTAGGCCAGTACGCGATGTCCAGCAGCTCGGACTCCATTCAGCAGCTCCGGTACACACTGACCCAGGACCCGCGACACGGAGGCGGGTGCAGCGGCAGCTCTATGGTTCCGGGCGGGCGTGGCGGCCATGTCCGCCCCGGTTCTCAGCAGCGTCTCCCCGCGGGCACGGCTCAGGCTCCGGCGGAACACGACATGGAACCCACGGACGTCTTGTTTCTTCCAAACAGCGAGAGAGTGACACAAAGTTTCCAGCAGCAGCAGCAGCAGCAGCGTCCACCGCGCAGGCGCATCAGCTCCCGGGGAGGAGGAGCCGGCGGTGCCTTCAGGTGCTACCGGAATTCTCCTGTCATCCAGTACAACAATGAACCACCCAAAGACCGAGAGGCTTATCTTCTGATTATATCATATCCCTACTTGTAAGAGGAATGGCAGTGCTCCTTCCCTCAACATGTTAATGTGTAACTACTTTAGTCACTAAACTCTATTGGGGAAAATGAACAACAAGGTTTAAGAAAAATGTTTACCTCTTTGTCCTTTCCTTTATTTGTCTTTCCTTCTTTTGTTTTAATCCATTGTTCTCCAGGTTACTTAGTCACCCGATTTGTTTGTCTTATTCCACAATGCTGTCATGTGATCTCCACCATTGTATAATGACTCTTGTTGTTGTCTTGCTCCTAAACTTGTTTTGTAAGTGTTGTTTAGTCAAGTTTATTCAAATAAAGTGATTGATAGACTGAGGGGTGGAGTATGTTTGGGGTTAGTATTAGTTACGTATCTATACAGACATACCATTAGAACAAAAAGAGTAAAACGTCCACAGCAGGTCGTGTCAGGGTTGCAACTGTCAGTTTGGCCGTTTTCAAGCAGCCTTGAACGTTACACATCTTGGGGATCCTGTTGTTTCCAAAAGGGCAGAGAACATGCTCCTATGAGTTATAGCTGTTTTCTTTCATTTTAAATCCCAACCATTGTTTGTGAAAATAAATCAACAGTCTCAAAACAGGGCTAGTATGGTGCTGCATCTAGAATCTGTTAAATCAGTGGCCATGAAGGGGCCACAATTTACACAGAGGGGCCATTTATCCTTGTATGTCAAACATCTGTGCACAATTCGTGATTCAGTAAGGTTAAAGCCATTCCTTTTTCACTTTCCACTCTGTGAACAAAGCCACACATCACTGGATGTATTTCAAAAACTGATCCTTGTTCAAGCACATTGTGTTCTTCGAAAAAGCTTAGATAAAATAAACCGTAACAAAGGTCATTCTACTTGTTAGTATTGTTAGTATGTGAATAGTTTGTTAAGACTGACAGGACAGGGGGCCTGGGGAGGGGACATCAGATTTCAGCTGTAGCCAGTGAGCTTCTTGACTCACACATTCAAATTACAAAACACTTCAGTCCCAAATTCTGTTAGCTTAATTTAATTTAACTTCACATAAACTAACAGAACATGGTCTAACATGAGGTCAAAGAGTTTGGGCTAAACTGATGCCTTGTTTCCCAAGTGTTTGCTGAGACTCTGTCCCAACCCTTCCTTCCATCACAGCCGATCATCGTCTGATCAATCACAATCGAAACTTCATTCAAATCAGTTAAACGCATTTACATCACCTCAATCATTTACTTTGGAAAATGTTATTTGCAATATACAAAATTGGCTTCAACACCATTCATCCTTATGCATGATATAAAATTAAGAAAAGCAATTTATAATACATTCATCTCACACACTTCCCACATCAAAAATTCAAGTGTCCTTGTTACTGGGAGGTACAGGCTTCAAGTGTTTTTTTTTTTTTTAAGGCCTATCAACTCTCAGCTCTGCTGTTTGTACGTCCCGTGATTCTAATAAGTCTTCTGACTCATTGAGAGTGGAACACTTGAGGATGTCACTCTTCTCTAATGACAGTGTAAAGTCCCTGAACAGGTTAGTGACAGCAAAATAAGTCTTCCTGACTGGATAACCTCCTCTTTGAGCAGCAAGGTCACAACTTCCTTCATGCTTTTCAAATGTGTCACTTCTCTGTTATTGAAACATCAGATCATCCGTAATTCCCGTGTAAAAATCCCCCTTTAATGGCATTAAAAAACACATCTCCAGTATCTGTCAGATCCTGCTCAGCTCGCTCGCTCAGTCGAAATATTTAAATGCATTATCACTTGGAGAGATTATCAACTCTGCTGCAGCAAAATGGAGAAAACTGGTTCACATATCACAATAAGCATGGATTTTTCGCAGCTAGGGAGGGGCAACGTATTGATTACTGAGAAGACTCCCTGCACACAGCAGCGACCATCTGAGATTCTTGCTCTCGCTTTCCTCGTTAAAGCAAAACCTGTCTGAGCGGTGAGACGGCTCCGTCTGTCAGGCGATTCGCATTAGCGGTTTCACAGGTTGCTGTGTGATGGTGATAAAGGATATGCATGCAGCACAATAAGGAGGACAAGTGACAGACACCTGGCTGGTCTGGTTTGAAGAGGAGGGAGAGGGGGCAAAGGAGACAGAGACAGACAATGAGACACAGAATAATTCAGTGGATAAGACTTACACATTTCCCCTGCGAGGAAGACTCAGTTCTTTCTGGAATGAAGAGATGGAAAAGATTGAATTAAGACTACGTTCTTAAACACATATATTCATTTAATGTTTTATTAAAACATTGCTTTGAAATGCAGATATCAGCTTTTTCTGTTTGAGCAGAGACGGTCACTATAGTTTCCCAGTGGGTTCAATTTGTTTGCTTGTTGGCTGGTTTGTATGTGTGTTTGTTTGTAAGCAAGATTAAACAGAAACAACAGAGCAGCGTGTGTCAGGGAATAACCCACAACATTTTGATGTGGACATCATGGGGTGGATCCAAGATTTGTTTTCACGAGATTGAGCGTTTATCATATTTTCCATGACTCAAAATATAATGAATGGGTCTTGATGGACAAAAGCACGAGTGTGTGAAATCTGATGCAGCTTGGTTACATTTAAGGAGGCTGTTGGACCTATGGACTCCCCTGAGGGTCATTCTTGTTTGTTTATGTGAAATAAAAGCACATGTCGCCTCCTCAGGATAAACAGGAAGGAATGTGAAGGTTTTGTGATGCTTAGCGGTCATTTATAAAATGCTTTTTAAGCTAATAAAAGCTAAGGTTCACATGTTTTCCTGATAGATTTCCCTAAACGCAACTCCCTTCTCTGTCGTTCCCACTTATCTTCATTTCTATGCAGTGTAAATATCATTAGATGCCGTATGGCCTAGTTTCTTGCACGACAAGTAGGTTTCCTCATCATTTACTGGCAAGGATACAAATCCTCCAAGCCCACGGCTACTGCGTTTGAGCTCAGGCAACTGAAAAACTGCCCTTGCCAATCAGGATTTGGGGAACATGGATGGGTGGCTCTCAAGCTTGTGCACAAAATCGTTTTGAGGCACTGATTAAATGGTTTCTCCAATAGGAATCAATCACATCTCAAGACAGTCCGTCTCAGACTGTGAGCAACATCACATTTCGAAACAAGGTAAGGGAGCAGACACTGTAAAAAGCACCTTAAAAATGTTTTAGTTACTATAATTTAAGCTTAATCACCAATCAGACCATTTGTGGAGCAGTACTTAATGAAGTCTAAGACAACATAATTGATTGTAGAGGGCGGAAAACTGAATAATCTAACCACCCTGTTCATTATCAGTATAATCACAGGGCCACTTCAATCTAAATTGCACATGAATGCAAGGTGGAAAGGAAACAAATTACTGTAATTGACTGGGAACATTGGTTTTGGACGGATGTGTCTTTGATCACAAAAACAACATCACCTCCTTCACATCAGACCTGAGGTATAGAAACAAGGCGACTTAATTTATGCAGAAACTAAAACACACACAGTGAAGAAAACACTTGATTCTTTCCTCTCTGGGTCTATTTCTGAGAGATAAACACGCAGGAGATTAAAGGGATGTCTCTGCCAGTCATGCAGGAATATTCTCTTTTTGTGCTGCTGTCACCAAGGCAACCAGATCCTCCTGAGCACCAATGGAGAGCTCAGAAATATAAACACATAAGTAGGGAGGTCAGCTGCTGCTATTGCCTTTAAATGCATTCGTGTCATTCAGTGCACCAATGCATATTCAGTCATGATAGTGTCACAGCATGTTGATCAGCACACATGATGAAATAAATTATCAATACACAACAATCATAACATTTACTATAATTGTAATCGTTATGGGGAGTATAAATGGCATAGGCTTTAAAATACATGAGGAGCTAAGATCAGCTCCCACTTAAATTTTGGAGAAATCTCTCGCATCGTCCCCCATCATCATCATCACCATCTCCATCATCATCCTTAACATATTATCCTGTTTGCCCAGAAACAACCACGCCGTTGTCATGACAGCCAAACATTTACCTGCAGACCGCGGCGTCTCAGGATATTTGGTTCGTCCATCTCTGAATGTCAAAAAAAACTCCCCACAGCGGATCCCTGGATCGGTCAGCCCATGCTGTGCGCCTTCCTCTCCCCGGGAGCGTGCTCCTCCACCAGCATCACTACCAGAAGCCACCTGCTCCTCCTCTTCCTCCCTCTCCTCCTCCCTCGTGGTGAGAGCTCACTCGACCGGCACAGAGAAGGTGGTGGGCACCCGATCACCTGACTCTGAGGTGGAGGCAGGAGGAGGGGCATGGGGTGGGGGGCGAGAAGGCATGTTGACCCCACCCTCTTATTTAAAAGGACAAAAGACACAAATCCTGGTTTCACTGTTTCTCTGCAGGTCAGCGACCATCAAATCCACAAACTCCACAGAAAGATCCTGTTATATCCTCATCCCATCATGTCTTATAGAGGGACGTACTATAATGTCTTATATCAGACATAATGTAAGATCCTTTTAACCAAGATCCATGATCATAATGATTTTCCACTATATTTAGCAGTAAATAGACGTATAAACAATAAAAAGCAGAGACATGAGGTAACTCATATCAGGTTTTATAAAGTGAATATGATGAAATGGAGGCTGCTGCATTGACATATACATATAATTTTATTTCTCCATATCATGAATTCTTAAAATTCTAATGGCTGAATTTAATGTAAATATGAAGAATATTACGATTTTTAATTCTAATTCATTAAAATATTAAATAATTTAGGTGATTGTGGATGAAGAAACAGTGTCATTAGAATGTACCAGATGTACTAAAGAGGGGCCAATAACATGTTCAGATTCAGTAGAGTGCATATTTAAGTCATTCAATTAAAAAAGGCTCAGAAAATATAAATTATTAACAAACAGTCCTATTTATTGTTAGTATAGGACGTGGCTTGACACAGCTACGTGCTGTTCCTACCACTGAACACTAAACGAGTGAGCGTGTGTGACATGCAGACCAGACGAACCCAAGGGATTTTCCTATATCTGGCCCATTTGCTACTGAAGTTAATAAACCTTCCCCTACAGTGACACATGCACTCTACTTGCTTCCACATGTTCCAGCGCATGCAGATAGACTGGATGTACCTCAGTCCTCATGCATTCACCAGACATGTAAAACACCACAGTGTCTGTCTGCAGGAACGTCAACAGAGAGAGGATGAAGAACAATTGTGCTTTAAAGCCGGGCTGAATAGCAGTGATTGATGTGTGTGTGGTACCGGGCGGTGCCGTGCTTTTTTCCCCCCTCCATTTACAACAATGGTTATTCTCTTGTCCTGTGCTGTCACATGTCCGTGTGTGTAATGCAGAGGGATGTGAATCCTCCCTTGTTTCCACTTGAGGTTCACGGTTGTTTAAAAACAGCTTAAAAGAACAAGTTGGAAATCACTTATTTAAAAAACAATGTAATAATTAGAAAGTCTTATTAAATTCAGGGTATAAAAAAGTGGCCAATTTAAAAAGATAAAATACACAGGGAAGCGTTAGTTGTGTAATGAAACAAAATAAACTTGATTTCACATCTTTGTGCTTGTGGCAATGAAGAGCCCCTCAGGAATGTCAGGAATCTACCACAGAGATGATCAAACACTTGTGTGTCCAAATCTTAACATATTCAGCTATTTACACTAACATCAGTGTTTGTCTTCTCTCTCTTCATCAATTACCAGAACTATAACATATTTAATAACATAACAATCAGATTTCACAGTCCAGATGACAGGAGGAAATGGCTGAGCCCTTCAGTGTAATTTATCTAGCGAGTAATTACAACCTTTAGTATTTTTAAAGAAATTGCACTTTTGGTTCAAAGCAACTGAACAGATGTTTCATTGTGTTATTGTTTCAGTGGAATGTTTGTATCTTGGTTTTAAGTCTTCTTGTGATTGCCCTGAACCCGGTTGCCTTTTGGATTAATAAAGTTGTGTTGTATTATTTTCTTTGTGATGTGTCACCTGTTTGTGTATTTGTCTGACCTAGAGTTGAACACCATCACAAACTGGGACAAAGCTAATCCTATGTGTGAACAAATATTTGTATCATTGTTGTGCAGCAGACTGACGATGATAATGATGGTAGATTTGAAGAAGGCTCAGACTATGAAGTCACTGTTTGTCCTTTTATCACGCTCCCCATGTGATCCAGCATAGGTCATCTTCAGATGCTTCGCGCTCATTAGTGGAACCAATCAGGTATGAAAGTCAGCTCATCCTCCTTTTACAGCCCAGTTTCCCTCCTTCATTTGAGTTTCCCTCTTAGTCTGCGTCTCACATCTTAACCTCACTTATCTGTTTGATGCCATTAGAACACAGACTGGTCAAATTAACCACACACAGTTTTCTGATAGCCCGGCCACTCAGATGTTTGAATTCTATAACCCAAAAGAAATATGATATGAAGAAAATAAACACATAAATGAAACCTCAGGGTTACTAGTGCTGGTTGCTGATCCGGAGAGTTTGGAGTGGTTAGTTGGTTAAATCACAGACATGGTCATTTTCCACTGGAGCAGACACACACACACACACACACACACACACACACACACACACACACACACACACACACACACACACACACACACACACACACACACACACACACACACACACACACACATACACATTTGGACCTTTTGTTCAGCTTTTGGAAAACAGTGGATTTCCTTTTGTATTCTGCCCAGAGACATCTTTGTCTTGACTCCAACATGAGGTTCATGTTAATCTGTTTAGGTGAAGATGTAAACTCTCCCTCTGACTCCACCTCAATCTGAGGCCACTTAATCGAATTGTGTACTGTAGCTTTAGAGCCACAAGGGGGCAGAAGGCAGCTATATGTTCTGTATGTCACATTTGCATGTATTGGTTATTCTCTGATCTGCCAAGTTCATCCTGGGAGAGGTCCCAGTGCGATGAGACGTAAAGGGAAGGACCAAAGAGTAAATAATGGATGAATAAATTAAAGAAAGATGGGTCAAGTAGGGTACGAATGGCAGTGACACGTAAAGACTCAAACACGTTTATCTGTTTATATGAACATTTACCACGAGCAGTTTATCCTACAGCAATGTGTTTTAAGCATCAATGCCAACAGGGAGGTGTCTGATCAATTCCAAATTCATTCCACAGCATCACCCCGAACAGCCAGAGTTATAAAGATTATCTTTGGAGATAAGTAGAAAGAAGGAAATGGTTTGACTCCCAAAGCCTGCAACACATGCAGAGACAGAAGCAAGAGACAGATGCAGAGGAACCGTGGGGACTTCTTCAAGATGTTTAAAACCACTTACAGGCCCTGCAGCAGGTCCCTGGAACAACTGGGCGACTCAGAGAACTGGTGGTCACAACAAATGTTAATCTGATTGAGTTTTTTTGTCAATTAACTGCACATTGTATGAAGTTCAGTGATGAATAAAAATATTTGTTTGCAAAAACCATGTCTTTAGTATAATGTGTGTATACATTTTTTATTAAGTGCCACAAACTGACAGAAAAATGCTAGAATAGGAGAAGGATATTTTTAAACCGTTGCGAGTGACATCTAAAGTTTTACACTTTCGAGTGGTGCAGAGTTCAATGGCAAAATATGTTCAGATTCAATGGTGGTTTGTCTCTGATAGGTTTATCTTTCTGAGGTCAGAACATCTGTGTCTGTGACCAGTGTGGTGAAATGACTGTTTCAGTTACACTTCTTCATTTTTATTCTCTGTTTCTGTAACATTTTGCTACTTTTCTATTGTTAATTTAACCAGAAAGGTCAAACTTAGAGATAATAGCTCTTCTGCCTCGGAGTCCTGGTCAAGATGGGCATCAAATTAAATAAAAAAGACTGAAAAACACACTAAAGCACAGACCAGACACAAAGACAAACAGGAATCAATGGAAAAAGGGGACTATGAGAGATAAGTGCGGTGAAAGAAGGTGACATGAAGAACCGGAAGGGAACGAGAGTGCCAGCCTGCATGACTCACTTTACACCTTTCACACACTTTCAACTTGCAAGGTAGGCTGACATGGCAGAGCACATGACTGTTTCATCACCTCAGTGACTCACTGCTCACAAATTCACACGCTCCGCACTCTCAGAGGAGCTTCAATTCATTTAAAGGAATATGCTGTATGTATAATTATAATATATTGATATATATATATATATATCATGACATATTGTCTTATGTTAGTAAAAAAGATGCATAACTTGTTCCTGTCCATCCCTTTTTGGCAATGGCAAATTGTGAAGCCTTTATGGTATTTATATGGAGATTATTTAGTCTCAATATTTTCCTTTTTCACAGGAATGGATGAGGAGACAGAAAATAATATTACCTTCACAGATTGTTTGAATATTGACATTTGTTAGAGTGGTAAAATTAATCACATCCCATGATTTTTAACACCTGCCATTTCAATGTATGTCATCAGCTTTGAATTCTGTCATTTAATATGTTGAAATTTAACCAGCATACACACTGTTAATCTTGTGTTTGTGTTGCTGTCATTTTTATTGTTTTATCATTTTATTAGATCATTATGTGCATATAAGTATTTGGTTGTAATTTTAATAACCCTCTTATCACGCCGCACTTTAACTGTCCTGTTAATCAGATGCCGAGTATAGTGATAGTAATTTTCGAGCTCTTTCCATCCATGTTGAGGAAAATCTTTATCAGCAAGCGACTGCTGCAAGCGGGAATGTCCTCGAGATGAAAGAATAGGGTCAGTGACACAGACGGCCACGTAATAGTGTGGGGAAACTACTTTGTAATCAAGCAGTGTACTGATCCTATTTACTGATACAAGTGAGGATTTTCACATAATAGGCTGATAACTGTTTGGTAACGCTCGCAGTGCAGACGCAGATGCAGCCTGTGTTTTGCTCTTTGGTCTGAGGCAACAATTAACTACTGACGGAGCAGGAATGTTGCTCTTTTATCCAGCACAGGAGGCCGTGAGGGCTGAGATCAGATATGGTTTCAGTCCATTTTAATACCGCTTCTTTACCCAGCTCTGCTTTGATCTTTGACAAGCTCCTGTGATGATGCGAGTCTCGGATAACACTGACAGACTTTTGTTTTTTTACTTCTTTGTTTGTGAATCTTTTTTTAACCTTGAGGCGTTCCCTCGTTCGGGCTGGTCTGAACACCAAATGACCTCTCTCCTTCTTTTTTTTGGTCTTTTTTTTATCTTGTATTTACTTGGTTGACTGTTTTCCGAGATTGGGCTTCCCAGGTTTGAGCAACAAGAATGCTGGGAAATGAACCTGTCAGGTGTGCTGCTGATCCTGACCTCTGACCAAATAGAGCAGAATTACAAAGGAACAGAGTCACAGCCTCATATGGATCAATACACTATCACATTATCATTAATAATCCTGGAAGGAGCTAATTTCATTTCCCATTGTACTTTTCCTTAGAATTGGTTACTGTAAGACACATGGTCATTTATTTGATTAAGTATCCTGTTGACCTAATGTTCTGATGTGCACACCATGTGTACTTGTGACGTAACTAAATCTCATCCGGAAATCCCTTTATTTCATGACACTGTACTTTCACTTCCCAATGTGTCAAACTTCAAATAATAAAAAATAAAAGACCTTGATAATTAAAAGTAAATGTCACAGACTTCTATTTTCATAGGTTTCATGCAACAGTGCAGCAACATGTTGCCACATACTGACATATGGCCCTGGCTGAGCCCATCACAGGCTCACCTGACTCACCTGACAGACCAGGGGTGTGGCAACACGCAAGCTCTATAAATAAAAGCATGTCAAGAATTTTCATACATCACATGGACAAACCCCATCCACTGAGCTGCAGCACTCTCAAACCAAATCTACCCGCCCGGCTCACCATGCTCAGGCCATGCGCACTCCATCGACTCTCCTGCACGCTGCTGCTGCTCCTCCTCTCCCTCTCTAGCCGGGGGGAGAGCCGGCCTCACGTGGCCCACAGGGGCGCACCTGACATGGACAGGGCCCTGCTCTTGGAGGCGGTGAAGACAGGGATCCTCAACTCGTTGGGTATGGACAGGGAGCCCAGGACGACCCAAAAGGCCTCAGGGCCGGAGCTGAGGGAGATGTTTCAGCTCTACAGAGAAAAGCTGAGGGAGATGAGAGGGAATTCCAGCCGACCGATGAGCGAAACCTGGCAATCAACAATTTCCACTGTACTTTTTCCAGCCACAGGTGAGATATCTCTGGAAACACTTATAGAGTACTGATTTAACCACTGTCACACTCGAGCGGCTGATGTGAAAAGACAATTTAATCACTCTGAGTGGGAGGAGGAAGGAATGTTTTCATGACAAGATGAGGAAATCTTACACAAGTAAAACCTCTGCTGACAAAAGCCATTGTGTTGTTGTGAAGACTCTAAATAGCTTCTCTCCTTATAGTTCATGTAAAGATGTCAGACCTGGAATTTACCTTTAGACTTTTAACATATTTGAGTGGTTGGAAACCAGAGTCTGGAACCATGGAACAGCTGTGTAAACAAAGCAGACACATTCCTAAAAGCTTTTAGAAAGCGTCAGTGTGACAGGCACACCTTTCACATGATGCTCTTTGAACACATTTTCATTCATGTCTTCAATAGTAAGTATTTTAAAACCCTTTTTCCCCTTTTGTTTATCGCTAAACTGTCTCCTGAATGTACTTTATGAAATCATTACTACTTGGTGTCTAATGAAGTGTGTGTGTGTGTGTGTTTGTGTTTTTGTGGATCCAGTAAAAGTACCTTGGAGGCGAGAACACCCACAGTCAGTTGGACACATGCAGTGGTTCAGAGCTGTTTTCCATAAAACCCCCCACATCCAGACCGGGGTGACTCTGGCTCGGGCAGAGCTGAAGATTTCCCGGCAGATCTTAAATAAACCCACCTCAGTAAAGCTTGAGGCGAGACAAGAGGTTAAAGTTCGAGTCAACGGCATGAAGCCGGTGAACTCTGCTGCTTGGACTCACAAAGACCACGTCAACGTCTCAACCCGCCAGGATGTGCTGTTGGACCTCAGCCCGGAGGTGGAGGAGTGGATGATCAGTGATGGTGGTCAGGTGCTGGTTGTGGATGTAGGGATGGTCGTGGTGGGCAGAGACGCCCTGAAGACAAACCCAACCGTTTCTCTGGAACTAGGCCTCGTGCCGCCCAAACCGGCTCCGAGGACGAGACGCTCCAACAAGGAGGACGACTGTGACGAGCGAGGATGGTGCTGCCGCAAGTCCGTCACCGTGTCCTTCAAAGACATCGGCTGGACGGACTGGGTGGTGGCCCCGGCCGAATACACCATGCATTTCTGCGACGGCACCTGCCCCCACAACTACAAGCCGGCCAGCATGCACACGCAGGTGAAGTCCCGGCTGCACCAGATTACAAAAGGAGAGACGCCTCACCCCTGCTGCGTGCCGGCGGCCTACGAGCCCATGGTCCTCATGCACTATGACAGTAGGGGAAAGTTAAAGCTGACACCTTTCAACGACTTTATTGTTAGCAAATGTCACTGTGCCTGAGGGGGAGGAGAGGGGGGAGGAGGATGCTACAGACAGGTTACTTATTGTAATCTTGGGGCGATCATTTCCACGGGGAAAAAGATGTTACACGGTGAAAACAAAACTGACTGTGTTCTCAAATTAACATGTTATCACATATCGTCATTGGTTAACTGAATTAAAGTTGCAGTCATCCACTTTTAATTTAAAAAAAAGATGTTACTTATGCACAAAGCCACTGTTCTGTTTTGCGTTGTCGATCTGTTGATTCATATCTTTGCCTTTAACCATATAGTTATTTATTTTAAGTTCTATTTATGGTCCTATTTGTGTCCCTTTGTTGTGTAATGTTACAAGAAGAATTTTTTATTTAATTTGTATTGTTGCTTTTATTTAAAGTGCTGTATTGTTTATGAGACATGTGTTTTGGAAAACTTGTTTTGTTGTCATCAACATTTCAATAATTTTATGTCCTAATAAATGCTCTGATTGATTCATACTGAACTGCTGCACTTTAATGTACATTTCATACTAAACACATGAGCGTGACCTTTTATAAGATTCGTCATTTATTTTCCAGGAGTACTTTCAACCACTGTAGATTATGAAGGTCAGGGTGTGTCGGAGAAATCAGCAAGATATGATAACATCTATCTCCCATCATTGGCCTTGAAGTCGTGTTCACTGGCTCTTAGCCGCACTGTAAAATCTGACAAGTTGATCTTACCTTGAAAAATCCAGAAACCGATGGCCTTGAGAAAGTACAAAAATAGTTTTAAGTTATGTTCACTATATATTATAATCCAACTATTTACTTAATTTTGTAAAGTATTTCCAACTTAAAAATGTCAAGTGAAAAAAACTAGTTTTGTTTTATTAAAATGAAGATCTATCTTAACCCAGTAAGAAATGGATTGCCTCAAATGAATTAGCACAACAAAGAATGATTGGTTCACATTATAATCATTTTTTATTGACACTGATTCAAGGCAATTGACACAATTTAAATTTAATAACAATATGACAAGTTAAATTATACAATCATAACATTTTTCATCTTCAACTTGACCTCTAAATTAAACCCAGATCTCTTCACTATAAAAGATCAAGCACAACTTTCAACAGTGCCAATGACAACAAGATCCTTTATTGGAATATAGACGAGGGTTATCAGTGTATAATTAATCCATTGATATGCTCTATAATGCTATTTGCTATATAGGAAGTTGGTGGATATTCCCCCAAAGTTAAAGTCACACCTATTCTTGGACGTTATTAACCGTGCACATAGCTTCACTCATGGTGCCAAAATGCTTTTTTTACGACAGCAGCTTCAACTGTCATAACGAAGAGAACTCACCGGCACATGCCAAGTCAAATAAGGTCTTGGAACACAACTTCCCTTATGTCTCAGAGCATGCTGCTCCCCCCAACACGCTGCAATACAAACTGTGGATGGTTCCCTTACTGCGCGACTCCCTTTATCTCCAAGAACACAAGTCCAGTTTACATTAGTACATTTGGTTTCATGCTTCTTTTAGGTTAAATATGTGAATGACTTACATTACATGAGTTGAATCAACTGGATGGTGAGAAATAAGTAAAGAGTACTGATTTAATGTAATTAACCAGAAGAATAAACTTTTACATTGCAGCAAGCGAAGGGACACAATTAACATAATTAGTAATAGAGTAATGCGTTCATTTGTTTGTTTGTTTGTTTGTTAGTTTGCAGGTTTAGACAAAAACTAGTGGACAGATTACCATGAAACTTGGTAGAAGAATGTATAGGAATGTTTTACCTTTCTGTGCATGATAGGTCTAAATAAAAGAAAATCCGGCCTTTTAAGGGACTGATATCTATTAATGTGTGAAATGTGGTGCAGCTTGAATTTAAGGGGATTGTTGGGCCTTGGCGGAGGTATGTGCTGTACTTATCCTAGTTATGAGTTTGATTTGAGAGGGAATGTAGGGAAAAAGCTGTCCGCCGTGTAAACTTGAGAGTCGTCAGATTACCTATCAATGAAATTAATTTCATTGCAGATTATCAGAGCGTGTGTCTGTAATAATTGCCTGTTGAAATAAGTTGCGTGAGAAGGAACAAATATAGAAGGTGAGATATTTTAAGATAAGTTTGATCGCCGGAACAAGTAAGAAATGATTTCAGGCTAGGAGAGACGCTCACAGAGAAGAAGCCTGAGTGCAGTTGGAACAGTTATAAACTGAGCACCGTGATGAACTTCACCTGAAACCAGTAGCAAGTTTCTCAGAAGTATTTATAGCTTAATTATTCCAAGACGTGACACCACCGCCCCTAATGATTATTTTATAGTCGTTATCTTTGAATGCGTAAAGGACACTTCGATGTGAGCATATGTTGTTTCTCAATTAATAAAGTCTATGTATACAGGGGTGGGGCACAGCGAGTGACCCTGAACGACTGAATAAATAAGCAGATGGATAAAAAGGTGATTAATGGGAGCTGCAGACACAAACGTTAACCGTAATGCAACTATTCTTAGGGTCAATGTAGACCTCTGCCCAGTAACTGCTCATTCATTTCTTTGCTTCTGTTCTGTTGTGTCCTTTGTTTCAAAGTTGACATCCTCAGTCATTACACAACGATGGGTGGATGTAAATGTCTTCAATCTATATACATGTATGTATACAAGAATAAAATAATTAGGGACAGGATTTATCAAACCCTTCTCTGTGTAACAGACAGCATGAACTCACTGGCCTCCGCTACTTGGCTTTCTCCTGGTGTTAATCCTCACGTAGCTGCACCTGTGAAGCGATTGTTGAGATTCAAGTCAGAATAACAGGAAATCAAAATGAAAGTGAAGAAATCCTGGTGGACCCTGCCCAACTCCACTCACTGTCTGTCCAGATATGAACAAATCTCTCATATTATTATTCTGCATCAACTCTTTTTCCCAGAACTAGTTTAACAACAGTTCATTTCTGGTCAGAAAGATTTTCACATCCTCTTTGAACGTCTATTCCAGAAACACCACAAAACACTTAGTGTGCTGCTGACCGTTGCAAATTTTTGTTGTTGTTGCGATACTTGCTGTTCGTGCATAAAAGACATAAATACTTATTCTCTGATAATATTTTATAAAACTATCCATTATTTTATTATGTTTATCAAATAATATGGGGTAAATAAGAGGAATAAAACCTCAGATGAAATTATTTTTAATAAATTTACTTTTTGCAGATTTACTTTTTGCAGTGTGCATCTTGTCTGCAGGTCTGGTTTAATAAAAAAAAAAGTATATTTTCGATAAAGACAATTTGGCTATTGTTCAATAAATGAGCTCAGATTCAAATGCAGTAGTAGAGTTTGCTTAATAATATGTTCCTCATGAACATGGGCTGAATATGAATAAGTGTTAATAATTTGTGCTGAATCACCGGAATGAAACCTCCCACATGACAAACAACTTTTACTCATACTTATTATTTGTATTTTTAACACATTTAAAAAAGAATTAACTCATGAAATGTGACCTCTGTCAGGGATGTGGTAAGTGTGTTGTTAACTGTTAGTTGTGACAGTTAAATATTCAAAATGTTCCAAAAGACAAAGGTTCATTCATCACATAAATATGATTTATAAGTGGCAGCTTTAGACCTATCAGTATTCTATTAAACTTAATGAATACTATACCGATCTAATGGGCATTTGCATAAATATGTCACAGATTTCAGTTATTGATAATTTATTTATTGCAAATTCATATATACATTTACTATGAAAATGTGTATTTGAACCTTTCACATTATTGTCTGAAGTATCCATGGAAAATGTAAATCGTATTAAGATCCAGGCGCAGGCCCGCTGATAGAAAAGTAAAAGGACAACTGATGCATGACTTTATCAGCCAAGTGTGAATAAACTTCTCATCGCTGAAGGTCAAGATAAAAAGAGGAAAGTGGGTCATCAGTAATTCCCAGACATATTAAGAGAAAGCCCTAAAACAATCAGCTCTAATCAGTGAATTGATGACCCTGGCTCGCTGTCAAAGTGTGTTCACTTGTACACTGTGTTCAATACGGCCTTAACTGGAGCCGTGTCAAGAAGTAGTAGGAGACGTATAAAATACAATGGCAGTGCCTCATAATACTCGTGATAAAATGTTTTTCCCTCAAATCACATAGTCTATGGTGACCAGAACATGAAGCCTTCAGCAGCTTCTCCACATGATTCCAACTTTACAGATGATGCTCATTAATAAAACATATAGTATGTATAAATATATGTGGCCTATGGGTGTCAACTTGTATTTAATATCCAGAGTACACGTTTTTATATATATATATATATATATGTAAGCTGTATTAAGAAGAAGTATATATTTTACTTTTTTACAATTTTAGCTTCTGAGCCTGTAAAAAACGGGTCATATTCAGTACAAATTGAAGTATCATTTTGTTTTGACATTTTACTCCTCATGAATCTGGTATAATGTACACATCCTCTTCTTGGGACATGTCACAGATGACGAGGTTGCACTCAGGGTCGTTGCCGTATATTGCATTATCCGGTGAATCACATTGCAAATACAAATCCTCTTCAAATTCCTCAGGCGACCTGCGGAGGAACAATACATGTAGCACATAAAGTTCCAATCAGGAAACACGTTTATGATGTAAAAAAACAATTATGACATCAAGCCAAACACATGTGTGAGTTCCTTTCCCCTAGTTTCTATTCATGATCAGAAGGAAAACTCCAGCACTGAGTCATGAGCTGGCAAATATGATTAATCGACTTTGAATGGCACGAGAACAACAGAAGAAATCACCTGCAGATTTCCGATGCCAAACTGTGTGCATGTATTACAACATTCAGGGGTTGTGCAAAAAGGGGATATTTACACCACGCACACTGTTTCCTCATCTGTTTCTGCTTATTCTCTGTTTGGACTTTCAAAAGTGACATTTCCCCTGTACTCTGTCTAAAAAGTCCTGAATGTGTTACAAAAGCGAAATGAAACTCCAGCCTACCTGCTCTGCTGTGCTTCAGGCCTCGTGTAGTTTTCATAGATACCGGCGTCTTCCGTTGGCTGACCTCTGATCAGATCGGTGTAGTTGGAGTCAGCTTGGGTCGTCTCTTGATAGTCCTTCTTCTTCTGGTCGCTTTTTCCTCTTCTTTGTCCAGATTGCACCAAATTCCTGAGTTTACTCTTGAACTTGAACCCGATCCCACCGGCGACAATCGCGATGACAACCAACAGCGTCAGCCCCACAGCCAGACCTACGGAGCTGCTTTGCCCCGACTGGTCCTCTGCATTATCAAGGGTGCTATTGCTGATCATTATCTGCAAATATGAAAACGTATACGTGTATACATACTGTTCCTCAAATTACTGTAAACTTTTATTTGTTACAATTTACATTCCATGATCATTCATCCAAAAGTAAAAAAATAGACATAAATATATGTTCTTATATAAAATAAGGCCTCCACATTGTAAAATAATATCATGATTCGGCCTCAATTACAGGCGAATAGAAAAACCTTTTGGAATGTATTTAATCTAAAAATAAATACGTAATAGTACAATCACAATACATTCCAGGAAATGCCATCAAAAACAACAATGTATGCCAAGTCAAACAAAGAAGTGTGGCTCAGTGACAAAACTTACCGAATCAGACTCGGACATTGTGGGTCAAGGTCTGAGCTCAGAGTGATGTCGTACAGTTTCTCTTCAGCAACTCAGCCTTGCGAAGTTCCCCTTTATTGAAATAATGGAGGAGGGAAATGAAACAGCTGAAAACAGAAAGATTTCCTGTACATGCTCCTTCTGAAAATAAACTCAAATCTCCAACCCGAGCACAAAATTAGCCATAAGTTTAGATTTTGGAAAATGCTTATGATGAAATAATTGATTCTGAAGAAAAGTTAAAATAGAGTTGTGTTTCTTCATTTCTGTGGTTAAAAAGTGTAAAATTGACAAAAAAAGATAATTAGATGTATTCATCCTCATGTTTGACAGGTCGGTTCCACAGTTTAACCGGAGCTTTACCTCCCCCTGCAGTCAGTTTCACTTCCCATATTCAGAATACATCCGGCCGCTAAGTTAAATTAACGTTACACTGTAAATCCCAGCTCATGTGGTTGTACCAGTGATTTGAACACTTTGTTACTGCTGGAGTTCACACATGTAAAGGTGTCTGCATCTCATACTGTTCACATATAGGTTTATACACATGTAGGCGTCCATCACCAAGTCCTTCTCCAAATACATGGAGCTCAGTGATGCTTCATCCTGTGCAGATGCCAGCTAATCCCTGAGGGTTTTACATATTAATATAACGCTGTTAAAGTCAATAGGAGATCCAGGTACCATGAATCTAAGTTCCTCAAGTTGAAGTTGCATCACCTCTCTCAGCCATTGAATCCAGCGGAGAGCGTTAGGATATCTCCACTGAAGGAGAATCAGTGTCCGTGCTAACAAAGTGACAAATTCGCATTATCCTGGCTTTAGATCAGACAGATTATTATGATTCCCACCCACAACAACAAAAACATTAGGTTATTACTTTCTATTTTGATCTGATCAGGGAGGTTTTTACTCAACTGACAAACGAGCTGCCGCGGACGCAGATCTTGTTGAGAACTTTGAAGGCCCAAATATAGAAGGGTTCCACATGAACTGCAGTTAAACATTGTTTTACTGTATTTCCAATGAAGTATATGCTTCTTCTAAAACCCACAGATAGATATTATGAGGATTTTGCACAATATTAATAAACATAACATGATTTCTTTGAGTATTCATGTACCCTTTTTGCCAAATAATGCAGGGTATGGTCTTTTCTTTATTTAATCAGAATGGAATTGATATATAATGTTCATATTATATGTCTATGGTTTATTTGTCTTTGACTTTTTTGTCGGCATGGCGGTGTGGTGGTTAGTCGCCTCACAGCAGGAAGGTTCCCAGGGTCTTCCTGTGTGCAGTTTGCATGTGTCTCCCTGTGTCTCCAAAGACATGCAGACTGGGGTTAGGTTACATGGTTACTCTAAATTGTGTGAATGCCAATGGTTGTTTGTCTCTGTAACCTGTGCAGGGTGGACCCCACCTCTCACTGTAGGCTGGGAAGGTCTCTGCAGCTGCCCGCCACAACCCTCAAAGGTGAGGCTATAGTAGAATGGATGGGTAGTGGAGTTTCTATTAATGTTATGATTCAGCACAGAGAACAAAATCCATCATTGTTGGAGAGACAAACGTGCTGCCATGTTCAAGAGAAGAGCAAATATACAGACTTTCGTTGAATTAAGAAAAGATAGGTCAAACTAAAGCAACTTCCATCTATGGGGAAATAACTATATTATTGGTTCCTATAGAGCAGTCGCATGCATCCACTCCATTCACTGTATGACACAAATGATATTGCGGTATGCTACAGTGACTTTAAGGTTTGTCGTGAAAAAACACAGAGGAGACATTCAGAGTTTCAAGTCTGACTGCTGCCTTGAAGGGAAAGTTGCTGCTACTTGTTTTACCGGTAATGTTTCTGCAGGGTGTTTGCATGAGATAAACACTAATAATATCCTGTGACAAAACCACAGCCGGATACAGACACCATGCACCATAACATCCACTTTTACTCACTGTAACAGAACCAACCTCAAAGACCCCGACACCTTCCCCCCATCTCTCCTGAGGCGTGTTAAGCAATAACAGAACAATCCCTCTCTCCACCTGCCCTGGAGTTGCCTCTTCTTCTTCTGTGTCGCCATGGTTACGTGACAACCAAATTACACCTTCCTGACAGGCAGGTAAAACAGCTCCACTGGGCCCTGAGTGCCTATGAAAGCAATAATAATAAACGTTAAATGTAGGTGTGGCAGCGGGTGTTTTGTTTAGTAGGAATCTCAATGTGTGCACAATATGCAGTTGTTGTAAATAAAACTCCCTGGCCTCTTGGGGCTGTGCAGGCAGCTGCTCTCTTGGCTGCTGCTTCTGCTGCAGCAGGCGTGAAAGGGAAAACTCCCACTGCAGTCAAGAAACAAGAGTGGACACGCAGAGGATCCTTTCCTCTTGATTGTGATGCATTTATCACATAATGCACCGGAGGAGAGGGCTTAACATTGGAAAGGGATGGAAATGCCACCTCCTCCTCCTCCTTCTCCTCTCTCAGCTAAAGAGCTGATCTGTCTCCACATGAGTAAATCTCTGGCAGGGGAGTGCGGTCCATTCACCTTGTGTGTGCGTTCAGCTGGAAAGCAGGGGGAGACAGTGTTGTGACTGTGTTTATCCTCAGTCAGCAGGGGTGCACATGCACAGGCCGGGAGGAGGGAGGCGCAGACCCACATTTCCTGTCTTGAACATTTAGGCCAAGTCACACCAGGAGGATGGTTCATATTCCACAGATAAAAAGGCCAGTGAAGTGAATTCAAGCTCATCCTCCTGTTAAAAACCTACTGGTATGATGCATGTGTAAAGCCACTGATTGTCATGTGGTGGAGCATCAACTCAAGGCCTAAAGGTCTCATGTGAAATAATAACAGCAGCAGCAGCAACAACGACAACAATCATCATAATCATAATAATAATAATAATTGTACAGATGTGCTGTGCGCCTCCTCAACACCCCCGTGCAGCGACGTGAGCACGCAAAGCCTCACTGAGGAGGCTGCATCAAGTTAGACATGGACAACGCAAAAGACACCGGAAACAAAACAATGACAATTTCAAAATAAAAGCTTACATCTGTCCCAGCTGCAGTAGCTTAGTTTGACAAGCAGGAGTAAAGCAACTGGAAAAGAGTGAAGTTGTTAAATTTGTTGACAAATCCACAGAGAACTGATGAAACGCAGTGACTGTTATATAGATGAAATAAGCTATTTAAAGACCAGATGTCTGTGATACCTTGTATAAAGCTTTTGTCACTGCTTTGACACTTAATGTTTTATTTGGTTAATGTCGTAAAAAAATTATTTGAAAAGAAAATCTTAGTTTTTTTTATGTAGTTGTTTTTGGTGTTATTACCTCATCGTAGACTTCCAATTATAGTATAATATATTAGGAGTTTATTCTTGTTAGATTACAACTTTATTCTTGCTATTTTACAGCTTTATTGTTGTAATACTGCCACTTTATTTTTGTTATGTTACAACCATATTCTTTTGCAAGAGTTTTTTCTGGTCAAATTACAACTTATTCTCATAATATTTCAACTTTATTCTGGTAAAATAATAACCCTTTTCCTGTAATGTTCAGGAAATCTCTGATTTGTTTCCCCCTATAATTGCCCCAAATATTCTATCGTAATTTCCCTATTTATTGATATATTTATCTGTTATTTATTAGTTTCTTGTCTATTTATTTATGCTTAGGCAATATCATTTCTTTCGGCCTTCTATACTTTTTTCCCCTGGCGGTCAAAAAGCCGATGTACAATGTGAACCGTCAACTTCCCTTCCCTTGCTCTGCGCTCCAACCGGAAGTGGTGTCTCCGGAACCTCCGGCAACTTGACGCTGACCAGTGAAGGCGAAACGGAGCAGGAGAGCGAAACATGGCGACTTCGAACAATCCGCGGAAATTCAGCGAGAAAATCGCGTTACACAACCAGAAGCAGGCGGAGGAGACGGCGGCGTTCGAGGAAGTGATGAAGGACCTGAGCATCACGCGGGCGGCGAGGGTAACGACACCGCTTCGTGTGTGTGTGTCAGTGTGTGTGTGTGTGTGTGTCTGTCAGTGTCAGTGTGTGTCAGTGTGTGTGTATCCACCCCCCCCCCTCGTTTTCCCCGAGTGTTTTCAGCGAACTGTCAAATATGCGTCAGTGTCGCGGCTCCACGCAGTCGGCGCAGAGGAGGTAAACAATAACAAACGACGCTTCCTGCCGCCTTTAACACGCACACACACACACACGCACACGCACACACACACACGGGCCGCAGTGACATCGATGTAAACACGAACGACCTGAACCTCCGTCTTAAAAAAAGTTCTGACATTCGTCGTGCCCCCCCCCCCCCCACGCATGAAAGCGAAGGGGCGTGCACGCGGATTTGCTCGGAGAGGAGAGGCGGACATCACCCACTGAAACACACACACACGCACACGCACACGTATTACTGTAGTGCTGCTTTATTATTATGGTATGTCGCCTCGTCTCCAGGCCTGTGTGTGGTGATGGGCAGCGGCTCTGTGGAGTTGTCGGACAGGTCTGAGTGATCCGCAGCATCAGGGACAGAAAGATGAAGACAAACAGATTATGTGGATTTTAAGCCACATTCAGCGCAGGCCTCCAAACTAAATCCTATGGAGGCAGCTGGGCTCAGTCCGGACTGATGGACGCTCTGTGGACCTATACTGCAACATTATTATAACTACTGCAATCACCATTATAACTATACTGCAACAGCTATTATAGCTATACTGCAATAACTATTAAAGCAATACTGCAATGAGTTATTTAATTATAAGGTAATAACTACTGCAATAACTATCATAACAATACTGCAACATTACTGCACTAACTATAATAACTATACTGTAATAAATATTATAGATATACTCCACAGCCATTAAAACTATGCTGCAATGAGTTATATCATTATACAGTACTCCAATAACCATAATAACTACTGCAATAACTGTTATAGCTATACTGCAACATTACAGCACTTACTATAATAACTTTACTGTAATAAAGATACATTTATTAAGATACATTTATTTGTCCCAAACACATGCACAGACATGCAAGGAGGGAAATTTAACCTCTGCTTTTAACCCATCTGGTGCAGGACACACAGAGCAGTGGGCAGCCATGTACGGCGCCCGGGGAGCAGATGTTGGGGGAGTAAGGTGCCTTGCTCAGGGGCACTAGACAGGGTAGGGAGAATCCTCTTGGATTTTTGGAAAGATCAATCCAGGTTCGTCTTTTTGTTGTTTCTCCGTGGAGTCGAACCAGAGACGAACCAGAGACCTTTTCTGCCCATAGTCCAAGTTTCTGCCACTAGTCCACCGCCTCAAATATTAAAGATATACTCCACAGCCATTAAAACTATGCTGCAATGAGTTATATCATTATACAGTCCTTCAATAACCATAATAACTACTGCAATAACTATCATAGCAATACTGCATACCTATTAAAGCCACACTGCAATAACTATTAAAACTGAACTGCATAACTATTATTACTACACAGTAATAACTGAATATTCTTGACTGTCTGAGAAGAAGAGAAATGTGCATGTGTGGAATCTGTTTATATCTCTGCTGCTGCAGTGATATCGAGCTGCTGCAGCTTTAAAAAAAAAACTGCAAAGTTAATCCGTCCAATGGCAACAACTATTCACAGCGTATTTGGTTCCAACAGAAGAAATTTTGGTATGTCCCAGTTGTAAAAGCCTCTGTGCAGTGCTGGCTCACTGCCATGACTTATTTGGGACACGTGAACAGAATGGAGCATTCGTTAATAATATTAGTACCTGTCTGCCTTTCCTGCAGGTCAAAAAGTCTGCCGGGAAAAAGGCCTTTTTTAGGAAGCTTTACTAGATGCTGCGATATAAGACCACAATGACAAATTAGAATGGGACTCAGAGAGAGCAAACCTTTGCCAAAACAAAGTATTTGGATCTGCACCAAATTGCACACACTCATAAATACTATTACCCAAAACATGCCTGATTTTTAGAAATCAAGATCCAAGGATTCTACTCTGAGAAATCAATGAACATTTTGCAAAAACTTCCAATCTCACAATGTTAAAGAAAGTGAAGAATGTTTTCCTGGATCTGCCCCCTGACCTTGATCCACACCCAAAAATGTCCATCCACTAGATTTTGCGTAATCCTCCTAACTAACAAACAAACACAGACAAAAAAATAACCTCCTATTTTAGGACGCATGTCTGAACATTTAGTTTGCTCTTGATTGAGGCTTCAGTTACTGTTGATTTTCATTCATGAAAGGACAAATAGCAGCATAGTGGCATGGTGGTACAGTGGTTAACACTCACAGTAATAACATTTCTGCTTTGAATCCCTGCTTGGTCCTTCTGTGTGGAGTTTGAATGTGTCAATGTGGATTTTCTCTGGGTTATCTGCTTCTTCCCACAATCCCAAAACACACTCCTATTAACCAAATCCCCGGTTAATAGGGGAGTGTGAGTGATTGTTGTTTGCCTCTGTGTGTCGGCCCTGGCCCTCACTGGGGACCTGTCCAGGGTGAACCTCTCCTCCTGCCCAATGTCGGCTGGGATTGGTTCCCTCCTGTGACCCTCAAAGGATAAAGGGTGTAGATGATGGATGGGTGGAACAGCCATAATAGTACAGGAAGCTCATATCTGAGCCAAAGTTAGACTCTTGTCCTAGAGTTTCCCCTCTGTCCCCTCCTTCTCTCCTTCAGCTCTCCTCTCTCTGTACCTGTCTCACTGTGGTTAAAAAGATTAGCACGGACCTCCCTCTTGATCTGGGGATGTTACAATATACAACCTTTTGTCAACAGAGCGGATTTACATGTGTTTTAAACAAACACACTCTGAGGTCTGAGGCTTATTTAAAATACACCAGTGATGCAGGCATAGTAATTGTTTTTATTAGATTTCCTGCCCTGCCATCAATGAGCAGTGGGCTTGGATAAGAAAATTTAATTGACAGATTATGGGCTTTTCTATTGGGAAATGGAACTGGATGTTATCTGGAAAGTAAGCGCTGTTTTACAGGCTTTAGGGAGTAAGATTTTTAGTAATTCACACAAGTGCAACTTCTCTTCACGTGTTATTGAATGCACAAAGTGTTGCTGCGATGAGTGCTGCCAATTCTGCATCAATATTTGCCTTCATTTTTCTATCTTTGTTAGATTATTTGTTGTTTCTCTCATTTAATGCTACGTCAGCAAATGTCCATCAATATTTTGTCCCGTCTCAAACAGATGGTTAATAAAGACGATCGATTTGTCAATATGGCGGTTTCAGGGAAGCTGTATAGAACATTACACAATTATAGGACTTTAATGGGTTTGGGGTTGGAGCAGTGTAAGGATGCAATTATGTCCCCTTTGTAGAATATGTCTTGGACTGTCCCTGCAGGAAATCACATTGAGCTGTCATGATTAATAATATTGAACACTACATCGTGTTGCTTCAGGCCTGCGGTGCATTTGTAGCTCATTCATGTCACTGGAGGATGCAGTTGTAATTTCATGTTGTCTCACCCCGGCTGTTGTTGTGTTTCCAGTTACAGCTGCAGAAGACTCAGTACCTGCAGCTGGGACAGAACCGTGGGCAGTACTATGGAGGGTCTTTGCCAAACGTCAATCAGCTTGGAAACAGCGCTATTGATGTGTCTTTTCAGGTAAGATTCAAGACTTATCTGTTTTCTGTAGCATTGTATGTAGGTATATTTAGTATATTTAACAGATCCTGTTCCAGGGGATGAATACTCTGCTATGCAGCATGCTTATGTTTAGAATAAGTAGAAAGGGGAAGAATAAATGCATCAGACCGCAGCCCTACATGAGGTGTCTCATCCGCTCAAGTGGATATTGGATTTCAGGCACCATAAAGGGGCCACAATTTACACAGAGTAGAATCCTTTTTCATGCATACACTATACTTGGATTGCCACTGGATATTGAAGTTCTACTCCATGTTTGGGAATTCGTGAAATAGTAGTTCCACGCAAGAACAGCAGTGCAATGAGGTGGAAACCTTTGGCCTTTGTGCCCGTACTGAAGCTTCTGTTGCCATCCATTCTCAGTGTATTGCCATAGCATGCACACAAGGAAAAATAGCTGATTAAGCATTTTATTGTCACGTGATCTGAGAGACTTTAGATCTACGATTCGTTTGGGAGAGAAATACAAAGCTGAATCTGAAACAAAAAAACAACAACTCAACACATTCCAAGAAGGTGAGGAACTTGGTAAAATGTATCTACAGAAAGCGTATGATGAGGGATAATACTTATGTTTCCTGTGAACCAGCTCCAGTAGGATTCCTTTGCAAATATTGTTTTTCACGAAAACCCACATGAACATGAAAGAATAGGCCCTTTTCCATATCCTTTTCATTTTCATTTTTAATTTCACAGACATTTTCCTGTTCTCTGTAGTTCTTCTTGCCTTGAGCCGCATTAGCTTTCATCACTGCTCCACCAGGATCTCATTTGATGTGAGAGCTCAGAACACAGGTTCATTCTCTGTGAGCCAAGGACACTCAGTGTAACTGGGGACACAGAAAACCATCAAGCTAGTGCAATACTTCTCTTCAAATGAAATGTAAATTAAATTCAGATAAAAAAGGATTTAAGTCTGTTTGCATTCCATTTTTTAAATATAGTCTGAACTGACCCTCAAACAAAAGTGGTGGCTTGAACTACTGACAGGTAATGTTTGCAATTGAATCAGTTAAATTAAATGTTTTTGTCTTCGTTGGTCAGAACTCAGAGCTGGACATGAACAGATCGACGCGACACCACGGCTTGGTGGACAGAGTCTACCGGGACCGGAACCGCATCGCATCCCCGCACCAAAAACCGCTGTCAGTGGACAAACACGGGCGCCAGATATCCTTTAATGCTGTTTCTCATTTAGAGATTAAATTCTGTTATTGAAGTTCTGTTTCTTCTCATTATTTGATATCTGAGCTCTCGATCTCATTTAAAAGCATGTAGTTTTGTAGCATAAATCAAATATCAAGTATAATTTCAGATTTTTTCACAATTAAATTACTTTGATATTACTGTGATAAACAGTAATAGAAGAATAATACAAATATAACACATTAAATGGAAAACATGGAAAATATTGTCATTGACATTGGAATATAAGCAGTTATCAGTCATCATTAATCCCAGAGAACGTCAGTCAGCATCATAAGGAATAAGGAAAAATAAAGCCTCCATAAAACATCAGTCAACGACTTGTTAAAAAATACAAATCCTCAGTCTGTGGATTTCTTATCTTATTTATATTTACAGATTTTTACAAATCCCTCAACTAGTTTTGGGTTAGCTTGTTGTTGAGTTTAAGTCAAACTAGATTGGCACGCAGCAGTCCGATTATGAAACCAAATTTAAAACCGCTAGATCCTGAATTACCCTAGATTGCACACACACAGATCGCACATACTCATAAATATCAGTCCCCTCAATGTGCCAGATTTCCCCCCCACCAAAATCCATAAATTACTGTCTGGGAAACTGATGAAAATGTTGAAAAACCTCTTAAAGAATCCAGTCAGTATTTCAAATAAAGCCGTGACACATATCAGACCATGATGTGAAGTTCAAAGTTTGTTCTTCCTTTACGTGGTTTGGTTTACTCTTTTTTTAAATCTATCTTTGCATGTTCAAAGAATCCCCAGAAATCAATGCATTGAACCTGCCAAGACTCTCTATCTGCTGCTGTATTTCCTTAACCTGAGATCTCACATTGACAGCTGTCCCTACGGATCAGTGTATCTGTCACCGCCGCTGGATACCAGCTGGAGGAGGTGAGACCACCTGAAAGGATGAAAGATGACACTTACTGAGAATATTAACACATTGCCTCTTCAGACTTTCATATTTACTTTCACATCTTACGGTTATAGACAAAAATGCTCTGTTTGCTGATGACTTTCATCATGAACAAAAAAAAACAGGATTGCAGTCAGATTATTAGGGATTCTTGTGTTGGAAGTGTACAGCTGTATTTGGTTTTAGGCTCAGTTTGGTCACTGCAATGGAAAAATTAAATCCTTTCAAAGAGCGTGATGTGTCAAAGTTGTGTGTGGATGTCTTTTCCTGTACTTTCCAAAAACCAGTTAAGACTTTCTATGACCTTAAAAATGTGTCATAATGGCTAATTTGAGTTGATACTGAGATTTATACCATCGTGTGTTTTATGTGCTACAGAACGCTGCGGTTCACTGACATGTGTTCGGTCTGCTTTCAACACATACGGACATGTCTCGTATTTTACTTCACAATGATTTGTGTGACTTCTTGTGCCGCAGGACTAACTCTGACTCAGCGCTGCACCAGAGCACACTAACCCCCGGCCAGCAGCTCTCTTTCACTGGAGGATCCCAGGAGCTCCAGCCCAAACGAGGTGCGTGTTATCTGAAAGGATTTAATAATAAAGTCACCAAGCAAAAGGAAAAAGTCACTGAGCGAAACAAAAGACATAAATGAAAAGATAAGCTAAAGGGATTTTAGGCTAAGAGTAACTGTATTATGATTAGTTGCTATACCACACATGCCGTTACATTAAACACGTTAATGTGTGTTGTATAAACTGAGCTCTACTACTTCTAATGTGACCGTTCTTAGACTGTTGAGGTGTTTTTATCATCTCTCATTAATAGGCAGTGGTGGAGAAGGTTTTTTTGTAAACCTGAATCTTTTTTTGCAAACACGCAGCGGATCCAAGTGTTGGATGAAGGTTTCTGCTAATAGCTGCGTGAGGCAGATATAGAAGTTGCGAAGCACTTTAGTTGACTCTGTATAAATCTCCTTGGAAACATTGTGAGTGTTATGAGTTATTGTTATTCAGTAATTTAGTGCTTTTTGGACTCTTGCCTTTATTTGAAGGAGAGACGGGAAATGGTTTAAGAGAATAATGACACGCACTAAATGGTCCAGCTGGTCAGGAGTCTAACCAGGACCTGCTGCTCAAGGCTGATATACACACATGTGGTATACACCCTATGTAACGGCCCCCCGCTTCTCCACACAAACGCTGAGTCTCTTGAACTGATGTTACACGGCTCTTTATTCTCACATCTGGTTTGCCGTAGTGACACCGTAAAACTGTAATGACAGTTACAAGTTACAAAGATTTTAATCATTAAAACCAAACACGAACGTTAAAATACAATGAACAAACAAATCGCCACGTGAGACATCTGACTCGTTAACGTGACAGCGACTCCCTTCCGCACTACCCGCAGCAAAGTAAATGGGACCAGCTTCCTTACCTCGTTCCGCTTGGCGAGGGGTGTTAAGCTAAAGTTGTTTGGATGGTTCTTTCGGTCCGAGAAATGCCGCAAAGCTGGCGTCCGGTTTGGTTTCCTATCTGTGCCAGGCTGACGGCAGGGATTTTATTGCACTGGGGCGGAAACGAGGAATCAGGTGTGTCGAATAAAACCGTCCGCTCCTTTGCTGCAGGTAACTATGCGAGGGGAGTCGCTACGTGTAAAAGACAACGAAAATAACCCAAACCGTAGTTGAACATAAGAACAATATATAGCCCAACCCTAAAATAAAAGAATAAAACAGTCTGCATAAACTGGCCGGTTTTGCTGACAGTTACACTCCCACCAAATCCTGATATAAACATTTTAACCGACTGTGCTATACAGGATTTCTAGAGCATTTAATGGCCCTTTCAGCTAAATATCTAGGAGTGTTATGTCCTTTTAACTACTCCTCATGCAGGCAAGTGGGATGCCTACGACCACAGGTATTACATGTATGTCGCCCTCTACAGTCTTTATTGATGTGTCCCTTCCTTAGGCAACCAAAACAGAGGCGGTTTTCGTGGATGAATGCCCTTTTATCTTCCAAAGATTTCGCAGCGAAAGAAGGGCACCTGACGATGCCATGCGTTTCATCTTGGCAGAGCACACATGGGGGTCTTCCCCTATAATTGGCCGTTTCAGGTGCATCTCGGGTGGCGTACTTTAATTGGGCAGTTGAATTGAGGGATCTGGCTTCCTTCTCGACTGTGGGATTAAAGTTCATCCAATGTGGGGAGGTGATAGGGTTGCAAGATATCCGGGCCTCTTTGTTCAGGAACGCTGTGAAACTTTTGAAATCAGGGTAATCCCCCGCTTTATACAGGTTATCGTCGATGATTCGGCCCCACTTTTGTACAATCCAATCAGGTAGTTTTTGAAGTAGCTTGTGGTTTTCTTCGCAATCATTCAAGATGGTCAAACCTTTAACGTGTGGGATTGCCTCTGCGCAGCCTTGGAGAAAGTCTGTAAAATCTCTCAGTGCTAACGGATCAGTCGCACTGATTTTGGGCCATCTGGCGAGCTTGTCTCTGAAGGCCTTTTGAACAAGGAATGGGTTTCCGTTTCTCTCATGTAGGACTTTCCAGGCACCTGTATATGCGTCCTCAGAGTTCCTATAGAAAACCCTTCCACTGCTCTGCGGGCTTCTCCGACGAGGTAGATCTTTAGATAATACATCTTCTCGCTTGGTGAGAGAGGTTTCTGATCGATAAGGGTTGTAAAAGACATCTTCCAATCAGTGAACTTCAAAGGATCGCCATTAAATGTTTCTGGCTCAGGTACAGGCAAGCGATTTATGCTTAGTGCGCTTGCTATTGCTTGGGCCAGAGAGACTGTATCTTCAGATGTTGTTGCTCGCAAAGGTGCTAGTCGAGGTTGAGATGGTGAACCATTTGAATTTAGCCGAGCTTCATATCTGGTCTCCTGGTGAGCAGCGACTGATTCATGGTTCATCCCATCTTGGCGGACATCTTCAAAACTGTTATATGCTCCTACTCTAGCAGCTGCTACCTGGACTTCCTTCTCTGCCTTAAGCTGCTGCAGGTTCCTCCTTTCCTCTTCTAGCTTTGATTGTCTCTCCGTCCTTTTCCGCTCCAATTCGGTCAACATGGCCGCCTCTTCAAGTTTCCATTCATCTTCCAGTCTTCTGAGCTTGGATTCCTGGGATAGAATGTCTTTTGTTGCCTTTACCTCCGCTTGCTTGGCTGCGAGCTCTGCTTCTGCGTCTTGTCGTTTACTAGAGCTTGTTGAAATTGCATTTGATTGGTCTGAGTTCCGTGATGTTTCTGAAAATGCGGTTTCAGTATTTGTATGTCCAAATATGGAGCCATGATCTTCCTTACTCAGCACTATTCTAACTCTCTCCTTCTCGACTCGTTCATTATAGTTGCCATCGATGATGTCTCTGCGTTTACTCACAAGAGCAAGAATTTCTTCAGTCAGAGCAGAGCAGGTGTCCATTTTACCAACGATATCTGGGGTGGTGGTTTGGCTGCATACAAGTGCCTCATAATGATGGCTCACCACATCATGGTTTGTGCAAATTTTTCGTTGGATTTTATCGAGGTCATCTGGAGAGCAGTCGTTTTTCATTTCAGTCCGAACTTCTCTTGCTGACAATTTCCAGGACTCATAGGCCGAATAGAAAGTATTTTTATGCAGCTCTCGGATGTTCTCAGGAATTATTCTTTGCCGCGAGCCTGGTCTGTCTTGATGCATGGGAACTGATTTACTTGTTGCTGCTGCTTTAAGTGACATTTTATTTTACTTGCATTGTTAATTTGACCTTCGGACCTTAATCTTTAGGTGTGATTTGCAGTGTGCCTGAATAGAACCTCTGCAAGTAGTCGCTTTAATTTAGTAACTGCTATTTCTTATACCAGACATTTGCAAAACAGTTGAATACTCAGAGTTTTAGCACAAAAACAGATGCAACCTAAATATCCTAAGTAAGATGGGCACAAACAAAAGAGGATGCGCTGTAAGTATGCTTAGAAAATTATACTAGGCAATTTAAACAGTGTTTACGCTCCTCATAGACAACAATAAATAATGTTAGTTGCAACATGACACACACAATTACCATTGGTCGTTAAAATCATCATCATTATTTAGTGATCAGTTTTGACTTCAAGAAAGCAGGAAAGTTCACAACATTTTTGTATTTACATATGTAAATGCTTCATTAAATTTGCATATAGTCTCTCGTGCGTGCGCCTTTGATGCGTTGTCCGGTCTTGTCTGACGGTCGATTTGTAAGTTTTGTGTCTTCGGGTGACGACACGAGTCAGGAAGACGTTTCGTTGTAGCCTCGAGTTTTACTGTAACGGCCCCCCGCTTCTCCACACAAACGCTGAGTCTCTTGAACTGATGTTACACGGCTCTTTATTCTCACATCTGGTTTGCCGTAGTGACACCGTAAAACTGTAATGACAGTTACAAGTTACAAAGATTTTAATCATTAAAACCAAACACGAACGTTAAAATACAATGAACAAACAAATCGCCACGTGAGACATCTGACTCGTTAACGTGACAGCGACTCCCTTCCGCACTACCCGCAGCAAAGTAAATGGGACCAGCTTCCTTACCTCGTTCCGCTTGGCGAGGGGTGTTAAGCTAAAGTTGTTTGGATGGTTCTTTCGGTCCGAGAAATGCCGCAAAGCTGGCGTCCGGTTTGGTTTCCTATCTGTGCCGGGCTGACGGCAGGGATTTTATTGCACTGGGGCGGAAACGAGGGATCAGGTGTGTCGAATAAAACCGTCCGCTCCTTTGCTGCAGGTAACTATGCGAGGGGAGTCGCTACGTGTAAAAGACAACGAAAATAACCCAAACCGTAGTTGAACATAAGAACAATATATAGCCCAACCCTAAAATAAAAGAATAAAACAGTCTGCATAAACTGGCCGGTTTTGCTGACAGTTACACCCTATGTTTCAGCTATTGGGTTGCTCAGTTAAAACAATATATATTTTTTGAACTTTCTAATGTATCGCTTATTGTTCTTTCTCGCTTCCTATTTTCCTGTTATGGTCTTTAAATATGGTAGGACCACATTAAACAGAGACATGTGGGCTGTGATTATTACAAGCTCAAACAGGCTGGACATCTGTTGACCCAAGAGACTGAGGAGATTTGTTTTTCCTCCATCTCTGCAGTTCTGCTGCTCAGTGTGCCAGGCTCAGAAGGAGTTAAACTAGAGGTTGATGAGGATGGACAAAAACAGGAGTGGGACTGTAAAAAGGTGAGAAGTCTGCACACAGATGAATGTTTTTCTGTCAGCTTTATCAACACGATTCTCAATAGCTACAATTCTTCTCTTCGTTTAGAACATGTCAAGGTCCAAGCTGTGCAGAGTTCCTGGAATCCAGTGAGTATTTCAACGTTCTCCTCATCTGACCCATTTTGAGGACACATTTATATAAAGTGAGATTAACATAATGAATTGATGTTTTGGCTGCACTGTTATAAAATGGCGGTAAAGAGCACACAAGCAGCAGCAGCTTCAAATCAAGTGCATATTTACACACATCTGGAGAACATGCATGAATAAAAGATCTGACTGTAATTATACATCATTTAATTTCCCTTTCATTAACATTTGGCGACCACAGTCATAAGAGTGTAGAGCAGAAGCAGTAGCTGAAGTACCACTGGCCAAATGCATGAAGTCTCAAATAACTCTGGAGGTTGTTTGTCTTGGAAAACAAGTAACCAACCAGTTTTTATCAGAGCTCGACTGATATGGAGTTTTGGGGGCTGAAGCAGATACCCGATCCATCCATCCATCTATCTCTGTCTATTTATGAATATCTATATAGATCTAGATATACACAAATTCTATTTATCAAACCCTGATAACAAACATGTTATTTAGGCTAAATATCTTACAGTTTAATGACGTTCATTTTTTCCAAAAATAAAGTACAAATACAACCGTCTACACAGAGTTTTATTTAAGGTAAAAAACTGATACAGACGTGTCACCTCTCCAGCTTGGCAACTCCAAACTGCTTCGCTTATGCATGGCTCATTAATGGTAATAGTAAACACTCCGGACCAATTCTGGAGTAGAGAATGGGCACTTAATTGCAAAACCACAGGGAACATGCACAGCCAAATCCCTCAGTGCCTCACTGTTCACAGTGGCCACACAACAGGTTACTAACATGGATGGAGGTGGTGGGAATAAACATGACTAACAACACACTGCATCGTCTACATCTCCATGTCACACATAAACATAATTCCCTCAAGGCCACTTCCTTAAAAGCCCAGGCTTGACAGATTTATATCAGTCATCTAATAAATCAGTCGGGTTCTGTTCCTGTTCTTTATTTCATCAAACAGATGATCTTTCAGGTTAAGATCATCAATCCTGATAAATTCACTGCCTCCGTCTTTTTTTTCTGCAGCATATTCCCATCTCCCGACCAGCAGCTGACCTCCACGCTCAAACCAGCAGCCCACAACACTGGCGGTTCTCTGCCTGACTTGACCAACATCCAGTTCCCTCCTCCGCTGCCCATCCCGCTCGACTCGGACGACACGGCCACCGCCTCCTCCTTCAGCCCCTCCAACAGCACACAGAACCTGCATAACACGCAAGGTACCACACACAATTTCAGATTCCTGCGGATAAAATGCAGTGATTTCCGACTCTGGCACTTTGTGTGTGTGCTTTGAAGATAAAAGATTCTTTCCTTCCTCATTCTGTCTTTGTGTGGTGGGTAGGCGTGGACACCTCTCAGCCGGTATCCATGGAGATGCAGCTCGGGCAGGACGACATGGTTCCTCTCATCCTGAACGTAGGAGACTCCCACCAGCAGCAGAACCTCCCGCTCTCCCCAACATCTCCGCCTCTCTCTCTCTCTCAGGTACAGACCCACTCTCTGGCCTCATGTAAGCTTAACATTGATTGTGTTTGGTTTGATTCACTATGAAGTATTCTCATTGGTTCAGATTGTCATTTTGTTGTCAAATTTGTGGTGTTTAAATATCTCGGTGGAAGATTGATTTTATTGCGTAGGTGTTAAGTAAGTATGACTCAGTTCATTAATTCTGAAATATTGGAACTTCATCTCTTTTCTGTTCCTGTACTCCTCCCCCCCCCCCCCAGACGGCCATCAACGCGATGAACCTTGAGCAGCAGCTGTCCCAGTATGCCTTCTTCAACCAGCAGCTGATGTCCCAGACTCACCAGAGCCAGCAAGTTAGTTTCCCTCCACATAAACTAGAAGTTATAAAAAACTTTTAACAGCTGATGTGCATCTCTACAACACATACTGGTCAGATAGTGATGTACTGTGTTTGTGATAAACCAGTATTAAAACTATAAAGTGCTTCCTTTCTGGAAGGGGATAAAGAGCGAGATAGATAAAGTTTTGGGAATTAATATACTATTAGCCCCCGGTCAGTTTCTTTTCGATCTTACTCCTGAAGGCATGTACACAAGAGACCAAGAGCACTTGTTACATATATTCTTGATGACTGCTAGGAAAATGGTGACAATAAAATGGTTGAATCCACAGCCACCTACAGTGGCACAGTGGAAACAGAAGCTGAGGGAGGTGTATGGAATGGAGGCTTTAACTGCTCAATTACAATTAAGGTGGCTACCTATTGCAGGATGCCTCTGTAACTGAAGGCCAATTTATGCCTCTCCGTTATTTCTATTACGGACAGATAAGACCGCCCTATCCGTCGTGAAACGTCCTCTCCGAGCGCCTCTGACAGCTTTTCGTACACGTCTGATTTTTCTAACTATCCGTCTTCATTTTGGAGACCCGACGGACCGCTCTTGGCTGTGATTGGTCCGCGAACGACATAATTTCCGTATGACGTCATTTCCGTATTTCCGGACCTCAAACTTTCTGTTTACTTGTAGCAACAAACACGAACACAACTATGATTCTACGATTAATGTGACGTGTGTGTTAAGCCAGCGGAGTTGTCTGGCTGACGGTGGCTCGTTAGAGCACTGAGGGCATGTGTGCACGGTCACGTACGGTTATAACGAGCTTTCAAAACGGCGCTAGCAGGCTAGGCTAGCGGGCTAGGCTAGCCACCATGCTAACTGCGGTGGTAACAGTGCAAGAACCCGCCGTCACGACTTTAATTCCACTTCTATCATGACACTGTTTCTATAATACCGTCAGGTTAGAAGCAAACACTGGGTAGTAGTTAGTGCCGGGAGTCCCTGCTGACTGTGTGTGGAAGCTGGGGGGGAGCTAGGTCCGGGTAGCTTCTAGCTACATGTAGCCTCAAGCAGATTCAAGCTGTGGAATCAGCAACACAGTTCGGAAACAAGACCGGGGAACCGCTGCGCTAAGAAACGATTACATCAGCATCTTGACACGCTGGGTGTCACTTTATTTAGATCTGTTAGTTGCCATGGTTCAGTGTGTGGGACGCAAGCTAACATGTAAACAGAGACACGTGGACTTCTTGTTCCCAAATGCTGTAGGCTTCTCTGAGCTCGTCTTCCGTTGCGCCACCTATGGGTTTGGCGGGGAATTGTTTTTCGACGGATAGTCGTCAGAGAAGTAAAAATCAAAAAGACACTTTGTCTCCCGCTGAGACCTCTCCGAGAAACGGATACGTAGAAGTATATAAGAGCCTTGAGGGGAATGTCTTAACTGTCCATTTATGTATTTATTATTTTTCACTAATCAGTCTGTCATATATCATTTGTGATGTTGTCAAGGAATGTTTGTGTTTCTCTTTAATAAAGTTCTTAAAAAAAACTAATAAAAAACTATAAAGTTGCACTTGATGACTAAACCTATCGTCTATGTCTACTCATTACTCACTTTTTATATTCCAGCAGACAGATATGGTCCAGCTGCCATCCTCGGTGAACTCCTGCTCCACGTTAGACAACCACTCGTCCTCGCAGAGCAACATGACCATGGACATGAACACGGTGAGCGGTGCACGCGTCCGTCCGCATCAGACTTTGTGTTAGGACAGAAGCGGCTGTGTGTTGGAGGCTGTGTTTTCAGGTGTCGCCAGCGCATTGAATACACACCGCCTCGTCTGAGTATCATAGCTTTGTCAACACTCTGCGCATTATGTCACAATGTGAAGATGTTATGGGCTGCATTTATTTTGCAATGTTGTGACAAAAATGGACCACATTTTTTTCTCAAAAGAATGAGATCTATTATTTGCGCAGCGCTGCACATCCTTCAGATCTTGGCTCTCGCTGCTCTACTTGTGTTGCATTGGGAACTAGTTGGATTTCTGCAAATGAAGTGGCCTACATTCTCTTACCTCAGTTGTACTGTGGCAGGTCTGCAGCTCAGACCATTGAATTAATAAATCCCGAATAAGAATCTCATCTGCAGTTGTTGAGCTCACGTTCTGCACTGATTTGTTTTCAGAAATGGTTTTAGACGCGTTTTGTAACCTGTAATTTTGAGCTATTGAAACAACACAGTTACGTCTTGGTTATCGAAAACATCTTCTTCTTTCGGTTTCAAACATGTCCACTGCAGTAATGATCATTGCAGTAGTTTATATCTGTATCGAGAAACCTTGAACTGCTTTATCACGTCTGTATCTCATGCTACCACTATTGTGATAGCTTATCAATGCAGAGATTATAAATGTGGTGATTTGAACCCCTGTTAACTTTCCAGCGATAAGAGATTATCACTCTCGTTTGATACTCCTCTAAATCAGAATTACTTGATAGTTTATCTGTTATTTACCGTACTGTGAAAGTAACTTTGATATTTCTCTCTCCACAGTTACGGTTGTGATGTTTGAGTCAGAATAGGATTTCTCTTTTTGGTTTCTCTTTGTTTTGGTCTGTGGAAATATCTTCCTTTTGATTCTCTTGGGTGAGGACAATGAAAAGAGCGTATATTACAGAACAGATGAGAAGAAAGTGGAGTCGTAGCTCTCTGATCCTCCAGTCTTACTGTGTTCAGTCGCTCAGCTCTGATTGTTGGCAATATTTTTCTCCTCCAAATTAATCCCCTGTAGTTTTAACACTTTCTCCCAGATCTTTTTTTGTCAGTATGATTAATGCATCAGTATAATATGAAGTGAGGGGTTTTCCTACTTCACGTTCTGCGATTATTTCCAAATTTCTGTGACTATGCTGATGCTGGGTTGAGGGAACCAGTGATTCCTCAGTCAAGGATCCTGATGTTTTTCATTTCCAGTCTAACAACAATCACTAGAACGTCACATCTCTTTCAGAAACTGCACAGCACATGTGTCACATTTGAAATCCCACCCATTGTTTGTGAAATTAAATAAAAAGTTTCTAAAACAGGGCTATTCAAGTGGCAGATCCAGGATTGTTCTAAATATAATAGGGGCCAATTATACATCCAACATCCATGCACCAATCCTGATTCAATAAGGTGCAGGTGTTTAAGTCATTCCTTATTTACTGCTAGCCGTAAAGCTTTAGGCAAAGCATCACATCTTTGAATATATTTATAAGAATGTTCCTTGTTCAATGACATTGTGTTCTTCAAAACATGCTTAGAAGATCAAACTTAATATCAAATTGTCATTGTTATTTAATATTTTGGAGGTAAATTATTTATTTATAACTACGAGTGCTGAAAGGACAGGGGCACTTCAGGGGCCAATCAGATTTCAGCGTGGGCCAGTACCCCCCCCCCCCCCTGGCCCCGCCCCTGATAACCAGTGCAGTGTTTGCAGACCCCAGCAGAGATAACCCTCCAGTGTGAATAACTCAAACATATCCTCTTGTATCAGGCCTCCACCCTCCAACAGTACCGCAGTAGGGTGGGATCCTCTGCCAATCAGTCTCCAACCTCCCCTGTCTCCAATCAAGGCTTCTCACCCGGAGGCTCGCCTCAAGTAAGGGCGTGTGAGCCAAAGAGTCGGTGGCTCGCTCTGTATAACCTTCACTGTAGTAGGACTCTGTTGACACCTCCCTCCCCCTCTCCCCCTTACAGCTGCTTTTATTGTGTCGAGTCAACATTCGTAGATCTGGGCAAAAACCAAAACGTTTATTTCAAGCACTTGAGTGCGATCATTCAAATAAACAAAGGCTATTTTTACGGTTTTATAAAAATGTAGAAACTGACATTTTAACATGTCACAGAAGGAAATCTGCAGAGGAAGTTTCCCAGAATGCCCTATTACACCCTAATTAATGTTAATAATTACAGATGGGCGTTTCATGCTCTGTCATGCTAAAAGATCAAGTTCAACTTTGTCAAGTCCAAGAAACAACTGACTTTGTAACATATTAATTCACAGCACTCTGACACTTGACAGTGTTATAATATGATCATCATGACATGAAATGGTCTAAAGTGGTTCCTATTTTGCCCAGATCTGACTGCCGGTCCCTATAAACACTCTGTGTCATCGATGTGTTGTGATGTAGATGTGTCCCTGACCCTCTCTGCTGCTTCTGTGGTATTTGCGTTGCATCGCCTCTGTTTTTCCTTCTCAGTCGTGTTATTTTTTTTTTGTATGTTAATCAAATATTTATGCTTAGCCAGGGATTTGCACTGGCACAAGTGTGGGGATTTGAATTAGCATGGGAAGGGGAGGGGATGAGGCTGAATGTGGACAAACTGAACCTTGCTTGCAGGGTGGTGCTTTAAGATAAACTAAACACACCCAAGGTAAACATGGATCAGGGTTGTTAACCTCTGTCAGATTCAGTACAAGCATTTGAGATTTGACACCCTGGTAAAGCAGTTGTCCTGTAAATCATTAACTGCTGAATAAAAGCTTGAATTACATATTCAATGTTTTTTAATTCAGTTTAAAACGAATCAGACAGCATGTAAAATAAGTCTCTGCTTCTACTGAATTGTAAGTGTGAACTTGTCTGTTTGAAAGGCTGAGGCGAGTCACAGTGATGATAAACTCTGTCTGCGTTTGTGTTTGTTCTTCCTGCTGTTTTCTCAGTTCCTTCCTGAGCTGAAGTGTCTCACTCGTATAGTCCTGAGATTATCCACACAGGCTTTAACCACTGACGGGCTCATGTGCTCTATTATCCTTCTCGGCCCTGTTGGGACATCTGCAGCACACACAGATAATTTGGTTTGGAACTAGGAGGAGCACGGGCTGGGAATATGATCCAATTACTTATACATTAAGAGGCCACGATGAAACAGGAGAATTTCTGGTTGCTGTTCCAATGAGGACATCCAAATCAGAAACTTCAAGAGAATGAGAGGGGCTTCGAGTCGGCGAGGGGAGAATCAAGTCACGGATTTTATTTTCACTTTATTCCATGTGAATTTATTTCAGTTCTGTTCTTGTTAATGAAAACACTAAGTCCAGAAGGAAGAGAGAGTGGAGAGAGCTGTGACCCTTATAGTCATTGGAGTCATATATGTCAGTTTTGACATAATTTATCAGTATAAAGGGACCTTTGCGACGATATAAATAGGACGGCATATGACGTAAAGAAGTTGTCATTCACATAATTTATCCAGTTCCCTCATTTATTTGCTTGCATATTAATTAATTTACTATACATACATGTATATATCTCCCTTAATGGGATATTTATGAGTAGTTTCTTGCAATAGTATGTCTGCTACACATGTGTACCACAGAAAATGCTGCAGGATATAGTTTAGTTTGCGTTCATAATTAAAACAGAGGACTAAAACCTTCCTTGGTGCACAGTCACATGTTTGGTGTGTGTGTCTTAAACGTCCTCTGAGAATGAAAATGTTTCTCCTGTAGTGCGTCCTCCTGTGTATATCATCCCCTCCTATGTCAGTGCACATTTAAGCTGTGTTAATGTTTGAGCAGGGCGGTCTGTCTCCTCTGCAATATGTATACCAATGTTGTATCACACACACACACACACACACACAGAACACTGGGCCCTTTACGCAAACATAGAATCAACTCAAAAGTATCACTTTTCAGGCGCTATGAGTTTCTCCCTGCAGCCTAATAATCCGATTTGATCTGTTTCTTGTTGCAGCATAACTCCATACTGGGCAGCGTGTTCGCAGACTTCTACGACCAGCAGCTCCCGTCCATTCAGGCCAGTGCGCTGTCGCAACAGGTACATTCCCTGTCTGTCATTAGTGTCCATATTTCGTTGTGCAGATTTGAGAGCGATCAGCAGCCCTGACACTTCTCTCTGTTGTGAGAACCAGCTGGAGCAGTTCAACATGATGGAAACCCCCATCGGCTCCGACAGCTTGTATAACCAGACCTCCACCCTCAACTACTCCCAGGCGCTTATGATGGGTTTGACTGGTGGCCACTGCAACCTCCAAGACTCGCAGCAGCTGGGCTACAGTAGCCATGGCAACATCCCCAACATCATTCTCACAGGTGCCGCTTCAACACTTTAAGTGCGACACATCACATGGCTTCTTGAGTCTCACTGCAAGTGGCTTGTTAGAGCTCAGATGATCTATATGATCTAAACTGTAGAGCTGTAAAGGCCCCAGACAGAGTAAAGCTGCCTCATATGTGCTTGTATGTTTAGTTTCCATCACAGTATCAACCAACAACACAAACATTTAAGCTTAACATAGATGTGATTCTTTACTGGGCTGTTAAAATAGATTAGATTGCACTGGTATACTCAGTAAACAGAATTTAAGTTGCTCAAATCTAATTAAAAAAATCTATGTGAAATTATCTTCCCTTCCCCACTCAAGAGAGATACATATCTGCCTATGAATGCCTGAAACTAGTAGCCGTTTATCTTATGCCTCCACGCTGGAGACACCCAGTGGCTGAAGAGGAAATAACTTTGTGTTGTTCGTCCTTTCCATTCTTGTGAACATGATATCTCAAGAATTTCCTCAGGGACTTTATTCAAATTTGGACTCAAAGATGAATGGATTGGATTTGCGTGGTCAAAGGTCACAGTGACCTTGTGTTCTTGTGATCATGATATATCAGGAACACCCACAAGGATTTTCATTACATCTTGCACAAACATTCACTCGGACTCAAAGATGTCCTGATTAGAAACCCCAATGAAATACCTCAAGAGCGCCTTGAGAGAATCCTTTCAAATTTGGCACCAATGTTCACGTCGACTCACAGATTAACTGATTAAATTTCAGTGGTCAAACATCACAGAGACCTCATATGAGTTTTGAAAAACAATGTATGTACACTGCAACTGAAAACGAACTGAAGTAGAATGTTGTGTCTTGTCTCTGTTCAGTGAGCGGAGAGTCCCCCCCCAGCCTCCCCAAGGACCTGACAGGCTCACTGTCCTCCGACTTCAGCTTCGATGTCGACTCCCAGTTCCCACTGGACGATCTCAAGATCGACCCACTGACGCTTGATGGCCTGCACATGCTCAACGACCCAGACATGGTGCTTGCCGACCCGGCCACAGAGGACACGTTTCGCCTCGACCGGCTCTAACAAACCAATACGTGTCCATGCACAGGTGTGTGAACGCTGCTGCCCTGTGGGGGGGTGGGGGTATTTTTGGAGTATGTCGGCGAAGGCTGAGCAACGATTCCACACCAGGCAACAACAGCAACCGAACCCCAAAAGAGAGCTTTTAAAAGAAACACTACTTTAAGAAAAATGCATCGACGTGTTTTCTGAAGACTGCTGCCGGCCTCCCTCCCTCCTCCTTCGGTGTGAATCATGTTTGAGGTTCCGTCGTCAAACTTTGATTTTATTTCAGATGCCTAGTTTTCATGAGGGCAGTTTCTGGTGTATCGTATCTCCATCGATGAATGACTGAGCCATGTCCGCAGAGCAAACCCTGAACAAACCAACTCGTCTGTGCAGAGTAGCATAATGACTCAGAGGAAGCTCCGGTCAGGAAGGCCCCCCCCCCCCCCCTATGTGTCACGCGGGTCCTTCTCAGTCGTACATGCAGTAGTTTTGCGCTGATCCCTGTGTGGTTTTTCAAGGAGCCAAAGTCAAGTCCAGTTCGATTCGAGTGAAGATGTAAAGTCTCGAGACACCATGAGTCATCATTTTGCCACCTTGGTTATTTTTAGGAAATGCTGAAGTTTGAGTTTCAACATAGTAAATTGCAGTAAAATGAGTTATGCATGAGATCACAAATCACTGTGCATACTTGTTTTTGCCTTAATAGCTTCAAACGTTTTGGTTTTCATGCAAAGGTGACTTTTATGTAAATGAGAAAAAAAAGGGTCATTTTTTTGCTGTTTTCCTGGTGGTTTGGCCGACAGTGTTTACAGTTGCGTTAGTGTCGTTGTACTTTTGAGGTGCGCTGATCTTTATCCATAACTTCATCCATCGTCACTACACCAGCTCATCTCTCTCCCATCAGATTCACGATTTCATAAGAAACAGATGTTTACAGGCTTGTTTTATTTGACATTTTTACATGAATGTGATCAGATTTTGCGTAATAGTATCTATGCAAAATTACAGTGATTGGTTGTAAGGCTGCAACACGAACCAGAGAAAGGGAATTCTTACGTAGGACGAAGCAGAAGTCTTTGGGAGAACGAGCGGCGATGGACGGTTTCATGTTATATTTGTGTTGTGACATTGCTTTGATATTAGGGATGTGTAGAGGAAACATTAAGGGGTCGGGGCGTGTGGCGTGCGGTAGAAACTCTCCTGGATTACTCCCAAAGATGTGACCTCAGTATAGTTGAGATATATATATTTTTCCACACGGTTGAGCAGCCTCTATGCTAGAACAGCATTGTTGATGCAACAAGAATGTATTTCGGTCACATCTGTGCTGTTGTGTTGTTGCCATGTTGTCATCCTCATTGCCTATCATATCGAGCCTTTATGTCCTGTTGGACCAACACTGGTTGGCCTGTTCAGAGGGGGTGTGGCTTCTGTTTTAAGTTGTATATGTGTGACTGTGTTTGTTTCCTCGGCTCTACGGTGACACTGAATATCAGCTTCTTCACGTTGTCTTTGCCCTTTTGTTGATTTGTCTCTCCGTTCTGTGGCCCTGCTTTAATATGACTTCATGCATTTGCTCCTTTAATGAGTGAATCTTTTTTTGGTTCTGTCACAATTGTGTCCCAATCATCAATACTGCACTTTATGCATTTATTTAACACTGATTTATGAGTTTATACACCAAACCCCTCCATGTGACTGTTGTGTGCACTTGACCTATTGGCCCTGTCTTTGATTAAACTTGCCTTCTTGTAAAAAACACATAAAAACAAAACAGAAATATTTGAAATAAAAGTGAGAGTAAATTATAATTATTTTTGAAAAGTCATATATAGATAGTCTATTTAAAAGAGCTGTTTTTACTTAATCTGTGAGTATTTTGTTGGCTGTCTGCTGTTACACAGATTTTTCCTAAATTTTGGAAAACCTTTTTATTTTGGGACAGTGGTAATCAGAGTTCTGACAAGAGGTTTCAGCTCTTTCTGCTTTTAATAGCAAGTTGTACTTAATGGAACTAAATTAGCTATTTAAAAAAATTATTTAATTTTTAATTTAAAAGTTAAATTAAAAGATTATTATTACAATATTTAAAGATACCGAAATAGTGAGATTTCTCAAAACGTAAAGGGAATATTACTGATGCAGTAGCAGGACACTATCAATCAATCAGTCGCTGAAAAGTATTTTATAGAATCTATATATAAATATCCATAAAATTTGTATAAATCCTATAGTATACATCCACATCCGCTCAATATTCCACCTAATGATTAATTCTGTTCTATAGCTGCTACTTTGTGTCCGTTTATATGTGTCATGGTCCCTCTGTGTCGGCGAGTTTCACCTTTATTCTCACACACGTGTGAATCAAATCATGTCTGTGAGACGTGGTCAAATCAGATGAAATTTTATCGTGACCTGGAAGATTATTTTATTTCCTTTAAAAAAAAAAAGAAATATTTAAAGTTCTGAATGCATCGTGTTTCTGATTCCTGATGCTGTTTTTTTTGTGTGTTTGTTTGTTTTGTGACTGCATGACTCACTGGACATGTTACCCCCTTATGACTTTAGTTTTTATTTCCGTACAAGGTTGCGTTGAGCTTTGTGCGTCTAAGTGTTTTGTTTTCCTTGTGTGGTAAAACTGTCTTTTGTCTCTCTCTTTGATTCTGAGTCACGGTCGGCTACGTGAACGCTGTGTGAAGCCTGAAAGCGTCAGATTTATGGTAATCAGCCTTTTATGCACATGTAGAAGCTGTCACTCGGTACTATCTTAGGCCTATGTTTTACTCTGCAATTTATAGTATGTGTGCTTATTTTCTGTTTTGCACCCGCGGGGATTTTATTATGTCACGGTATAGACTAGCTTTGTATATTGCTATTATAGGAACGATGTTTTTTCGTGCTTCATGTGATATGATGTCAAAGTGAGAAAATGCACTGAGAAAATACTGTGTTGCAATATATCATTGTGGCTCTATATTCTCTGCTGGACCTCAGACTTTATGGTGAGCCTGACGTCTTTGTAGGTCCATTTACTGTTTTTATATTTTCTTTTCTACTTTTCTGTTGTCATGTAGATAGCTCCGACCGACGTGTCGCCTGTTACTGCCACCTTTTTATGCATCAACGTTCAGGTATCCATTGGTGTTAACGCCAGTGTTTACAAAGAAATAGTTTACAGCAGAGCGATATTTGTTTTTCTCCTCATAAAATGTGTCAAAGTAGTTAAACACTGTATCTACAATAACAGACATTTATAAAACACCACATATGAACTACTACAATAGTGAATAAGTAATGTTATTTCAATAAGCCCTGAAAGCACTTTTTATTTAATTTACAGACTTGCTATCAGATGTTATTTTAAGAGAAAAGATTCTATTTAGATTTTATTGAATTTATCTTTAATGTAGGTCTGTCATCAACACTGTATATTCTTTTTTTTGCAATTATGCCAAAAAGCCAAAGTTTAAAATCAGCCATAAATGAGAGGAAATGTTATGTAATTCCATACATTATCGATGACTTTATCAATGCATTAATTATTGGACATAGTTACTGAAAACCAGGCAGCACAACTTAGAGAGTTGTGACTGATGGTCCGTTAGCTGGGAAATCTCTTTTCTGCATGACACTGACTTCAAAAATATGTCAGAAAAGAAATTGACATGTTGCATTTTGCTTTTAAATGATTTAAGTTTTGCCTTTGTTTTATAGATCTGCTATCAAACACTATTTTCAAGTGAATATAACAATACCTTGTCAGAGGAATAACAGACATACAGTCAGAATTAACATTAGAAAATAGCAGATACAAATACTGGATATATATAAACTATATATATATATAAACTGTACGTAGATTGATTTTGTGACATAACATGTTAAACTGAATCAGGAAGACGACATGGACAATTATGCATGGTCCGTCCGTGGATTAACCACATCTACGAATACTTCTTCGTGTAGATTTTTGAGGGCGGCCTGCTCCTGGTCCAAGCCTCATTCAATGGCAGCTAAATTGTTATATAATGTATTTTGTTTCTGAGTACAGTGATACAATATTCCACACTCTGCACATGCATTTTACTGCCATGAAGGAGTGCACCGTGCTCCTGCAGTGCGCTCACAGCAACAGGAAACATTATCTTCATATAATATGCAAAATCTAGCGTTCTGCAGCACAGCTTGGCAAAGTGGTACTTTTTTCAGCTAACCCTTTAAAAAAAAAAAAAAAAAAAGACTGGTTCAAACCTTGTTCTTAAAACGGTGTGTTTTCTAATTTAAGTGTCGAATCGGACCAAAAGAATCCAAGTTGGCTGTAAATGTGAGCTATATTCAAGATGAAAATATGCTTCTGTTTGAACTGTACCTGATGTATTTTTCTCGTGTGAAGGCTTATGTCTTTGTATCTTTGCATTATTATTTGTAAATGAAATGAGAATAAATATATCGGAATAAGCAGAGATTCTCGGCCTTGCTTTGTCCTCGAGCCAACCACAAAAAGTAACGACAGCAGTAGATGCATTATGATTTCCGGCCTCCTCAGCTGGCACAAGTGAGACTCGGTGCACGGCTTCGTTTGACCTGCTGCTCCCACTCTGTCCACACTGACATGAGATGGTAGATGTTTTGTTGTATGTGGGTGCAATAAAACTGAAAAACCAAGATGCCTGCTGGAAAGATTTCTCTATTTCTCCCTAGACAAGGGCCAGGATTCTGTTGGGGAGGTTTTCAGCTACTGTGGGCGTCAAGAAGCCAGTTTCAGACCGGAGGGTTTTCATCACATTTGTTTCAGTAGAACTTACGAATCCCGAAATGTAGCCAACCTGACTTTCGCCTTAATAGCAATACAAATAATCATAATAATAACTTTTAAATGAACCAATATGATCAAATATAGATCTATGATTTCATGCTCAGAATATTTAGCCACTTGGAAACAACATAGCTGTGGCTAATTTCCTCAGTGTTTGAAAATGAAAGTTCCCACACCTCACTTCACCTCCACTGATGCCCTCAAATGACTCAATTTTTTTGTTTACCACCACTCTGCTCCAACCATCCTGCCTCAGCCCTCCCTGTCTGTGCTCTCTCAGAGGCACCCTGGTTTTCAGACTGCACGGCTCCACCTGCTGGTTGAATGCTGTAATAAAATGTGAGCGACTTTCATCTGTCACAATAACTTACAACTTGTACTGAACCAATACATCCATTTTTATAAATATACATGGTAAACATTTGATCTGAGCGCCTGCCTCAACAAAAGTGTGTTTGAGAGAGAGAGAGAGAGATGGTGGCTGATGCAATTATGTGAAAAACAAACAATTAGTCTGAGTTAATTTAAAGGAGCTTCCTCAGCTAATGTGGATTTAATGAAGGGTGAAATAAAAATTAAAGTTTGCTTCTTATTTCTTACACAGATCTTATTGGTTTTGTCTTGTTTGGTTCTGTGTTGAATTATTCCCAAGTGAAGCATGTTGTTACTGTTATTATTATCATAACTGTTGCTGTTAGAATCATTATTATTCCACCGAAGTGTATGAATATCATTTTAACAGCAGATCAATCCAGAGCTAAAATAATGAGTCGATTAATCAATAACAGAGTTAATCTACAGCAAAAATCAATTAACAACAATGTTGATTTTCAATACTCAAGAGACTCAAGATTCAGGAGACGTTTTTTTGCATTAGCTTATAGACGATAAGACAAAAACCCCACAGAAATAAGGACTAAAAATATAGAATAAAATCAGAATCAGAATTCTTTTATTTGCCAAGTATATTTGCACATACAGGAAATTTCCATGGTGTGGTTGGTGCACTGTACATAAAACATTAAACAACAATTGGACATAAAATAACAATATATACAGTATGACAACAATATATATACAGTAAGAAACAATAAGTTATGGGCACGTTAAGATTAAAGTTAACTAAAGATTAAATATGATTAATATATGGCAGTACATTACATCTACATATATCTATCTATCCATCCTTGAATCCTGAAAACACTGGACAGTATCACCATCCCCGGTGGATCCCACTCAGACCGCGGAGGGAGGAGCCGCTCTTCCCGGAGTGCAGGTGAACGCCGGGGCTGTTTACTTGACGACGTGCGGACGTCAGACGCTCACGCACGGTTTCCCGGCATGCAGCAGGAGGCCGTGGAGAGAGCCAGCAGCTGGTAGTGAGTTGCTACAGCGCCGAGCAGGCAGCAGCTAGCGGCCAACACAGCGCCGAGCGTTTCCCTCTTCCATGTGAGACCAGCCGAGCCGTCCTACCCCACAGGCGACCGCAGACTATGCTGTTCGGCCGCCGGACGTGTCCCCGCAGCGGCGTTTGAGTCCCACCGGTCAGCCTGCTCCTGATTTCGGAGGATTCCTCCCTCCATCCTCCGAATCGCACCGAACGGGCAATGACAACGGTCTCGGCAACCCCGCAGCAGATGAGGGACCGGCTGCTGCAGGCCATCGACAGTCAGAGCAATGTGAGTGTGACACCGAAGCTAGCGGGCTAGCTAGCCAGCGTTAGCTTGTTTACCTGCGCCGCGGCTCCCTCGACCGGGCAGCGAGGACCACCGGCTGTCAGTCAACCGTCTTCAGGGGCATTACAGTGTGTTCCGTGTCCCGTGTGAGGAGGGGGGAGAGACGCCGAGCCCCCCCCCCCACCCTCATGCTGACAGCTCGGAGGTTCACTTAGCATAACGGCTGCTCTGCCGTTAGCTGGGTTAGGTAGCATGCTAGCTGCTAGCCTACCCGCAACACCGAGGCGGTTTTATGTCTAAAATCATACACACGTGAACCATACACGTCCCTTAGGAATACTGACTTCATTGCGATGTGTCTCCGTGCTCTGTCAACTGGCCATTGTTTATTTTTAGATTGTTCTGTGCAACAATGCTGTGTAGCTAGCTTACTCTCAGCTTGAAGGGCTAAAGCTACATTGTAGGAAATAGTCCTCCTCAAGTTAGTTCATGGTAGCCGGGGAAGCTAACGCAGGTACGAGTGCCGACACTCACACGCAGATTGACTTTGTCCACAGAACAATGATCTCGCATGGATTTAAATTCAAGTTTGTTTCTCAGTTGGTTGTAGTTTTTCTTCCCATGTTGCACTTCTGCTGCAGCGGTGGAAACGATGAAGGCTTTTTCGAGTTGACATACTGCCATCTTTACTTTTCAGCTTAGCAGACAGAGAAGCTAGTGTTTCCCTGGCTAACCTGAAAGCTAACGTTGACTGCTGCCCATTCCACATGATGCAGACACGATCCAATACATTCGATTTTTGGCTGATAGTGATTTAGCTTTACACTTATTTGGTTAATGAGCAGAGGTCATCAATGTTTCCCCAGATAAATCCTTTGATTTATCAACCATTTCCTCATTATTAACCCGGCCAAGTAAAGAGTTAAGGCTTATACCCAATGTGCTGAGATGATCAAATCTTTGTATTTCCCTCCTGCAGATACGCAATATGGTTGTCGTATTGGAGGTGATTGCCTGTCTGGAAAAATGTCCTATCACCAAAGAAGCACTTGAGGTGAGATACTTAACCCTAACCTAAAATATTACTTCATACACAAATTGGGTTGCTTGAATTCTGTCCAACTCTCACACACGTTATCTATGCAGGAAACTCGCCTAGGAAAGCTGATCAATGACGTGAGGAAGAAGACCAAGGATGAAGACCTTGCGAAGCGTGCAAAGAAACTCTTGAGAAACTGGCAAAAGCTGATTGAGCCGGGCTCAGCTGTGCCTGCAAGTGCCCTCGTGTCGACCAATGGCAGTTCTCATCCCTGCAGAACCGACGTCTCGCCCCCCGACATCTCAGTGCCTGGGAAGGGTGTCGCTGAGGTCAAGATCAGAAATGATGTTCACAACACGTACTCACCAAAAGCAGAAAAGCCAAGCAGTCGCAAGCGCCGGGCCGAGCACAGAGACAGTGGAGTGCACTTACCAGAAAAAATCTCTAAGCTGTCTTCGTACGATAACTCGGTGTCACCGCCGCCACCACTCACCAATGGGATTGCAGGCAGTCCAGATGCCATGCCCGACCAGGAGGTCGTGCCATCTCCTGAGAGGTCGCGACTCGAGCCCCTTGATAATGAGAAAATCAACAGAATTCCAGTAAATGCCGTCAAGCCTCGCCCCAGCTCCCCCGGAGTGGCCAAACTACCGAGCACTTCCTCTTTGATCAAGGTTGCTGTAATGCAGCAGCAGGCTAGATTGGATGAGGGCGGAGGAGGAGGGGGCCATTATCAAGCCAAAAGTCCCCGTGGTCTCACCACCAGTCCAAGGAGCGTGAAGCAAGACCCCAAGCGCTCTTCAGTATATGCACCGAAAGCAACGCCAGTCCCAAGCCCTTCCCCCAGGGACTCTCCCATGTCTTTATCCCAGCCTGTGTCCTCCCCAGCCCAAGCCTCTTACGCTGACAAGCTGCCACATTCTTCTCATAGGTCCTCAATGCACTGGGCCAGTTCGTCAGAAGTCTCCTCTCATTGCCCACCACAAGACACACCTGCAACACTGGACTCCCCGACAGCCTCCCCTTCAACCTCCCTCCCCCAACAGAACTCCGAACTCAACAGAACGACATCTGAGGGAGCCACTGCCGCGTCTGACGACACAGACACGTCAATGGCTCCGAACTCAGAGCATAAAAGGAGGAAGTACAGGTCTAGAGACTACTCTGTCAATTTAGATGGCCAGAAAATAGAAGACATGACTAAACCTGTACGATTAAAAGAGCGCAGACTCACATTTGACCCTGTCACAGGTCAGATTAAACCTCTGGTACATAAAGAACCTTCTCAAACAGAGGAACCCCCCACTCCTGACCTCTCTGAGTCTAGGCAAAGAACTAAAAGCACTGTACAACAGCCCGCTCCCCTGGCCCCGGCTCCGGCCCCAGTCCTGGCCCCCACCCTGGCCCCCGGCCCCGGCCCCAACCCCTTTCATCAGACCAACTGGAAGGAGCTGTCCAGAAATGAAATCATCCAGTCCTACTTGAACCTTCAGAGCAATGTGCTCAACTCCTCGGGGGTCCAGGCCCCTAGTGCACACTTTTTCATGGCAGAGTATTTGAAAAGGGAAGAACAGGAGATCAATGAGTCGCGGGAGACGCACGTTTTGCAGAAGGACATCGCAGTAGAAGCTTTACCAGGTGTGAGCCGGGAGGTGACGGGCGAGGACCTGGACAGGATACACACGCAGCACTGGCCAGGAGTGAATGGCTGTTATGATACCAAGGGCACCTGGTATGACTGGACAGAGTGCATATCATTGGACCCTCATGGCGACGTAAGCAGATTGAACATCCTGCCATATGTTTGCTTAGACTGAGGGGTTTGGAACGGATGATGACTTTTTCCACTCCTCTCGTTGTCTCTCCAAAAGAGACGAGCTACTTTGTGATTTTGTTTGTCCACTGTGAGTTTGGCAAAAGCCAGGTCTGCTAAACTCCCCCCACGCCTCTTCATCTTTCTGTGATAATCTAATTGAGATTTTGGTTGAAAAAAAAAAAAAGAGAGAAAAGGATTAAAAGAATAGTTGAGTTTCTAATACCAAGGGCTGTTTCTGTTTTTCTTTTTCAAACCGAAAGCCACAGGATGGTGGAGGCCCGAGCTGATGAGTGCTGGTACTAACGCAGGAGGCCAAAAAGGGAGGGCGGCGTTATCCCACACAGCCAGAAATGTTGTAATGATGTGAATTTTTAATGTTCTTAATTGTACCCCATGTTTCAGGCTCACTGGGATGATGCTGCCCTCTCCTTTTTACCTTCTAGTTTCTCATGAGGAATCACAATCTAGCATTCACTTTGAGGCAAGGCATGCTGGGGTTTAGCTGTCCTGTCCAGGGCACCATGTTGGCGCCCGGAACAGGTTGTTGATAGAGTTCATCTAGCACAGGTAGAGCTGAACGTGTCCGGACTATGACATACTGGAGCATATTTGGAACAAGAAGCTTTATGTGAGATGTAAAGAGTAAATTATAAATTTCATGTATACATCTATTTATTTTTGACCAGTTCATCAAAGCAGATGTTGAAAAACCTATAGATTTCTCTTTTTTTTTCTCTTCCCCTGCTTCCATCAGATTGTTGTCAGCCTAATCTTCAATGTAAAAGGGGGCCTACACATGTTTTGTTGCATTGGTTTTTCTGTTGAGATTGGCCGATTTGGTTATTAACATTCCATAATCCACCCTTCACCCACTTCCTCCTGTCTCATCACACAGCTCTTATATCTCCAGGAAATCTCTCAAGAAGAAATTTATTCTGAAAAACAATTCGGCTTCCATAAGAGCATAAAAATATGTAACTTTACCGCAGTGAAAACTTTACCAACACACAAATTCTCTCCCAAGTGTTTCTGAATGTCAAATCAGATGAGGCTGATCAAAACTTTGTATTCGATGTACTCGATGCTGGAACTCGCCTTGTTTCCATTCCTTTAGATTTTTGTTTGCCTTCTGAAATTCTCATGATATTTTTCTAAGTTAAACAGCCTTTCTGAATGTACAGGATCGAGACCTCTTGCGCACTTGTACATACGTTGACAACTTGTTGGTCATGTTCATTGCCGACTTGATTGAAGTGTGACCTGTGACCTACGCACCCTCAAGTTACAGTTATGTGCTTATAGTTATTCAGACGCGTTTAAACTTCTGCCAGCTGCTCTCAGGAGTTTAGGAAACATCTAGGACGTTGTCTGAGGTATAATTTTTCATTTCTTGGCTTCCGCATTTAAATACAGCAAACCAAATGGGAGAGAGAAAGCTGTGTGCATTAGATATTCTTGACATTTTCCACGTGACGACTAATAATTAATTTTGATTTCCCTTTATACTCATCCGTCACTACCACATTATTCCTCACATGATTTGAATTACGATTGGATTTTTGTGCGGCCTCTCTGTTCATTCTTTCAGTCACTCATCCCTACCAATGTGCCTTGGTAAATGGTTAATCTGGATTTGCCTCCACATTAAACGCGCCTGTCCGCGAGGCCCGGGTTTACATGCGAGGACTCGAATCCCAATGATCAATATGACGCTGGTATATGCACCGTTTCTGTTGACTTTTTGTACACATTGGTCGAAGCAAGGGTGAAGCTGCAGACAATGAGAAAACTGCACAACAACACAGCTGGCAATAAAGGAAAAGTGCTACAACTGGTTGATGAGAATCTGTTTTCTGGAGTTTTGACTGGGGGCATCTTTATTTGTTCAGTGTTTAACATCTCTCAATTGTTTGAAAAAATAAAATGATCTAAATCTGAAGCTCAGTCGACTGACTGGTGGCTCTTTTAAAGTGGGATCGTGCTCGACAATTCACATCAACGCTGCATGTTCCTGAAACTAAACTAAATTCTGAGCTCTGTACACTTCTGATTTATGTTCTTATCTATCTCTCAAAAATGTTGCTTTAATTTGTGATACTACACAGTTCGTCCATGGGGGGGCGCACGTCATCCATTAGTTGCCTCGGTCTGCATCAGGATGTGATGTAACAGTGGTAAGATATGAGTAATTTTAACTCACTGCAATTACTGGATCAGACTTTTCAGGCCACTTAGATTATGTAATGATTTATTTATAAATAAAACAATCATAACAAAGATTCAGATCCTCCATTGGTGGAAGTTTGGAAATGTTGCCTCCTCAGTACAGACTCCTGTGTGTCAACAAGTGACATTTTTGTATATGAGAGATTTTACGAGTCTCGACATGTCTTACAGTTTGTTAGACTCAGGACTATCGTTAGTGACATCACTTCCTGCCGTGACACTGAGTTTGTCTCATTTTATTGCAGTGGGATGAGTAATGGGGACCCTCAGGGTCTGTGTTCTCTCACTGAATCAGCCTGCCACTGCACACCTGTATGATGTAATAACTAGTCTGTTCAAGTTAAGAAATGCAGCTGTTTTCATGACCAAACACCGTCAGATACTGAGATGAGACACTTGGACTCACGTCACTGTTACCGTGCCCACGATTTGACATCTCAGCATGTCTGGGGAATGATTGATAGGCAAGCGTGTGTCATGGGGGGTGGAAACTCAGCCAGACGCTACGTCAGGTTGAAACATTTCATTGATGTCTCCTGATATAAGAGCAGTAAGTATAGTGATCATTTCATTTTGGGTGCATCCGATGACTTTTGGACTCAAGGATGAAATGATCGGATTTGGGTATTCAAAGATCAAAGTCACGATGGCCTCACGAAACTCTCACAAAAACGTCTCAAATTTTGACGAGTTGTCAAAGGTCACATTAACCTCATATCATCGTGAAAGCAATAGGTCAGGAGCACCTGTAGAGGATGGAGCTGCATTGGTTGGTAGAGACACACAATGGCAGGGCGATAATTCAAATATAAGCAAATACATTCTCCCTCAGTTTGATTCTGAACGTTTTTATTCAAACCCTCAATACAAAGCCCACACCATTCATTTCAATACCATTTTATTTGTGTTTTACCAAATAGCAACATACATTATCCCAAGGCACTTTTTTGAAGTCCAGACCGCCCAGTATTATAGTGAAACCCAATAGTTTAAACAATCAGTCAAAAAAATAAAGTTTTCAAATTAAAGGCATCCAAACTTTTTACATTTAAAAAGTGAAACAGGGCAAATAATAAGTTATTTTTCCTTGAAAGATGCTGAACAGCTCGGCTGACAAAGCAAGTTTCTCTTTGTGGAGGGATAGGTCCGAACCAAAGGAAGAACCCAGGGCTTTTATATACTTCATGAATCTAGATGGAATCTAAAAAACTCACATGTTTTAGGAGACTCATCTTTAAACGTGGTTTCATAATGGGACTGTTGGGCCTTAGTGATAGTTGGACACTACTGCCATTCATTTTTTTTTGACTAATTTGTTGTGATTGATTTTTGCTCTAGTTCAAATGAACAATGGCTGAAACACGAGTGAAAACAAAAGTCCTCACAAAATGCTCTCATCTTTGCAGAGGATGATTTGCTGGAGGACAATCCCTCCACGCTGTGTTTGACATCCCACTCTAAACCTCGTTACATAACCTCAATCATGCTGTGCCTAGAAATGACACCCGACTGAGTTTCCTGCAGGAATCCAAGAGTAGCTGCTGAACGAACCAGGAGAACGCTCAGTGGGGACGGAGCAGCTGGGACACACGTCTGATTTGCACGTTTGTCCAGTTTTCCTGATAATCCAAGAAGCTCACTGGCTTCCACTGAACCGACAGCACCAATGCCCTTAAATAGATGACACAGCTTCTCTGGAAAATCAGCCGGGTGTGTGTCAAAGGAAGGATTGCTTTATGCTGACAAGATGTTTGAGGATGAGAAAATAGACAAATAGAATAAAAGATTTCAATGATTTGTCCAGATGCTCATGTCAGGACTGTTGACATTTTTATTCTTGTACTTTCAACAGTTAAACCTCCTGGTTCAGGGTCCCTCACATTTCAGTTTTTTTTTTTTACAAATATGTTTATTGAGCTTTTTATATATTGACATAACAACAATAAAACAACACTCAGTACAGCATTGGTCTACACAGTCTATACATACTTACAACTCACATTCACCCAATCAGTGCAATGACAACAAGGTAAAGAATAAAGAGCCTAAGCCTAGCCGAGAACAACATCCGAGAGCACTGAAGCCACTGTAGAGCTGGAAAAGTGAAGATAAGGAGTCCAAATGTTCATAAACTGTCCCTCTGAAGAGTGAAGCAGACGGGTCAGGTACTCAAGGGGAAAACATTCCATAATTATCTTGTGCCAGTTCGATTTAGTGGGGGGTTTGTCGCTTATCCAAGACAAAAAGATATTCTTCCTTTCTGCATATGTGAGGATACATTTCAGTTTTTTAAAAAGAAAATTTAACAACTTGTCTTTTGTTTGAAACTGATGAAGCAGCAGCATGGTACAGACCAGTTCTGTTGTTCAAATAAATGGAGATGATTAACTTAATAAGAAAATAAATGGAGATGATTAACTTAATAAGAAAATGTCCTTTTCTAACTCATTGTGATACGGATCACATCTGTCCTCCGAACTGTCCTCTCATATTCAACAGTTGGACCAGGAGACATCAGTCTAGAATGAGTTTGACAAATCCTGGCAGAGCGTGTGTGTGTGTGTGTGTGTTATCTAAAACCCGCACAGCAGCCACATTACGTCACCTCAGCAGCTCATTGTGCTTCACTCTAAATTCCCCCAAACTTTTTTTCTCTCTCCTCTAAACCGACTGAGTCAAAGGAGTGCGACGGGCCGTCTCGTCCACTGCACGTCTGGTATGCAGGGTGGGACCCGCCAGTCACTCCCACTTTTCAGGAATCTGGGAAGTTTCCACCCATATAAGGACTTTTTGATATCAATCGAGCCCTGAGGAAGCGCAGGAGAGGGGCGGAGCCTAGGATCGATTAACGAAGAGCGCGAGCAGAGAGTCGGCAGGAGGAGCGAGAGGAGGCAGGCACGCGCACTTCCGCCGTCGCCGGAATTCAAGGTGTTCTTTTATATCGTGGAGGAATAGGTAGATTAGATTCTATAGTCACTAATCAAATCAAATTATATATAAATCCAATCTGGTGCAAATACTGTAACATGCAGAGGAATATACAAATAAATGGAATATATATAAAAGAGAGGGACATATAAATGGAAATGTGAGGATACAATATGACTTCATTAGCAGGTACAGTTAGCAATATTAGCACATTAGTCGTATAGAGTCCTCAATAGAGACTATATATTGTCATATCTTGTTGCTGTACAGGTCCGTGTGAAGTCAGGCTCAACGCAGTGTGTTTTTTACCCAATTTTATATATTTGGGGTAACAAACACCATATATGCTATATATACTATACTAAGCCCATATGAGAAGAACATATGCTGAAAATCATGCTGGTTCAGCATGATTTTCACTTCCCGTTCCATGCGTGCTTCCAAATGCCCTGTTCACTACTCTCTGTTTCTGGGGCTATTTTTAAGATTCAGACTGGACACATTTGACTAAAGAATCATAATAAACTCATAACAGTTCAGGGGTAAATACATTTCCTTTTGACTCCTGCCGGCTTGGTTTATTTGTAAACATAATTATACAAAAACTACTGGACGGATTACCACAAATATTAATGGTAGGATTCAGTATGGATCAGTGAAGAACTTGTTGTAAACATTTAGGTGGGGATCCAGATTTTTCTGGCACGATTAGGTGATTTTCATGTCTGAATGTTGATGAGAAACATATTAAGAAGGTTGGTGTCGATCCCCAAAAACCTGCATTTAGTGGATTTAAATGGGACTCCTTTTCAGCAAGAAGTAAGAAAAAAGTGCTAGGAACCTGGCCTTAGCTATAAGGACTGTAAAAATGAGTGTTGACTTTAAAATGACATGTTAGATATCCCTCTTTATAGATGACCCGTCCCTGGAAGCTATACCCCCTATTCTATGAAAACAAAGTAAAAACAAACTTTTTGGGATTTCTATACTTCTCATTCCCACAACCCTGACATTAAAAAAAAAAAAAATCACAACTCATCACCCCATTGACGTGTTGTGTTGAATATGAATGAGGGCTGTGGACGTGCCTCTCCTATAAGAGGTGGTGGAGGTGAACTCTCAGCAGTGAACCATCTTGCCTCGTCGGGTCCTGCTCTTCGACAGAAACCGTGGGAGCGCTGTAATTGGCGGCAGTGACAGAGAGAGGAAGTATTTAGTTCTCACCGACGTTTCGTTGGAAGAGAAAGTCCAGGAGAGTTTGGAACAGATTTGATCCTCAACTCTCATCGCCAGCTCCGCAGGAACAAACCCTCTCTCTCTCTCTCTCAACCCGACCATGACCACCTTCACCAAGGGGCCTGCCTACGGGCTGTCTGCGGAAGTCAAAAACAAGGTGCGTGTGTTTGTTTGAGTTCTGATTGATCGTAAATTAACTTAAAAACAACTTCTTCCTCTTCTGCTCATCGTGCTTTTCCCGTGTTGCCTGTGTCGCAGTCACCTGGCCTCCATTTTGATGTGAGCTCACAGGTTGAAAGGTACAGAGAGGACAGAGATGTCAACACGGAGAAATAAAGCGTTTTTCATTACTTTCACCAACTTTTATAAACTCCACGTAACTTTTTATGACCAGTTGGCAAAGTAAAGGTCCACTTTGGATTTAACTTTAGTTTCACACCTGGACGAGCCGGGTTTTAAATTCTCCAGAGGGCAACTTAACAAAAAAGAAGTAAAAAAAAAAACAGGAGCATGGGCGTTGTCCCTTTTCTTCTTGTCTCAGAGTGCGTGTGTGTTTGTGTGTGCGTGTGTGTGTTTTCTCCTTGTTTGTTTCCAGCACTTTTTGCCCAGCTGCACGTTGTGACCCGCATTAGCAGATAATGGAAGATAATTCGATTCGCACACAAGCGCCTCCTCTCCATTATAACCATTTATTATCTCCTCGGGTTCTTTAGCATCTCTGCAAAGTCCAGGAATAGTTTCCTTCCTTCCCTCTGATCCCAGGTTCTTCTCCCCAGACTTCAATGCACACAAACCAGACCATTGTCCACAGGGAACCTGGTTGTGCAGGTGTGTGTGTGTGTGTGTGTGTGTGTGTGTGTGTGTGTGTGTGTGTGTGTGTGTGTGTGTGTGTGTGTGTGTGTGTGTGTGTGTGTGTGTGTGTGTGTGTGTGTGTGTGTGTGTGTGTGTGTGTGTGTGTGTGTGTGTGTGTGTGTGTGTGTGTGTGTGTGTGTGTGTGTGTGTGTGTGTGTGTGTGTGTGTGTGTGTGTGTCACCTTGTTTGTTTTGACCTGTCTGCACAGATCCCTGCACACCCGGATCCACTTAAAATACCAGGCCTGATGCTGGAGATTACTACCGCTGACTGCCAGGCTCTGTAACCTTCAGACTTCCATTTCAATAATGAACTGGTTGTCCCGAACCAGGCCGGGGCCATTAAACCATATCAGTCATTATGGCAGGGTAATTGTCATCAATTACAGTATAACGTTGCTAGGTGGGAAGGTGTAACAGATTATTAATCAACTGTATCTTTGTAAAAACGTTTGTCAAGCCAACTTTATCTATAAAGCACATTTAAAAACGAGCAGAGTTCACCGAAGTGCTGTGCAATGAAACCAGATGATGCAAAATGCTAGGAAATGACATAACTTAAGTATTTATATTAATATTAAGTATTAAGTGTTCAAATGACCCAAGAAGAAGATGAGGGTCTTATTTTTGTCTTAAATGTGTCGTAGAAAATGTAAACCACCTTCACCCAGGAGCGAAAATCACTTTCTAAACTTTAAAAATCAATACTATCGCACTAATTCTGATTAAGCATTATTGACTTATGAAACTTTCTATCTTGATATCATTTGGGACCAGACGGACACATTTCAAACTTGGTTCTCCAGTTGCATCTCGGAAATACATTCTTTAACTCGCACCGTCAGCTGATTTATTATTGTGCTTTTTATTTTTCCTTCTGCATTCCTGAGCTGTGCCCTTGTATGGGAGAGAAAGGTCACCCCCCCACCACCCCCACCACCACTTTCCCCCAAAAGACTCCACAGAACAACATGTGCCGGCCGTAAAGAATAAGGTGTAGATTTCCTGTGTGTTACCTTGAATGTAGAGGCTGGCTGGGGGGGGGGGGTTTGAAGAGATTGACTGGTATTTCCGGCCACTGGTGACGTAGCCCCCCTCCGTGAAATGCTCGGTATTTGCACTTCTCCTCAAACCCCTCCTCCCCAACTACTTCTTTTTTTTTTCTACTTAACACTAACACATGCAGAAAGTCTACCTGTGGTATTTCACACCAGTGAAGACACTGAGCTTAAAGTTAAACCGCTGCAGTATACATCCTTTTTTCTAAGTGTCCCCCCACCGTCTTGTGGTCATTCAACGGCGCAACACACACGCACTCCTCTCCCGCCCCCCCCCCCGCCCCCTTCCTAGCTGCTCCGTTCCTCTCTTTTTATCCGAGCACCGCGGAACAAATTCCTGGTGTTCAGCTTGTCTCTGTGAATTACTTCTGTAGACTTCGACGCAGGGCAATTAAAATAGGCCAATATTGTTTTTTAATAAGGGGAGAACCGAATGAAGGAAATGTAATTAGAAGACTGAAATTCCTTCAGACTACAACCAGCTGTGAGTCGACGGCGGCCGACGTCTGTGGGTCAAGCTCTGCGGTGCAGCCTCTCTCTCTCTCTCTCTCTCTCCCTCGAGGGAACATAGGGAGATTGTGAGCTAGTTGCACATTTCGACACCTGATCCTAAACAGAAGGAGACGAAATGTATATCTTATCAACTTTTTTTTTTCTTTTCTTCTCATTTCTGCTTTCCAGACCGAGCTGCTGTTTATTTGATCACAATTATCCTCCTAAATGGCGTCTTTCAGAGCCAGCGGTGTGTGTGTCTGTCACTTTCTTACACCTATGTCATTCAATCGCAACAGGGTTATAAATCACAGTGACACCTCCGCTACAGAGCCAATCTTTGTGCCTTGTTCAGCCCTGTTAAACTCACCCTCCCTCGCCTTTTTCAGCAATGGCCTTCCTGTGCAGAATTCTGCAGTTTACCAAACAGGATATCCTTGTTTTCGTGCGTGTGTGTCGGGTCATGTCAGTGTCCCCTTTTATTTATGAGGGCTGAATAAGAGACAAGCCACTGTGTAGACATAGCACACTGTACTGAAACTCTGAGGTGACCGTGAAACAGGATTTCTTGCAGTCATAACACACTTCGGAGGACCAGAGTTAATGATATGTGATATATAATAACCCCCTCTTCTAACATTGTTGTAGATGCAGCTTTGTTATCCGCGTCTTTATGTAATTTGTGCGAGTGGGAGGTCATTGTGGTCAGGAAGGAACACAAAATAAGACCATGAAAGTATTAACTGTGTCTCTTTCCCACCAGATTGCGCAGAAGTATGACCTTCAGAAGGAAGAGGAACTGAGGAGCTGGATCGAGGAGGTCAGCGGAGAAACCATCGGCCCCGACTTCCAGAAAGGCCTGAAGGACGGAATCATTCTGTGCAAGTAAGCAGAGATCACAGATTTAGTTGGTTACGCTTTAACACAAGCACTTTAATCTGTTGGTTTAATATTTACAGTCGTTTAGAGAACTTCAATATTTTCCTCTTTTCTGTCTCAGACTTATCAACAAACTCCAACCGGGCTCAGTGAAAAAGATCAACTACTCAGCGCTGAACTGGCCTCAGGTGAGTCAGATGAGGATCAATGCTCTCTAACCAGATGAAGGTGTGTTTAAATCATGCTTATTGTTTCCTAGCTGACATCAGTTGGTGCTCTTTGGTACTACCGGTTCCCACACCAGGGATTTTAGACACAGTTATACGTCATTAACAAATTGCTCCCTGTGCTGTTGTATTGTGTTTTATATGTTTTTACTACCAGTTAGCATGTCGGCACGCTGACTCACGCTGTCTAATAGTTACACTTGTATGGAAGCAGTGTTTTATTGGAACTGGTTTTTTCGCTGCAGTGTAACAGTCACTGCAGACACACACCTATATCTGAGGACACAAAAGATGGTTCACAAACAACAACACAAAATCCCACGTCTGTCGTTGCCAATCCTTTTTAAATTATTATTGCTTATCATCTTAAAATGTGTGCGTTTTTTGTGTTTTTCTTAAGATGGAGAATCTGACGAACTTCGTCAAAGCCATCACTGTGTACAACCTGAAGCCTCATGACCTCTTCGAGGCCAACGACCTGTTTGAGTGCGGCAACATGACGCAGGTGCAGACGACGCTGCTCGCACTGGCCGGCATGGTGAGTCTTAATAAGAATGCACTGGGAGGGCCTATAGGTGTGTGTGTGTGGTTTTTTAAAGTCCACATTGACAACTGGCTCCACTTTTTTCTCTTCAAGGCCAAAACCAAGGGCTGCACCTCACGGGCGGACATCGGGGTGAAGTACGCAGACAAGCAGGAGAGGATGTTTGATGAGGCGAAGATGAAGGCTGGACAGTGCGTCATTGGCCTGCAGGTATAACTTTGTTCGGAGGCTTGTTCATGAACAGGTTTAGATCTGAATCTCTAATCAAACCAGCAGAAACTGAACGATGTGGACCGTTAATCTCTGGTATCACGTGACTGAGGCTGATTTTTGTTTGACGGTGATATTCAAGGCTGCAGAAGAGAAAATTATCCAGTGAGACGGAACAAACTTAAAAGTAAAACTTAGATTGCGAGAAATAGCGTTCCACGGAGTCCTTTGCTTTCTCTGCCGGAGCATGACAGGAGGTGAGGCTCTCAGTATGTTGGAAGGCTGCGCTCACCTCTGCATGTGTCGAAACTATTGTGAAACCAGAGTTTGTCATGGTCCCATGTCAGGCAGAACATTCTTCTATGTGAGAGCTGCTCATTGTTCTCAGAGCCTCTTGAGTGGCTCTGTTTTGTTATTGTTTCTGTCAGTGTCAGGTAGATATGAGGGCTTACTACAGTCAGGAGAAGGAAACAAGACGAGTCACTGTTTAGAAGGCGAGGATCAGTGACTGTAACTTCAAAAGCATCTGCTTGTCTAAATTCAAGTGATGTTATGCAATATTTTATCACAGTTTTGTGCAAGAGCAGCCAGAGTGACACCGGGCCTTTTGATATTATAATGTTAATGTAATGTGTTACAAATAAAAATAGTCTTATCTTCTCTGCCACAGGCGAGAAGATGTTAGTTCTGATACCTGCTGCTGCATCATTCCTCAGTCTGCTTGTGGTTCAGTTAATGCGGTTAACTAATGTCTTTCTAACTAGCCTGCTAGCTAGAAATTTATGATAGTGGCTTTTTACGAGTTTTACGATACGTGCCTTTAGAATGAAAGTGCTCATGTTGGTTGGAGCGGGTATATGCAGGTTTTCTTAGAATTTACAGAAAGTACACAAGCATTCATGTCTACTTCAACACCATCGCCCAGAAGTTCAATGCATGCATTAATGTCACGATAAAAAAAAGGTGCAGTGTCTAGGAATCGAAACTAAAGAACCCTGGCATCATGTTTCCATTGCTGCTGATTGGTGCCGATCAAATGCAGTTTATTTGACTCAAAAATGAATCAAGTTTGTATCTATTCCTATTAACGACAAGTCGGATGTTTCAGTTTTTTTAACCAGTGGAAAAGGGGCTTTACAGAATGTGGTCACATGTATATTTTCGCTTTTGTTTTCGTTTGGTCTTGACTGTCATTTCAATAGGAATTAAAATGTAATAGCTAAGTTATTTTTTATAGCTGTAGACACTGGTTATGTTCCTTAATTCTTGAAATTTAATGCAATGCTTTTTTTAGATGGGGACCAACAAGTGTGCCAGTCAGGCAGGTATGAATGCATATGGCACCAGGAGGCACTTATACGACCCAAAAGTTCAAATCCAGCCGCCCATGGACAACACAACCATCAGTCTGCAAATGGGCACCAACAAGGGAGCAAGCCAGGTACTGCAACATCCCCCCCCCCCCCCCCATCCCCCCCCCCCCCATCCCACCTCATAAAGTCAGTGTTATTGGACTGAGTGGAAACAAGCCCCAGGGAATCACTGTTATTGTCCTCACTGCTATAAACTTGTATCTTGTTTGGTCTTGTAGACAAAGCCGTAAGCTCCTGTGTTATCTACTTCAAAACTGAGCTCAGTGATATCTTTGTTGAGTATGTTCTAAAGCTTATACAGGAAAGATAAAAGTGACTTATGACTCCATAAAACTGAACGGGGAAGAAAAAAAGTTGCTAACTTTCTTTTTGTGTCTTTACAGGCCGGGATGACAGCTCCAGGAACGAGGCGTGCCATTTACGACCACAAGATGGGCACCGACAAGTGTGACAACAGCACCATGTCCCTACAGATGGGCTACAGCCAGGGAGCCAACCAGAGCGGACAGAACTTCGGACTGGGCCGGCAGATCTGTGACGTAAAGTACTGTCCTAAACCCGGAGAGGTTGCCAGTGATCAAAACGGGGCAGCGGTCGCCCAGCCCTTCGTCCCGGAATTCCAAGACGAGGGTTACCAAGGTTACCAGGAAGAGGAGCAGGTGTACCAAGAGGAAGGGACGGACTACTAGGAGGAAGGAGAGAGCCGAGGAAGGGAAAGTGCGATTGTATAAAGGAGGCGAGTTGTGCAACAGGACCTCGAGGAAGGTGGTTCATTTTTTATATCAAAAGGATGCTGCACCTCTTTTGGGTCGTATCCTTTGAGTATTGAATGAAATGGTCTTCTTAGCATTTTGGAAGACCAGCGTCACACATATCATGATGAACTGTATTTCTGTGGGGTTTGTTTTTAAAATGTTTTATTTTATTTAAAGTGACCACAGAAGCCAATCTTCTTGGCCAAGCTAGTTTTCTATCCCAGGGATTTTTTAATATGCGATAGCCCCACCTTCCCTTTGTTGCTATGGTATTTGTCGACTCATTAGTTGCATCAAGGGAGATCTCGTGGGGGTTTTGTTAAGGGCAATATGAAACTAAAAGTGAAATATTATTGATATTTCTTTTTCTTCTTAAAACTGATATTCGATCAAACCACCATGTATGTGCTTATTTTTAAGAACTGTTACATCTGTAAACATCAGCTTATTTGTGTAATAATGAAAATGACCATTAATATGTATGAGCTACTTCTTCAGTATCTTCATCCCTTCAGTATTGATCATTGACAGTAGTAAACAGTTATGGTTGTCCAGACGGACAAGGGACCAAAATATTTTTAACAAACCAGTTTTATCATCTTATAATGTGTCTCCTTCTCTCACTGATTTCAATGTTTATTTCTTTAATGGAGGAAATATTTCCTCTGTTTGCATAACCAGTGGGACTGGAGCTGAGCTTGTTTCTTTTGGATGGAGTCGATGCAGTGGGGGAGTAGATCAAATAATACTCCAGTGAAGTTTTGAACATTCCAAGCAAGAGTGTTTAAAATCATTTTTGACTATTGGTTGATATGCAAACCAATCATGATTTATATTTGATTGTTATTTGTGATTTAAATGGGGGGGATTTATTTTGGGGGTCGACCTTGACTCCGAGTAACATTTTGTATTGGACTTTGCTTTTTCCTCTGGAATTACTTTTATGCCCGTGGAAAAACACCATGTTTGAATTGAGAACAATGTTGAATATGTGAATACAGTGTAATAAAATGTGTGTATTCATTATCTGGTGTCAGTTTGATTTATAAAGAAAATAGTAAGGACTGATGAAATTCTGTGTCTATAGTGATTGAGTTCATTATAGAAGAAAATAAAGTTTCATGATGAATCCTAAAAAGACAGGACGGGTAATGAAACTTGCTGTGGGCAGTTCTGAGGCTGCACTGTGAAAATAGTACTGCAGGTGGGAATCATGAAACAGACATGTTATAGTTTTAAAGTGTTCTTTTACATGAAACATATTTGGTATCTAGCGATGCAGGTAGTTACATGCACAAAGGTTATGTTTTCATTGCTGTCTGTCAGCGAGGTCAGCAAATTACCTTAAGGTGATTCTCCAGAAAAGTGGCCCCTGTGACTGATGAATTATGTTTGACATAAGCTACTGTGACCCAGAGGTTATAGAAACAGAAGTGTGTGTGTGTGTGTGTGTTTTCAGCACTTATGGATGGTTTAAACGCAGAAGTCAAATTTCCTGTGTGTTTAAATCGAATGGGTTGTGAGCTGAATAAGAGGGAAAAGTCAATACAATTATTTTTGCACACATCTGTATATTATTGTCTTCCATTTTGACTTTTTGTGATACATTTGAGAGATTAACCTCTTTTGGATTCAAACAGTCATTGAAATGAAACCATGTGAGAACTTTAGAGAGCTGATTGTGCTTCAGTTGAGCCACTTTAACACTGCACTGTGAGGGTTACAGATTACTCTTTAACACTGTTTTTGAATTTTTGATTATATAATCCTCTCAAATATATTGATGTTAATAAAAAAACAAATACATATTGTAAATATGCGCGATTAAAACCGTAAAATACCCTCCCCACCACCACCTCCACCTAAAATGTATTTGATTAACAAGCATCGAACTGTAATACTTAAAGTGTTGGTATAGTACTGTACTTGGGTAAATGCAGTTGTACTTTCCACTTTAGGGTCTTTTTCAGTTTAGTCTAGTTTATTTCTGACCTGCCCCTTTCGTATGAATAAAAACATAAATACAGATGACCATCACTTTTTTTTCATTTTATTTCTATCTCACAATTTAATTGATTCATGATTCAATAGCCACCGTCATCACCTAAATAAGTTTACATACTTTGAGTCCTTTTCCTTCTTAATTGTCTTAACTTGAATAATGTTTGACATGAACAAAGTGTCTCTAGTTTCCCACCTGAAGATCAGAAGTGAGACTAAAAGAGTTATTTACAGAAACCAAAGTGAAACCCGGACACGTCGGTAGAAACCTGACACTTCTCAGAAAATGTTACTTTGATGTCACAGCGTCACCTGCTGGTCAGCGAGGGAGCTGACGCCGGGAGACTCCACCGGATGTTGTGTCTTAAATCCCGCGATATCAGGCCGGGCGGGATTTGAGGCCGTTCTTTCCCCCCGGAACTCCAGGCAAGATGGTAGGTGTTTAACCGATCGTGACTCCTATTGAATATAATCTACATTCATCCGAGCTCTATATTGAAAAGTGAAGATGTCTGGCTGTGTTTCCAGACAGTTACACACCCACACCGACTGATTAGTAGAAAATCGCGGCCCAAAATGTCAGATAAACATGTTTGTAGGGTCCGTGTTAGCCTGAGCTGTGGCTAAGCTAACCCGGTGGCCCTACGTAGTCTGAGCTAATGGTTCAAACCGACCCGTGTGTGTAATGTTCCTCTGAGTTAAAACACCATCACACAACATGTGATTATTGTCACAGTGCGGACACAAGCTAAGTGATAGCTCCGTGGTGTGAATGCTAACTGTGTGGAAGCTACTCTCTGACCGGGGGCCATGTCTGTCTCTTCCAGGCGGATACCGAGATCAAGAAGAAGCGTACCTTCAGGAAGTTCACCTTCCGAGGTGTGGACCTGGACCAGCTGCTGGACATGTCCTAGTGAGTGACACGCCGCTGAGGCTGATCTGTGGTCAGCTACTGAGCCACAATCGCACTGGTTAAATAAAGTCGGACCTGCTGATCAGTAGTAATGAGAAGCTGAAGTTCGTTTGGGTCACACTTATTAAACTCGATCCAGGTGAAATGTTTTTCTAGAAATGACTTTGTCCTTTATCTGTCAAACCTGTAACTCGGGTTTTGCATCTTGATAAACTTGTGACTATATAACTGCAGCAGATGAAACTTTACTTATTCTCCACAACCGTTAACTTGTAATCCACCTTTAATTGTCATGGATTTTCATCATTTGTATTTAAGAGCCTATCAATCCAAATGTTTACTGAGGCTCACTAGAGACCACGCCTAGGCTGTGTCTGAAATCACACACTAATCACTCTATAGGGAATTTGCCAATATTGCACTTATTGTTTCCCATCATGCATTTCACTTGCGATGGAGAGACGACAGGAGTGAGGGAAGCAGGAACAGCCCGACCTGTCACGTAAATGGAAGCAGAGCAACCCATCACAGCACAAATTGTGGAAATAAAGTTTAATTTAACATTTAAAGATCATTATATAATTTTTTTAACTCGAGGTATTGATAGCGTTTTTGTTGTACGGCATCATTCCTGCAACAATGACGTTATTACCAGCGTAGAGGAAAACAGAGAAGGGACAAAGTGTTTTTTCTTTGACAGGTGAACTCACTATAGCTCTCTATAGTAGTCACTGTACTGTGAAGTAGAGAATAGTGAGGGAGTGTGCGATTTCACAAACAACCCTGGTATTTACAGAAATTGGCTCATGTTTGCTGATACAGGATTTTGCTGTCAATCCCCAAACGATACTGGTACACCACAGTAGCGTGACTAGTTTGTCCCTTTTCAAAGGCTTATTTCAACATGTATGCTTCTTCACTTCTCCAAGTGAATGGGTCTTGGGCAAACCCATCCCAAAATTAATAGTTAATCGGTGACTAAGCTAGTTATCTGGGTGGCTATAGGGCAGTGGTAAAAAATGGCCACCAATACAATAATAGCAGGACGAGCTGATAAAACAAATGGGAAAATCCTCTGTAGACCAGACTATCGACTCGGCCCACTTCATTGTCCAAAGTAGAAGGTCCCTGATTGCAGAGATGGCTTTTTTTCTATCTCACAAGTGATTTAAACTTTGTTACACGTTTGTTTAAGTGTAATTCTCATCACTGTCTTCTCATCCTCTAGTGAGCAGCTGATGCAGTTGTACTGCGCTCGCCAGAGGAGGAGGCTTAACCGCGGCCTGCGCCGCAAGCAGCAGTCCCTCTTGAAGCGCCTGCGCAAGGCCAAGAAGGAGGCTCCCCCCATGGAGAAACCCGAGGTGGTGAAGACCCATCTGAGGGACATGGTCATCCTGCCCGAGATGGTTGGATCAATGGTTGGCGTGTACAACGGCAAAACTTTCAACCAGGTTGAAATCAAGGTGAGGTTTTCTTGGTTAGCAGCGAGAGCAAGTGTGTAACCTGGGACTCTTATGAATCTACATATCTGTTAATTGTGTTTTGAAGAAGAGTCCTACATTTACATTAGAGTTAAACATAACTGGTATCTGTCTGTACAGAGAAACGGGTCCGGATAAATGTGTCTGAAGCCTAATTCACTTCTGCGTCGAATCTAAATCTTAGCTCCCATGTAGCCTGCGATGTACCCTCAAAAATGTAACTACACGAGGTGATGCAGACTTATAATTGGTCCGCTTGGTAGCATCGCACTTCGGTACAGACCATGTCCTCGGTCTTTCTCGTCTTCATTGCAGTTCTTTAAGTAAAAGTGAAAGCTCTTCAACAACTACCAGCTCCAACATAACTCCATTGTTCCGAAGTAGACAAGACGCCAGATAATTTGTACATGAGCGGACCAGAAACCAGAAGACACTCGACACAGAAGTAAAGAAAATCTACAGTGTTTTGGCTCCGTGCTGTGTAGAGCAAAGCGACGCACACACACCTATGCACGTCTGTGAACGTTCACAGCGGCCTAGGCCCTGTTCATATGACGACGTTACTTCGGTGCAAAAACAATGAGTCGGCATCAAGCTACAATCATTTAAGATTTTAATAGTGCCAGGTTAGTTTTCTCTCTGACCAGGGTCTTTACAGGAATCCTGAATCCAGTTAGTGTTCTCTTTCTTCTCAGAGCTCCAACAGGCACATGCACAATTACATTAGAGACATTTTAGAACCATGGCTCAGTGGAGGCTGCAGATGAGGAGGCATGTAAATCTCATTCCAGACAAATGAGCCAGTAAAGGCTGCTATCAACTATAGAGCTGGGGAAAAACCCTGAAATGAAAATACTCAAATTGATACAGTTATGTTATATTTGGCAAATTAAGTGACTATTGGTCCTTGTGTTCAGTGAGAGTTCTCTCACAAAGTTTCTCACTCGTCTTAAGTTCTGAGCCATCCATTTCTCTGAAATGTGTCGACCTGAAAAAAAAGTCAAATCTCAGAGCTGCAGTATTACACACTCCACAACATGTTATAGAAAAGTGAGGACAACGGTTATGTATTTAATGCAGAGCTGTTAAGAATCATTGCCTATTGGAACATGCAGGCTAACGCATCTCATCCTGACTTTTAGATGCACACAATTTCAATCTAGTCTTAAGTCTATAAGCAGCTATTAAATCACAACATGCTGTTGTATACACCGAATGTGATGTATATTTGTATCACAGGATTCATTTAAATTAGGTTTTTATTTGTCTGCCAATGTTGATTTTCTTTTATCTTCCCCCTCCACAGCCTGAGATGTGCGGCCACTACTTGGGCGAGTTCTCCATCACCTACAAGCCAGTCAAGCACGGTCGCCCCGGTATCGGAGCCACACACTCTTCTCGTTTCATCCCTCTGAAGTAGAATGGCTGTATTTGTATAAATAAAGGAAACTGGGTGCTCCACACAACTTGTCTGCTTTGATTTCTTTTGCACAATGTTTCAAATTGAAAATTCAAGGTCTTTTTTTTCGACTTTCTGTGTTGAAGCTGTTAAGGCGTGTCAGTGGGTGGTTTCATATAAACAATGAGTGGTGCTTTGTAAGGTTAAGATGTAAACTGGAGAACTTGTAGTACACATGTACATCCAGTAAATATCACTGGGAAACAACAAAGACTGATATTGTTTCAAATATCTTAATCTAACTATATAGTTGCTTCCGTAAGATTTGATGCTTGGATCGATCAAGAAATGATTTAAAGCCATGGTGTGTTCGGGGAATAAGCAGGTATCACAGACTGACGATGCGTTCAGGGGTTAATCTGGGATATTAGACATTTCTAAGAAGACTCCAAAGACGTGCGTGTACTCTAATAGATGCCTGTAAAGCTGCTGGGGGCAGAAGTCCTGAACAACAGGAGCCGATCAGCTCAGTGGTCATGAGGCGTCCTGCCACAGGCGGCGCAGCACTGACCGTCACTGACGCCTCTTCAGAGCGGCGGTGCAGCCCTGAAAACGTCCCGGAGTGTTCCGTGACCACATCCAAGGTTCCTCCCTCCGCTCGGAACGCCAGCTACATTTTGTGCGGCCGCTGAGGGCCATGGACTCAACCTTTAGCAGCTGTAAAATCTGTTTACCTACACAGAGCTAATACAGCCCACACACAGGTTCAAGACACAGCGGCCAGGTCGGTAAGTGTTCTCTTTATTTCAGCTCATGTCATGGGGACGGTCTCCTGAGCGTCTGTGTTTTATTCCCCATCAGAAATCCAGAAACCGCTAGCTAGCGGCCGTGTAGCATTACCCAGCTAGGCTAGCGAGTTAGCTTCAGAGCGAAAATGACAGAAGAGAGCTGTCATGTCAAAATGTAGCCAAGCTAGATTTAAAAGACACACTCTTTCATAAGTGTCATCTTCTTACAATCCACGCCTTCCTTCTCCACTGTCAAATGTAACATTGCTGTCGGTAGCATTGTTAACACCCACGGATTTGCCGGTGTTTTCCTCCGGTGGGACTCAATAGTTGACATCGGAGAACAAAGCTCTGTTGCAGGCGAGCTAACTGGGAACATTAACGGTGTCTGTGGTGTAAACTTCACCGGACCTGCCCCCCCACCCTGAAGAAAGGCTGCTGCAGGCTCTCAAACGAGCAGCTGGAGCAAACTGGGCCTTTTCCTTGTATAACGTTACAAGTTGTTGTTGCAATTATTTCCATTTTCACACATTCTACTTGACAACACAGAGACCAATGTGAGTGTAATGTTGATGTTCAGGATTCGTTTCTGTTACAATTCCTCTAGAACACGCAGATTTAAAGTACGATCTAGATTTGGGAGATCTCCATTCATAAATACTCTTCCATCGGTCCACGCCTTGTACACAGGTTCGCTCAACTACTGTGTTTACTTGTGTTTGTTGTCAAATCAGTGTTTCTCAAACACAGATTTAAGTATCACACACCTTCCTAACACAAACATCAGGAACCTTATATATACAGTCTATGATTAGGAACCAACTTCAGTTTACAGCCTATATATTTCCCCCCCACTGCTGTTTACATCACACTGATCCCTCAGCCGTCATGGATTAGAAAGGAAGGCATGCGGGGTATTCCCTAAACCCTGGACCTCACCTGCTGCTCAGCTGGAAATATCACTCGATTCACACGAGGGATTAAACAGGGAATACCATTCTTTCCTGGCTCCCTGGTCTGTCGCTCCATGTTTGTTTGAGGTGGGGCTCTATGAAGGATTTGATTGTGTTGTAGTGTGAGGACTGGTTTCAAACAAAACTGAAAAGTAAAACCTCAAGAAGACTGGTGCATTCAAAAGTATGGTCTTTCCAAGCTGTCTTATTAACAAATTGCTGTCCACCTATTGTTACAATGCTTAACTATAAAATAAGATAATCCTTTATTCATTCCAGCAAAGAGCACAGTCGAAAATAGTCATCAGTAAAATTAATAATAAGTAAACAGGCAACATAATCCTTGTATACCTTGTATACCTTGTAAACAGAATATATGCAGTGTAATAGGATTTAATTGCAGTTTATTGTTCAGATTGTTATTGTTCTGGGAGCAGAGCTGGTTGTATTTTGCTTGTTCATTTTCTCTTTGGAAAATGTGAATGATTTTAGCTCTGTTCTTTGTTCATAGGTTACCGAATCAGAGGGAGGCACGTTGACCGGTGAATGCATAGAGTCAAGAGGGTCAAACTTGTTGACAATAAAGAGGGTATCTGGAAAAGGTACCGTACCACACCGTGGGTCCATGTCACATGTTTTGACCAATTCTATTGAAGCAATGCATGGATGCAGGAGTGTGTGGGTGTCTGCAACTCTTACCAGTTGTTTCCAATGTCAACATCCAGCTGTGTGACTGTGAGCATGATGGCTGTGGACGGCCTTTCGGACAGTACAGAGGTGGTGGAGATGGAGGACGTGCCATCTCAGTTCTTTGTGGAGAAACACTCTTGGGAGGGCCTTCGGGACATTATCCACTGTAGCAGGAAGTACTCGGGCATGATCGCTAACAAGGCCCCCCATGACTTCCAGTTTGTGCAGAAGAAGGATGAGAATGGACCTCACTCCCACCGGTTGTACTACCTTGGTAAGCTGATTGACGATGCTGCATACAATCCTCTTTATCTGCTGTTTCTTTGTTCTCCTTTAACTTGACCATAGTCATGTTTTTCTGCTCTAGTCAGCACAATGTGATTTCCTCATGACATTAAAACAACCACTGTGTTAAATTCCTCCTCATTCAGTTCACACAAGCATTTTTTGATCGGTTGTCTGAGCTGCTTTTCTATGTACTTACTAGGAATGCCTTATGGGAGCAGAGAGAATTCGTTACTCTACTCTGAAATCCCCAAGAAGATCCGTAAAGAGGCCCTCTTAGTGTTGTCCTGGAAACAGATGCTGGATCACTTCCAGGTGAATTCCTCCACTCTTCCTGTTTGTAACAAATGGCACAGGGTGATGTGTCTGAGAAATGGGCGCGATAAGCACTTAATGTTTTTGACTATCTGAAATATGTTTTGAAGCTCAAAAGATTAAGCGACTATGGTAGAAACTATGAGAAGAATGCATGCACTGCACAACCATTACACAATAGTTTTATCTGGAGGGATGGGTCAGTTGAATGTCCTTTTGCAACTATAGTTCACAGTAAATTCCTGTTTATATATGCATTTTAAAACACATGTATCTTGTAAAAAATGTAATAGTAATATTTTAAATCTTCTTCTCTCATGTCGGACATTTAAGGCTACACCTCACCAGGGGGCCTACTCTCGAGAGGAGGAGTTGCTGAGAGAGCGTAAACGTTTGGGAGCATTTGGTATAACCTCCTATGACTACCATGCTCAGACGGGCCTGTTCCTCTTCCAGGCCAGCAATAGCCTCTTCTACTGTCAGGATGGAGGCAACAATGGCTTCATTGTGAGTACACTGTTATTTTGTGTTTTTCCCTCAGTTTGTGAACCCCTAGATTCTCAGGACAGATTTTATTAAGAGCGAGGTAAAGGTCTGGAAGCTCAGACCTCCACTGTGCACAAAAAAGTAGTATAGGTAGACACCGTAGATAGTTTATAGCAGGGGTCACTAACAGGCGGACAGAGGAGTGAGATGGAGAAAGGGAGAGAAACAGAGGAGTGAGACGGAGAAAGGGAGAGAAACAGAGGAGTGAGATGGAGAAAAGAAGAGAAACAGAGGAGTGAGACGGAGAAAAGCAGAGAAATAGAGGAGTGAGACGGAGAAAGGGAGAGAAACAGAGGAGTGAGATGGAGAAAAGAAGAGAAACAGAGGAGTGAGACGGAGAAAAGGAGAGAAACAGAGGAGTGAGACGGAGAAAGGGAGAGGAAAAGACGAAAAAAGTGAGGGAGTGGGATATAAGAGGGGAAAAAAAGTGATTCTAAAACTGTTCAATTGTTAAGATGTGTTGAGATTTATTATCTGTAAAATTGGTTGTGACTTTTGAGTCAAGATGTGAATCAGAAAAATTTAAATCATAGCTTTTGCTCCCTTTATTTTATTTTTCTGAAGTTGCGCCCTTTATTTGACCATGCACAATTTTCCCATTCATTTATTTTCTCTTATTTTGAAATGCAGCCCTACTTTTATTTAGTTCATGCGAGAACATTATACATATCTGCAATCATACATATATGTTCAGTTCTATGTCACGTGACAATAAATATCGTCAAAAAGTTTTTGAATCGTACTGAATTCAGTTGATTTAACAGTCAGGTAGTGAGTATATGCAGATGTTGATACAACTACTAGGCTACTTAAACATATATCACACTAAATAGTTAAATATTATGATCTTCCGGACCTTTGCTTCAAGAAATTTTCTCTAACTGGACCTCTTTAAACTTAAGTTGAATACCCCTGGTTTATAGCCTCTTTCCCATGGTTCTGCATTACAGCAAACAAAGCCATAATTTCAAATCATCTTACAAATTATACAATTGTATTGTAAGGAATATTCAACATCTCGTCCAATATTCTCAATGACTGTACTCTGTGGACCTTTTCATGTCAGTGAATCTGTCTCCATTAAGGATGCTTTCCCACCTATACCTTTGGATCCAATGTCCCACTTCTGTCTCCCCCATGACTAAGATTGTGTCTTTTGGGTTTAGCAGTCTGCTTCATTGAAGCCTGTGGAGATCAAGACCCAGTGCTCAGGGACACGTATGGACCCCAAGGTCTGCCCCGGAGACCCGGACTTCATAGCCTTCATCAACAACAATGACCTGTGGATAGCCAACATTAAGACGGGCGAGGAGAGGAGACTCACTTTCTGCCACAAAGGTCTGAGTCCACTGGCTTTTATTTGAGTAATTTAAAAAGGCAATGAAATACAATGTGTTGATCAGCTTTGCTTGCTCTGAATTGAATAACTTCTTTAATTCATGCATTCAGTTGCAAAACAACTAATTTAATTTGCTAGTTGACGATTTTATTTTATATTATAATGCAATAAATGGACATGCCACATATTTTTAATATCAAGGTGTAATTGCAAAGAATTATATATTTTATACCATATACAATCATACCAATAAATCCCCATGGATGTAAACCTCCTTTGTCCTAATATATTTAATATCTTTTAGGTTTGGATAATGTGAAGGAGGACCCAAAGTCTGCAGGTGTAGCAACATTTGTCATCCAGGAAGAGTTTGACCGTTTCACTGGCTACTGGTGGAGTCCCTCAGCAGTCGAAGGTAGGAACTATTTTTGAAAATGTCTGGAGGAACTGACTCAGACGTTTCCGTTCTCACATACAGCCCCCTCTTGAAAATTTCATGGAGATGTCTGAAGTTCAGTGCATGACTGAAAGCAGTTTCAGATACTCCAGTTTTTCTGTCTTCAAATACAAATGACAAATTGACAGCCAATGATCTCATATATTAATAGTTCTATGGCTGTTCGTACACTGTTTCCTGTATAAACTTATATTGGTCATTATCTCCCCTCTCAGACCCTAATGGAGGTAAAACAGTGTATCTTCTGTATGAAGAGGTGGATGAGACGGAAGTAGAGATTATTCATGTTCCATCTCCAGCTCTGGAGGAGCGGAAAGCAGACGCGTACAGATATCCTCGCACAGGTTAGTGGAGCCATGTACACTTGTGCCTCGGAGCCGTGAATATCGTTTATTGACTATTTCTATCATTTCCTTTTGCCTTTTTTACAGGTAGCAAAAATCCCCAGGCTACACTTAAACTAGCAGAGATCAAGACAGACCATCAAGGAAGAGTGAGTCTTTTTATTAACAATCGTTTTATCGTCAACATGATAATCGGACGTTCCTAATGTGCGTGTGTGCTTGTACTTACAGATTGTGAGCACACAGGATAAAGAACTGGCCGTCCCCTTCGCCTCCTTGTTTCCTGGAACAGAATACATCGCCAGAGTGGGATGGACGAGTGACGGCAAATAGTGAGTTGCCCCACTCAGAACTGAGATACTGTCATTCTCGACATGAATCATGAGAAGCTGTACAACCTGATATTAGGATATTTGATGCTATGACATGAACAGGGACACCTATAGATTATATTCTCTTTGGCAACTTTTATGTTAATGGAAGATGTTTGTATCTTTAATTTTTAATGAAGCTGTTGTTTCAATAATCAATTACTCTTAAAGTAAAAAGCAATCACTTGACTTTGTTTCCTCTTCCACTCAGTGGCCTGGCGGTGCTTCTGGACCGCAGCCAGAGGAAACTCCAGCTGGTCCTGCTGCCTCCTGCTCTCTTCATCCCTGTCACAGATGACCCAGCTCAGAGGCAGGAGAGTCGGGATGCGATGCCCAGTGACACACAGCCGTACATAATCTATGAAGAGACCACCGATGTCTGGATTAATGTAGGTCTCCTCACATTCCACATGAACACTTCTATGTCACTTGTTTTTTTCTGCTGTGAGTGTAACTGGTTGTTCCCCCCCCCCCCCGCAGGTTCATGATATATACTACCCCTTTGTTCAAACGACAGAAGATGAGTTCACTTTTATTTGGGTAAATGAGTCTAAAACGGGTTTCAGCCACCTGTATAAAATCACGTCTCTGTTACAACCGGGCTGCAACCTCTGGACAGAGGACTACCACCACGTAGAGGGTAAGAGATGAGGAGATGCTGTTTTCGTTTATTTGACTCGATGTCTGTCAAACAAATCATGTGGCTGTCTGTTTTATCTCATCTGACCTCAGCTGTCAGTGTTTATGTTGAGGAGCATGTGGATTCCATTATCTGTTTTTTTTTCAGGAGACTTCAAATGTGCAATCAAGGAGGAGATGACATTGACCAGTGGAGAATGGGAAGTCCTGGCAAGGCATGGTTCCAAGGTCAGATTAAATCCCTCTGTTGGATACCTAAAATGTTCACACAGGTGTGACGTATATTTGCCTCTGTATTCCATCATTTTTTTTTTTTAGATAAAATGGTGTACGTGACATTTAAATTCTGACAGTGCATCAGACGAAGGGCTTGGCCTTCAGTGTCTAAGGTCTGCAGCTGATCGACATCTGCTGACTCAGAAAATTTTCCTTGAGGACGTTTTGCGAGGCTTCTCCTGCAGCGACCTTCTCTCTCTGATTGTTTTCTGCTTTGTCTGAAAATTGGGGAACTAAGGAAAAAAAATATTATGTTATGTTCTTTCATAAGGGTTCAGCATTACAACATAAAACAGAATTGATGACGTCAGTTGATATGAAGATGCTTTGTTGGTGCCTCTAAATTTTTCCATAATTTGTTCTATGTTCTCTCTGTTTGTAGATCTGGGTGAATGAGGCGACAAAGTTGGTTTACTTCCAGGGAACTAGAGACACTCCTCTGGAGCACCACCTCTACGTGGTCAGTTACGACTCTCCGGGAGACGTAGTCAGACTAACCAAGCCTGGCTTCTCTCATAGCTGCTCTGTTAGTAAGGTAAAAAAAATGATATGTTTACCTTAGGTGCAAAAATTCTTCAGTTTCAGTCCTATGTTGAAGAGTTTTTCATTTTGCTTTCGGGCAAAAATATGTCAAAAAAGCAGTGACGTATTTAAATGTATTTTTCCTAGTTTAATGTAGATGAGTAGAACTTAAAAAGAAAAGTTTTTGTTACAGCTGTCTGACCACTGGGGGGTAACACTGTGCAGGTTGTGGTTTATTTTGAGCAAAGCAAACATTTGTACACTTGTGATTTCTCTGCACCTCTTTCCACTCTGCAGAACTTCGACTTTTTTGTCAGCCACTACAGTAACGTGAGTACGCCCCCATGTGTTCACGTCTACAAGCTGACCGGTTCAGAAGGTGACCCACTACACATGGCACCTGAGTTCTGGGCCAGCATGATGGAATCACCAGGTAAACAGGATGTGATGTAAACAACTACTTTACTGTGTTTGTATTTTCCCGAACAGAAATAAATTACCTTTTCTATAGAGAGACACAGATGGTGTCAAACACCAACTCCTCTTTGTAGACAAGGAGAGGATTCTCAGAACAATTTGTGGATGTTTATATAAAATTACACGTCAAATGTTTAGTGGACTGATAGTCATGAGTTTGTGCAATTTGTTGCAGATCCAAATAAAAATCGGGATCTAGACAATTTAAATGTTATTTCGTAAGGGCTTTGTTTGCCCTTGGTGAAATTATGCTCTCCACTTGGTGCCATTCTTGTACAGTATGCAATGGTTGAGTTCACACAACTAATTTAATTTGGTTTAAGAGAGCAGTGTGGCCAAGTGTGAAGGTTGGTCACCTATCTGAGGCTTTATTTCTGGAAGCATCAATAGAGCAGAGTCTGTAGGGGAAAGTTGAGGTCTGGCTTTGATTAGATCAAGGACGGCGAATTCAAACCACAATGCCCTCGTCCAGACAAAGAGTGTGATCAGGCGTGAGAAGACAATCCTATTCTGTGTTGTTTTCGAACTTTGTCTGAAGTGAAGGAGTCACAGGCATGAAACACCTTAATTTGGAGGTAGATGAATGGTACAGAAGAGTTCAACTGAAGTACGAGGAAGTCAAATTAAAATATTTCTGAAAAGAAAAAAGGAACTTGTCCCTTGAGTGTCACACGGTGATGTGATCAGTTTTCAGATGAAAATGTATCACAATCTAATATCAAACCAAATATGTGTGGTTAGTAATATTTACTGTTTATAACTAAAACAAATTTTTTTAAAGACACTGACCTCAATTTTCTAACTTAATGTCCCCATCTGTTAATGTGTCTTCCAGGTTGCCCGGGAGATTACAATCCACCTGAGATTTTTGACTTTCCAGGAAAGTCTGGTTTCCAACTTTATGGGATGGTATACAAGCCTCATAACCTGCTGCCCGGCAGGAAACACCCGACTGTTCTCTTTGTGTATGGAGGCCCACAGGTACATAACTTAACCCTCTCTCTCCTGGCCTGAGTATGTGATCTGATCAGCATTATGACACAATAGGCATGGCTCATATACTTTAAACACTATTTGCTAAATATTACTAAAACCTGTATGACTGTTTAAAAGGGAAAAAAACATGTGTGATTTCAGGTGCAGCTTGTAAACAACTCCTTCAAGGGGATGAAATACCTCCGTCTGAACACGCTCGCCTCTCTGGGCTACGCTGTGGTCGTCATCGATGGGAGAGGTTCCTGTCAGAGGGGCCTTGAATTTGAAGGAGCACTGAAAAACAAAATGGTAACGTGAGGGTCAGATAACTCAAGAAGTGAATTGTCAGTAAACACACATGAAGGTTTAATAACACAAATGACCTCTGTCTCTCCAGGGTCAGGTGGAGATCGAGGACCAGGTGGAGGGGCTGCAGTACGTGGCAGAGAAGTTTAACTTTGTGGACCTGAGCCGCGTCGCTATCCACGGCTGGTCGTACGGCGGCTTCCTGTCTCTCATGGGCCTCATCCAACGACCCAATGTCTTCAAGGTGAGGAGCCTCCTTTCATCGATAGACGTTTCCATCAGTGATGTGCTCTGCTGCCTCCTTTACGCAGAAACAGAGTTTACAGCAGTTTGTATCAACAAGTAATGTACTTTAAATACACTGAGACTGACTTTAGTTCTTAACTTGTTTGTATGAATTGACAGAGCTGAACTGGAGGTGCAGTTGCCACTTACATCCACATGGTGTCTGTGTTGGACAATGTTACAGTGGGGTACTAACATCCTGAATTCAGCAAGGATATCTTTGGATACATCTGCAAAAAGATAGACATAGTGCTATTTTGCTTGAATGTTTTTCCAACTCATATACATACTTTAATTTAACATTAACCTACAATATAAACACTAAATCGAAAGTGCTACCTTCCTCCTGCCCCATAAAATTACACTTTTCTTTACTTTTTAATCTAACTACGTTGTGTCTGTCACCAGCTGGCCATCGCAGGTGCCCCAGTGACTGTGTGGATGGCCTACGACACCGGCTACACAGAGCGCTACATGGACGTGCCTGAGAACAACCAGCAGGGCTACGAGGAAGGATCTGTAGCCTTGCATGTGGACAAGCTGCCCAGCGAGTCAGTACACACACCTTTTAATGAGTTTGTGTGCCTGTGACTGTGTGTGTTTTAACTGCATAGATTGTTGCACACTTCGCTCCTATTTCTTGTGACGTTGTGATTCAAATTCTTGGTAAGTCAGTCTGGCTTGTTCACCAAGTTAATTTTGTTTTTACACGTAGTGAAGCCAACAAACAACAGACTAACAGGTGACTCATGTGCTTTGAAACTCTTAAATGTGGTAAACAACAGGTACAGATTTCCTGCAGCGGTTGATAAATTGTGCCAGGAATTCAATGTTTGAGTTGTCAGGCCAAAGCAAGCCTTGGTTTTTAGGGATCAAGTAGCCCCTGAGGGCCTGACAAACTGCATGTTGGAGCAATGCTCCTGGACACTAAATTCAAACTCCAGAGCTGCAGCTGCAATATATCAAGATTTCTATACATATCTTTGGATTTGTGACCATTTTCCTTCACAACGGAATGTGGAGTCTTACTCTTCACTCTCAAACTGCATATCTTTATCTTTGTGTTGTATGAAAGCCCATCATATTGTTGTGCATCTTTTTGTAACAGTGTAATCCTTTGTCGTTACAGGCCTAATCGTTTGCTGATTCTTCACGGATTTTTAGACGAGAATGTGCACTTTTTCCACACCAATTTCCTAGTGTCACAGATAATCCGTGCTGGGAAGCCCTACCAGCTTCAGGTGAGCCCCACAAACCTTATTCCAATCACTAATACTCACTAATAGAAATCACTCTTGTAGTTAATTGCAGTTGTAGTTGCAATTAACGTAACCCTTCCAGATGAATGTCAGCGTTCAAGAAGCACTCAGCAGTAAATGTTTTTTATTTATTGGCTTATACCATTGTAATGTTTAAAGGGATAGTTCACCCAGAAATGTAAATTCACTCATTATGTACACACAACTATACCGATTGGGGGGGTCGGTGAAGTGTTTGAGTCCACAAATTATTCTGGAGTCTCAGGGAAATATAAACCTTCTTATTCAGTGGGTTCCAACTGCTATTACTCAATGCCAGTAGCACTTAGAGTGATGCTGACTGTCGGGGGGAAAATGTTCAGAATGTTACCTTTCAAAAGAGACCAAGACCATGCATGTAGTCCAAATGTTTCAAGAACAGCTTTCAATTTACTTTGGCTATTCCTCAGACAGGCGTACAAGGCGAATTTCAACTTGCCTCTTAACAGGTTAAACCTTGTTAGAGCAGAATCTTATACATTTGAGGTCAATGGTAAGTCCTTCTTCAGACGTAATAAATCAAAAGAAAAAATACAACATACCTCAAAACTGCTTGTGTGGTGTCATCCAAGTGTCCTGAAGCCCCAGACAACTGCCCCTAAAAGTCCACCAGAAGTGGGTAGGCTAGTGGACATAGCATTTCCGACGGTCCCTGAATGCACCTCGTCGGAAGATATCAGAGGACATTTAGGCTAAAAACTTGGTGTAAATGATCTTGTTACTTGTCGAATATGACTGTCGGGGCTTGTGGACACTTGGATGACACCACACAAGCAGTATGGAGGCATGTCGTGTTTTTTTTGTTTTATAAGTCTAAAGATAGGTCACTAATGTCTTCAAGTGTATTGGATTTGGCTGCTACACCATTTACCCCTGAGACTCCAAATGTGTTTTGTTGATCACCATTTGCAATGTAATTTGAATAAAACTTAAATACATTACCTCATCCGTAAACATGAATTTTTTTACCTGAGTCAGTTAGTTTGATTTTCATCTGCAATGTCCCACGATTTCACGTTAAGTCACAAGCCATCTAACTAGGTCTTCTGTTATTGTTTTGATTGAGACCCTAGCAAGAGAAGTTACATTTTCTACATTTATGATTAAATACAATAAATTAATCAATTTCAGGATTATGCATTAAGAGTAACTGTAGTGCAGTCTTTAGTGCTTTTGAGAAGATATTTTTCACAGCAGATTGTCACCGGACACACAAATAAATAATTTGTTCTTCCTGTTTCCATTTTCCAGGTCTACCCCAATGAGCGACACAGTATCCGCTGCCCTGAGTCTGGAGAGCACTACGAGATAATGCTGCTGCACTTTCTACAACAATACCTCTGAAATGAGACAACAGGGGAGAAGTGGAGTCCGGCGCCCCCTCTGCACTCCTTTACTCCCTCTAGCCCACCTTACTCTCCCTGACCTCCCCAGCCCGTCCCCGTCCCCCAACTGTTCACCCCATCATCCAGAGACTATCAGACACTGCAGCCACAAGCCCCTCTTTGTCTCCCATGAAGTAGTCGTCTCACTCCCCCACCAAACTCCCCACTTTAGCTCCCACTGTCTCTTGTTCCGTTACTCGCTCGCTCGCCCTGTCTCCTTCCAACCCCTCCCCTCCCGCCCGCCCGTGTACAGTCTGGGGTATGGTTTACGAGCACAGAGATTTGGTGTCTCACCCTGAAAGCTGAACAAAGACAAGGAAGTATGGAGAAATATTCGTAGGCTGTGTCACATTGACTCATCGCTCACTCGCCTCCTCCGCTGAAAACACACAAATGGTTTCTTTGCCAAATATCATGGTGTCGTCCCCCCCCCCCCCCCCCCCCCCTTGACCCACCCGCTCACCCGAGTCCGTGTTAGAAAAGAGGGTCACAGTCCACAGATACGAAATGGAATCTATAAACATATTTTCAGACATGAGCTCACACACTATATGTGAAATGCCGTTTATTTCATACATAAATCATGACACTCACTAACACACTTGCACACACACACAGTACATATATCCGTACATACTGTGAGTCTGTATTTGCAGTTTGTGTAATCATGAAGAAAAGAAGAAAAACCGAGAGGCTTCCTCTGCCCTCTTGTTTTAAGTGTGTGTGGTTTAAAACAAAATATTTTTATGGATTTTTATTCTTTTTTTTGTTTTTTTTTAATGAGTGCTGCTCATTGCAATTTTTTACGCCGATTTCTCCCCTCACATTTCATTGCTCAAGATGTCTGCTTGCCTTCTTATCACATAATTTATATTTGCCAAAGTACCTCTTGACTCTTGATCATGTTGGTATTTCCTTTTTTTACTGCAATAAAGACAACAGGAGGGTGAGCACTGGAGTCTTACAACAGCTTTGTACCACCGGAATACTATTTGTACATGATTATGAATAAATGTATGAATCAATCACACGCTTTCTTTTACTGCAGTCCTCTTATTATCTTTGTTTGTTTGTTTGTTGGTTGGTTGGTTAGTCTGCAGGACAAGGGAGAAAGAAAGCGTCTTAAACTAATTTCCACTAAACTTGGTGGAAATCTTTTGACACTTCTTGTACATAAATAAAAATCCTGATCTGAATGGGGTTTCACAAAGGTGTAGCTCTTTCAGCCACTGTATGGTCACACATTGGGCTTGAGACCTGTCACTAACACCAGTGTGTAGCTGAGAAACGTAATGTGCTCTTACCTGTAAAGCTTGTTTGGTTTTAATGGCACTAATCGGCCTTGGTGATGGTACAAATTCTCTAAATTACCTCTGTAGTGTGTTGTGTTCTATTGTGTGTCTGTCTGTTGTAAACCGCTGGACAGGTGACGTTGAAACTTGGTGGACGGATGTGGTCTGGAGCAGAAAAGAAACCTTTAAATCTTCTTGGGGGCAGATCCAGGAAATCATTTTTCATATTAACATTGCAAGAAAGGGGGTTTTGCAAAGTTTTCAGAGATTTCTCAGAGAAGCATTTATTGATCCTGATGAGAAAAAAAGTGTTTTATAAGTGTGTGTAATTTCTTACAGATCAAATTAAAAATCCAGATCTAGGTAATTTTAGTGTGGTTTACTCAGGGACTTGTTGGGCCTTGCTGGAGGAAGTTCACCGTGTTGCAGGCTTTGGACACTGTGGTTGCAGCACGTGTTCTGTTCAAAGTTTTGCAGTAGACAACCAGGCTGCCTAACTGGAAACCACTCATCTCAAGTGTTTTCATGCATTAATATTCCACTTCAAGCTTCAACAGTGCCCCCCCCCCCCCCCACTCCCTGTGCTATCCACTCAGAGCTGCACCACTGCTGCCCTGGTGAGAGCTCATCAAACACTTCACATCTTTCACCAGGGAAGCAGCAGATGCTTGTCGGTCCTTCTGTCCTCCTCCTGTGGGGACGGTTGCCATGGTAACCTGCGGAGTGGAGGGCTCTTAACAGGTGAGTGATGCTCCGTCGTGATCTGCTGCTAACAGCGACTAGCAGCTGGTAGCACCAGGGCTAGACGTGATGGATATCCAAAGTAGAAGTTGAGTTTGAAGCTAGTTAGCTTAGCTTGTCCTGTTTACACCCACTTAAGCTAAGCTAACTAGCCCCCAGGTCAAAGGTAACATACTCTTCCTACCAGCACCTCTAAATCTCACGTAAGAACAAATAGTTAAAGTAAAGTTTGTGGTGTTTCTACAGGTTCATTTCTTGACTATTTCATATTTAGCCGCCTAACAGATATGAGCATGACAGATTTTTTTTTCCAATGTTCTCATGTTTGCTAGCTAGTTAAATGTGGACTCCATTCTTTAAACACCACTTATGAGGTATGATGTGGTATATGTGGATCACATGTTGGGAGTACTGGGATGAAGCCAACATGTACTCAGGTTCAGTACAAGTCCACAAGTGCTACCTCTTCATCAAACTGTTCTATTCAAATCACTTTAAACATCTGCTCCTCCACAGTTCAAAGATACATTTTTATGGCCATAAGTTTTACTTTGCCACGTTTTGACAACTTCTTTTGTTGTACAGAGGAAGTTTTTTTTATGTGCAAAGCATAAGATCTTGTAAACTATGATTCTTGTTTTAAATTCAACCTTCTAACAGTAGAGCACAGCTGAACCAGTAGATTAACTGATTGTATCATCAAGTCTTTTCACGATTTCTGCTTTTCAAATGTGAGATCTTGTTTATTTTATTTCCACCTTAACCAACTGTAGCAGTGAATACCGCCTTTACAAATAAAATGTGTGTTTAAAACACCAGCAATAATAAAACATCAGTATAATGCATATGGCGAACCATGAGCAGTGACCATTTTACTGCAGTGCTTTTACTAGTAATATTTTGAGCACATGGTCATGAATATAATTACTTACTAGTAATTTACGGTGTGGTATTATAAGACCTGAGTACTTTTATGGTATGCGTTTACTGTGTATATGTATCTGCTGATGGTGACGATCGGTGCATTAGTTGGAGTGTTTTCTGTGAGTGTGTCTCCTAATGGGCTTTTGGTTGTTCTCTGCAGGTATCGAGTGCTGGGGGATACAACACGCTATAGCCGACCTTGGAGGTCAGATGAGATCAAACCTCATCAGATCAGCTGTTACAGAGGTTGATCCTTAACCACTTGTCAGTGCCTTGAGGATCACTTCGGATGAAGCATTAACAGTAAGCCCGACACGGAGGGAGAAAGTGGTGAGCTGAAAATTCAAAGTGACACCTTAAAGCTACTGCTTCTAAAATATGACCAAGCTGGTAACGTCATTACGTTCTGCCACGTGTGGCTCAATAGAATGTGGAGGTTAGATTAGTTCTACTCCGTGTGATGGGGCCTGAAGTCAGGTCCCAAAGAAAATCTCTGCATCCAGAAATGTTCAGAGGATTAATAAAAAAAAAACCCACAAAACATTAAGATTTTTGTTCTCAGATTTGAATTAATTGACGACCAAGTGGGGCAACTGCAAAGTGCCATTTTGGAATAATTAGCTTGTACTGGATTCCTCCATCAAGGGCCAACATTTCACACACTCATAGATATCAGCTCATTATATATGTCTGATTTATTTCAAATAAACATCTGTCTGGATCTGTCCTGAAAGTTAATGGCTCATACCCCTACCTGCCACCATATTTAAATAAAATCAGTTCAGTAGTTTTTTAAATCCTGCTAAAAGATATACTTACAGCAATGAAAACAAAGCATCCTTGGCTGAAGTAAAAATGCATCTAAACATGGCCCTGGTATGATGTAATGTTTGTGAAATATTTGTGATTTAGTTCTTTTATCAGGTAACTATAATATGTGAGGGTACTACTTTAAGTGGCACACAATACACAGACAAATATGCAATATTAGTTTAAATCAATTTTATTGGCTCATTTTGGCCAAACGATTGGTATTTTCTCTTAAAAAAACAATCTTACATCTGTTAAACACATAAAATATAAATTACAAACAGGCAGCACCAGAAATATATATATATTGATTCTTTACAATAATTTAAATAAGAAAATGGGACCTCTACAACAACAGACTCTCAAGTAACGAGAAAACGGATAGTGTCACAACATGAAAACAGAAAACATTTACATTTCTGAAAACACAGACGACATGTCTGCGTACACTATTTACAAAAAACATGCCTTCTCCTCTTTAAAGCAGTCAATATGACTTGACATCAACTAAATCTCCACAGAAAAGTTTAAGATAGTGAAGAAAATGCGTATTTTGAAGCAGGATATACAAAAGGCTGGAATGGTTTCAGTGCCCCGTGTTCTGCTTTCTGACGTCTTAACCCAGTCTCTGCATCGTAATCCTAGTTTACAGTGATTTTATAACTTAACATAATGCTTTGAAAAAACTAATCTCAGGAACATGACGCTTTGTTTGAATTAAGTCACCATTTGGTCCGCACCATTGGGTTTAAAAGGCCCACTTAACTGGCCTGTATTTCACTCCTACGTGAATCCTCTACAAAATAAGAGCGGAGCAGACACTGTTTACTTGCTATGAAGTCACATTCAAACTCAACAGCGGTCCACACCACTCTGGTGACGAGTCGCGACATGCTGGAGATGTTCTGTGGCTCACAGCACAGTAGACAGGCCTACACTCGCTCTGCAGCTCGCCTGACTAGGGGCCCGTGCCAACAGATGGAGTCAACCACAATGGTTGAATGGTTGAACGATAGAAATGCAATTTGTCTGTGGCTTTAGGTGCAGAGCAGGAATCTGCTTGTCTCTCAGAGAAAATAGCACTGGAAACGTGGAACTCCTTAAAAGTGGGTTCTCTTTTGCTTCTATTTTGAGGACCTTGGATCTGGTATGTTAAGTCTTCCTCACTGGGACACAACCAGGGAAATGGAAACCTCTATCTCATCAACCAAGCTAAAAGAAAGGAAAGAACAGTCCAAAATCGACTTCTTCCCTCCCCCCCCCCCATCGTCTCTGTGTCTTGACCTTTTTCTCTTTGTCCCTTGCTACTCTTTATGACTTGTTCTCAATGGCAGCGGGGGCGATCATAATCATGCTGGTCTTCAGGGGATAGTAGCGGCCTCTCCAGGTCTTCCAAAAGATGCCCTGCTTCCTCTGGTGTCGCTGCTTGGGAGGAGGACTCTGGAAGTATCTGCCGTTGAGGTTGGAGCGACCACAGTTACTGAACCACCAACCACCTGTAAAGACAAGGAAGAATATCACGTTAGATTCTGCCATTAAGCCCAAACCAATAGAGTGGTCTTTATCAGTGTGATTGTCATTTGCAACTCACCAGAAAGGTGCTTGGCGCAGTTGAGGTCGTTTTTCTGGTCGTTGTCTTGGTCACTGGTGGAGAAAGGCAGGCCACTGGTGGCGTCTGTCCCCAGGGAAGTCTCCAAGGTACTGAACGTGCCGACCTCCTGAGTCTGGAGCGAGTACTTTGTTTCCTCTCCACCCAGATGGAAGGGCAGGCGGACGGATGCCGAGTCATCACCCCAGTCGGAGAGCTTGATGTTGAGGATGTAGCTGCCATCTTTAGCGATGGTGTGGATCTTTTCAAGACCCAACCAGAACTCTCCTGGAGAAGACAAAGAAAGGTAGAGGGAGTTAAAAAACTGTCCTCAGCCGAAGTACTGTCTCCTGCTTCCGTTTTTCAAGCTGATCTATGATTAGATGCATTTGAGAGGCCGCCTCCTGCCTCTCGATGCCCTGGCTCTAAACACTGTTATGCTGCGTGAACTAATCCGGCCCTGGCCTGGCCAGCGAGCACCTGGCAGGTTTAGGTAGGGTCAGTGACGACAAAGTGAAAAGAGCATTTACCATTCAGGTTGCCAAAGCCGTTCCGGTAGGCGTGCCACTGCTGGTCAAAGTCCACTGAGCCGTCTTGGCGTCTTTGGATCACCGTCCATCCGCCATCTAGTTAGAAATACAAAAAGAGGTCGATCAGAAAAGGTCTCATTGGTCAAAACAAACAGAGACTTAATGTCTGAGTGGTTAGTGAATCTTGACCAAGCACTCAATCACAAAACAAAATGGGCAAAAGTTCAACTCCACGTACCGGCTGTCATCTCACAGAAGACTTTAAAGGGCTCTGCGTTGATTGGCTTGATGGTGTAGACCCCGCTGGTGGTCTCTCCTCTGAGGAACAGCTCATGGCAGTCTGATGCCACCTCTGCAAGACAAACAGGGAAAAAACTCACTGTTAGGACCAACGGCTCCAGTATCACTGCAACAAGTCTAAACAGCATGATTACCTTTCGCCTACGCTGCTGGGAATGCTATTTATACATGACACCTTGAACTTGTGTATTTTTCTTAAGCTTCACACAACCCTGAACTTTGTGCTGTTACTGTGAAACACAGAAGTGTGTTATGTTAAAGGGGGCATTCATGAATCAGAGCTTCTTAACTCTACCCAGCTTTTGTTCTGTTTGTAGGTCAATCATCATAGGGAACCTCTCAGCGGCAGGTTTCTTTGCTCCTGTGAGAGCAAGAGTGTTTTGAAAATGAGACTATCGCTGCATGTGAGCGTATCTGTGAGTCTGGAGATATGAGCGTGCAGCCGACAGAACCTTTGACCCAGCCTCAACAACAGAGAGAGTGAGTGAGAACGGATTTCTTGTTTATAAATATGACCCTTCTCCAAGTTACAAAGCAGACTTCCCTCTTTTACAGCTGCCTGGTGCTCCAATCTATTGAGTTGCAGACTACTACGCTTTTACACCCCTCTCAGAGTCCATCCCCCCCCTTGCCTCGGCACTCAGCACGCCTCCCTCACGTGCGCCTCAGCCAGTCAGGGATGCAGGCGTGCATGGCTGCTGCATGCACAGCGAGTGATCGGGGGGGGGAAGTGGGGCGGAGGGGGGGCGGCTGCTTTAAAGGGGGAATCAGAGACAGCAGGAATACAAAGCAGGCGACTCCAGCTGAGGCTGTCCTGTGGATCATGTGGCTAAAGACTAATAGCACCCCTCTAGTAATCCCTGTCTCCTCACGGATGGCATTGTCACATGATATATTTACACAAGTAATTGTTTTCATTGTTTGCTGAGTATTTGCCTGGTTATTGTTTCAGCTTCAGGTTTCCCAGTGTGTGTGGGATGACCTCTCCTCCAGAGGTATGAACTCTCGTGGCTGTAGTCAGCCTCGGGGGGGTTAGAGGTTCTCCTGAACTTTGGCACACTTCTTTCTGCCTTACAATAGGGAAAAGGAGGAGATGGGAGCTGGAGGTGAGGAGTTTTGCATGAAGGGATGGGGGAGGAGAGGACAGGAGAGGATGACCGAAGTGGAGGAGGGGGACGTCTGACTCCCTGACAGATCTAGGGGAAAGGTTGCTCATTCTTTCGGGATCTACAAATGTTTGTTTTACACAAAGGGGGTGGATGTCTGTACAAGCAGTGGGTGGGAGGGGTCTTCAAAACACTGACATATATCTGTACAAAGTGCACAGATAAATATAGACCACCTTTCCTCAATCCCCGCTGTTTCCCCCTGATTTTCTTGGCTCAGGCACAAGGGCAGTAATCTGAGGAACATTGCATGCGAGATTTCTTCAAAGCCTTCGCTGTTTCTTGGCTTCCCTCTACTACCCCCCCCAACACACACACACCAAAGAAATGATCAGTGTGAGTAATCCCATTGAGCTGTGTGACCCTGGCTGAACACTCCCAGAGACTGGTGAACTTTCCCCCAGTTGAAACCTCGCCAGAGGAACTTGTTCCTTTTTTCCTCATTCCTTAAAATCCTGCTGATGTCACAGCTCTGAGGTATTATTGTGATTGGCTGGCTGAACTCAATTGTTGCCTCAGCCCTGTTCACTTTTCACCCACTTCTCATCTGTCGCCACTAGAAACAGGGACGCAAGTTCAATATCACTCTGGTTCATTATTATAGAGTACCTATTCGTCCTCCTCATCCTGTGTGAAGAGTGATTTATCCTAAAGTGAGACCAAAAAACTGTGGCTGTCTCTCAGCTCTTGCACATTTCGGTTTGCATGCAGTCTGGTGCAGTCCGGATGAAAGAAGTCATTGTGACCACTGGTCCAGTCGCAGTTCACTTCAGATGGGAGCAGCAGCTGCTTGGCGTGGCTGCACGCTGTGGGCATCATTTACCGCCTCTTACAATTACTGTACGCCACAGTGAGAAGGGCACAGGCAAAATAGAGACTTGCTCTGTCAGTGTTCATGTCCCATTTTAGATTCTCTACTGACGTTTATCCCAATGGATTTTCTTTGTCTGTGGTCATTTGAAATTAATCTATAAAGTATGTTGTGTTTCTTTGGCCTAATTCATTTTTTATCCAACTTATCTTCACTTGCTTTACACGTGTTGTTGTGTTAACGTTATCCTGAATTAACTGAACAATGTAATTGGGATTTTAAGAGCTCAAAGACACAGAGTTGGTCTGTGTGCTATAAGTCCACCAGTTGATGGTGGCTGCTTACTGGCATCATGCTGAGCAGAGGAGCGTGTCCCAAATTGATTCAGTGCCTTGATTTTAATTGCCAGTGATTTAAGCTTCTTTGAGGCCTTAAACTAAACAGATGGTCTGCTACATTTGGCGTCACATTTGTCCAGCCGACTTAAGACGGTGTCAACAGGGGATTTCAGACGCTTCCTGGCTTTACTTACCAACTGGTGAGTCGCCTTGCTCCACGAGGCCACTGCGCTCTGTGTTGCTGTTCCTTGGGGAGGGTCTCTGCTTTGATTGCTGGATCTGTAAAAAATAAGTTATGAATCAGTGATGAAAATAATAAATATATGTAGCAAAACTTGCTTGGATGTGGAATGGGGACATGTTGGTTTGCTGGTTGGAACACATGCTCACATGACTCTGCAGGGTCCTGATCCGCACATTCTGCTTGTCAAGCTTCTCCTGTTGAAGTCTGATCCTCTCCATCAGGTCGTCAATGCGTCCGTTCTGAGCCTCCAGCATCAGCTGACAGAGAAATAAAACACATTTTTAAGTATTTTATTAACTTCATTCCACTCTGTGCCTGTGCATAAAATCATGGCACAGTAACTTTTACAAGAGAAGCACCAGAAAAAAAAAAAGGGCCACATGAAAATCCTGAGACACAGACATTCACATCCTTCTATGACGAGCATTCGTCCTTTCCAGCCGGCTGTGGTTTGGTTATGTAACTCACTCGCAGCGCGGGAGTTTCCACCCCATTATAAAGTCTTTCAGGCTCACATACTGCTTTGTAAAGGTTGAGATTCCAAAAGAGAACAACAAGTATTGTTCCACTGTGTCTCATAAGGCCGAATATTCCGCAGGTTGTAAAAATGTGACAGCTGTGTAAACTTATTCACACCTTGTTGGAGCTGTGTGCGTGCAGATTCCTTTGTCTGGCAGCTTTACTGTTCCCCTCCACGTACTGCACATGCTTCCTCCATGCTGAGCAACCCCCTCCACTCCACTACACCCACCCCTCACTCACCCGCTGCACACTTGCCTTTGAGCTGAGAGAAAAAAAGCCTCACCCATAGCCCCCGCATGCTGTACATTCATTAACTTGAAGAATAGTTCAGAAATGCAAAAACAATTATTACTTTAGGACGTTTCAGGGTCATATTTTGTAAAAAGAACACCTTGCACATGGTGGAAAGGCTCATTTACAGCCAAACTGACCAATGTAACTACTCCTATTCTAACATATTTCTGCCTTCTTAACCAAATTATCTTCATCAACACCCAAAGACAGAAAAGCTTCTATTCTCACCTGGATGTTGTGAGCATCACTCTTGTTCTTGGCACCAGCATTCGTGTCAGACAGCCCTGGCTCTCCCTGCAGCATGCTGTCCACCTTCTCCTCCAGCCGGTTCATCCTCTCGCTCATCGTCCTCCTCTCCTGCTGCATCTCCTCCGCCTTCTCCCTGAGCTCGGCGGTGACGTTCAGCAGCTGCCCCTCTCTGTCCTCCAGCCCCCGGGCCTGAACCTTCAGGGCTTCCCCCTCCACGCGCAGCTTCTGGCTTTCCTTGCCCAGCTCGGCCACTGTGCGATTGAAGACCTTCAGCTTGGTGGAAATGTCCCTCATCTGGACTTTGGTTTTGTCCACATGCTCCTTCAGCCCCTGGCCCAGTTGCAGCAGGCCGTGGGCGATGACATTCACGTCATCCCACGCTGCGTACTGTACACGCTTCTCCTTGGCAGCACTGCCGGATGCTGAGCCGCCTTTCTTCTCCAAAGGGAAACCTGTGGCCATGAGCACCACCAGGCAGAGAGTCAGAGTTGCCAGTGTCGTCTTCATTTCTCCTCTTGTCCTGAACATGACGTCTTGCTGTGAAATGTGGGTTCTTGTTGCAGAGGTGTGCAGTGTCCTGCTCCTGTCTTGGTGAGTTGGATGAGTTCAGGGCTCAGGCTCCTGTCTGAACAGCCACAGCACCACTGTTATATAGTTTCACAGCCCTCAACTCTGAGCCGCCTGCGATTGGCCAGCCGCGGAGAGGGAGGGGTGCAGTTAATCTCAGGTTTCTGTCCCTCCTCCCGCTCCCTGTTAACTATTCATGTTAGAGGCAGAGGAGGGACATGATATAACAAAAAGATTGTCTTTCATCCCTGCACTGTGGGAGAGGGACCTTCTCTCAGGAGGAAACTGAAGATTTGATATCCCCACCAGTGAAACAACTCCTATTGTTGAATTAACACCATGTTTCATTCCTGAAGAAGCCAGCTAATCTATTCATCTGCTCAAGAACTTCCCAGAAGTGGTCGATAATGATATCAGAACCATGATAATGCTCATAAAAATAGAATGCGTCTGTTTGCATAGTTATTTCTATATACATTTTCTGTGCAGAGCATGGGTATGCAATTTTTAAGATATATAAACAGTGATGGGTCAAAATAAATGTACTCTGCTGGATTATGAAAGTAAAAAGTTGTGAATGTCAATCTGGGCCACCCACGCTGAAAGATGACCCCCCCGACCTGAAGTGAACTTGTCACCATTTGAGCCCCCGCTTTCCCGTCATAATTTGTTTTCCATGTCCTGTAACCTCCCTCCATTATATCAGTTATTCAGTCTCTTACTTGTTTCCCTGCCTCTCAGGTGCATGTTCTGTCGTGTACTTTGTAGGTTAGTTTAGTGCAATTCAAATTCTTTTTAGCAACAATTTTTTTTACATAACTGATAAAGAATTCAGGCAGAATTAGGGAACATGAGTTGATCTGCAACACAAACAGATTATTTGGTATTCAGTAGATACTAATATATAAAATGATCTGGCTTTAAAAACAGATATTTGACTGATGATAAAAAAAAAAAAAAAAATGTAATCCCTAATTTCTCTGAAACATTCAATCGTTGGCCTTCACAACAGTCCAACAACCTTAAAAATCTAAATTGCACTCCACTCAACGAAACACTCTTCAAAGCCCAGAGAGGCAGCTATTGTGGAACAAACACTAATTATCACTTTTTTGATACCACAAGGAATGAATGAAGTCACGCCGGGCACGTCAGGGAGAGGAGCATAGTAGCGATATGGCCTGAGGTGCTAGCTCCTTAGTAATGATTCGTTCTGTGAGGACTGTGAGAATTAGGGGAAAGTTCACAGCACAGAGAATGCCCTGATCATGGGCCGTAGTTTTTTTTTTTTTTTTCTTTTAACAAGACACCGCCGGTGAGATCGCAAGGCCATACGTGATCTGGGGCCACACCACAAAGAAGGCGCTGGTTTAACCCTCTCCTGTCTGCAGCCAGGACTAAGTAGGTGAAAGGTAACTGGGAGACTGCTGACGGTGCTGAGGGTATTACAGCCCTCACCTAAGTGTCTGGAATGTAACAAACATGCATTATGTCTCCTAAGAGCCTCAGCAGAGAGGAGGTTTCCACATGGATGACGAAAATCTGCTGGGTTACAGTTAAAAATAGTAAAAAATTGGCTTTTCTTATTCAATTTTGAGTGATGCTGAGGTCAAGGCGGACAGATTCTCTTTGTTCAAATGGACCAACCTGTGTTCCTTCATATCCTTTCAGCTACATCAGGATTAACCCTGAATTAGAAGTATTTTTCACAGGATAAAGGAAGGAGCAGGTACAAGCAGAACCATGACAAATGGAAAAGACAATAGCTGAGTCTAATGAACGTGTGCTACACAATCGTCATGTACAAGTGAACAACCTACGTGCCTTATTACATTCTACTGGGACATTAGAGCACTTGGCAGGGATGTGAGTGGGGTGTGCAGTGATGACATGAAAGATGAACTGCAGGCCTTTGTTTTTCTTGGCCTTGCGGGACGATGTCTGGGTTTTATAAGGCTTAAGGATATTTGTTTCTTTATCTAAATGCAAATTAAACGTCCCCCTGATCACATTCTGATAAATATGGCTGAGTGTGGTGGTTGAGATCAATTCCAGCTGTGCAGGAAAATGGGAAATTTGGATAGATCTCAATGTTGAAGTGTGACGTATCAAATGACTCACTTGTTTCAGTCATAGCCTTCCAGATAATTTCATCGTAATATAGTTGTGGAGGAAACATTATGGTCTTACTCAGTCAAATGAAGTAATACAACATTGCGTTATCTGTAAAAGTGCTGCATTCAAAATTGGCCTTAATGTACATCAGTATGATCAAAAATTGTGTCAACATTAGGCTCCTAATTATGTAGTATAATCTATTTCAGATAGCCATTTCATTAAATATATGATATTGGATATTGGATCAAAGTAAGGTTTTCAACCCTGTCTGTTTGTAAGTTGGTTTGTCTGTCAATTAGAAGGACAGATTTTCACGAAACTTAGTGGAAGGATGCGTTGTGGGTCGAGGAAGAACCCATTTCCCTTTGGTGTGGATCAGGCTCATGGGGCTGATCCAGGAATTTCTTTAACACTGCGTAGATTGGCCATTTTTCAACATTTTCACCATTTCCCCAGAAAATACTTTATGGATCTGGATTTAAAAAATCAGGTTTATTTATAAATCTGTGAAATTTGGTGCAGCTCTGATTGAATCATGTTGTGAGGAAGCTTATTTAATAATAACCAAGTTAGTACCAAGTTATCCCACTGGATAAAGTATAATAAATTATATCGAAATGTAGTGAGACTAACTTAAAGTAAAGTATATTACAAGTACTTCTAAATTGTACTTAGGATGAATGTGTTCAGTTATTTTCCACCACTGAATTCCATCCTGAGACGACTGCAACCAGTTCAGACAAGAAGAACCAGCAGACTTATCATCAGGTTGCCACTAATATACTAACTTCAGACCAAACGGTTTCAACAAATATCTGTTTTATTTGTTTAATATCTGCCGTGATGTACGCGGTTCGCAAGAATCAGTCCTGTCATTTATACTTTTAAAACCACAGAGTCATATGTTACTGATCACCTCCAGATCCACGGCCCCTCACAGCTGCTTATTCAATTTCCCCAAAATGTCCGCTCCCATGTTCAGCCGGCATGCTAACCTTTTACCCAGATTCCAAACACAGAACATCTGTAAATCCCAGTGCCGCCCCCAGACTTAGTCATGTAGGAGAGGGATGGAAAGAGAGAGAGGAAGTCAAAATAAAAAAAACAGGTGCTGGATCCTGTTAAAGCAGTAAACCTCTGGTTCCCATGGATAAACTTTGATTTTTTTCCATTTCCCATTTTATTAGGGTTTTGAGGTTTTTAATATTTTCTGCTTTTTCCACTTCTGTTAGCCAGAAAAACATATCTGAATTTATTTCATTGATTTAAACACACAGAAGTAAAGATGAAGACCAGCTTTGAAACTGAAGTAAATTGTGAGGAACACAAACTACATTTTCCCCTCACGTGCTCCTGTTCAGACCGATGAGATCTCCGCAAAACTTAATTATAGAATCAGGCTCTCAGTTTGACACGCATTCTTTAAGACACGCCAATGGATGTGTCACACCTCTTAGTCAGCGAAGGGGCAATTACATATCATCTGACTGATGTTCCTCATTTCTTACATCATGAGATATTCCCGAGCAGCTGACCTGCAGTGACCTTTTTTATCTGTCTACCTGTCCACTGGGGTTCAGGGCTGGTGAACGCAGCTCATGACTGGTGCTGTGATTGAGTAGGAAAGTGAGGCAGGAAGTAAAGGTTGATGATAAGCAGGGGCAAGTCTGATGATGCTGCTGCTTAGGTGCAGCACAATCATAAATCATATATAAAAACATAGTTTCATATGTTTGATAGGGGTGTGGTGAGGAATGTACAGGTTGTTAAATTGATTGAATAATGTTCTATTCCCTATCGTTCTTAGTATATGATCCCTTACTGTAGTTTGTTCTCCAAAGGGGAGAGAAAAAGGGATCTGTATGACCTCACATCCCATCCTACCCCAACCTGCCAAATGCATAACATTAAAAGAGAAAACACTGTCATTATTATTATACATCTGATTTTAAAATGAAGGTGACATGAGAAAATCAATAAAAACAATAATACAAATAATGAGAAGAAGAATAAACCAAAAGGAAACGAGTGAACGAATAGAGAGAGAGAGTGATTAAAAAAAGGAAAAGTGGAACAGGAACGATTAAGAATTATACACAAGTGTATTAGCTTTGGCTCAGGGATTATCTTAAAGTAAACAGTTGCCTTCTTTGTTTTGCGTTTTATTTCTGGACAGTATTTGTTTTCTGTACCCAATGACATATCTCATCAAAGATCAGTGTTACAATGTGCAAGATCGTTTTTTTCCTCTTTCAAATCCTGATCTACAGGTGGACGTCTTCACTCTAACAGCATCAAAGTGTCACTAGTATCATTAATGTAAGTGTCCAGATGATTCAGCCTGCACAGTGGGATACCCTCATGGTGGTAAACCTAAATAGAAAGTGTCCCTAATTAATGTCATCAGTTTAGATCGTGCTTCTGCTGCAAACTTCAAAGTTTCAAACTCAAACGTTTTGCTCTCTCCACTCAGAGGGAATGACATCACCTTTAGAAACAAGTGACCTTTTAAACCACAATTTCTCCTCATCATGGGAGATGAGTAACATTTTCAGTAAGGACAGACAAACCTGCTGACCGACGTGTGTGTCCTCATTTACACACACGCACTCCTGCACCACACGGACGTGCAGGGGGAAACGTTTGCCCTAAACCCATTTTGCACTTCTCTCTCTGTGTTGAGAACAGCAGACGGCCAGGTGAGACACACTACTGCCTCCAAGTGGCGAAGAGCGAGTGCATACCGTTACCTATTTACTCAGCCCTGACCCTTGCTCATTTATCCAGTTGGGCCCCTTTGGTGACTGCTCTACATTGTTGCCTCAGGAACTGCATGCTGAACATGGCACAGGAACGTATGAATACCTGCCTTTTTTCCCCATTTTTAGCCACCAGCCGTCTGGAGAGATGATTTGTGACTCTTCACCTCTGGTTGGGTTTTGCACGAATAGGCCTGTGCAGGCAGGGACAGCGTGCAATCAGAGGATATCATAGACTTCCCTTGTGGACTGTTAAAATTCTGTCTTTGGACAAAGATAGTGTCCATTTTGCATCCGCATGTATCAAGAGACTCCAGTTCCCACACACATTTTTGACATCTTTAAATCTTTAAATATCTGCATTTGATTCACTTTTAGAACATCCTGGGAACGATGAGTGTTTCAGTTTTTTGTCACTTTGGGGTCAAACACATTGTGACATAAGACACGTTACATAAGGCAAAAGAACACAAAACTGCTGGCCGTGTTCTCCCTGTTTTTGCAGCTGACCATAGACTTTAATCAACACATGCACACATTTCATTTATCCATGTAGCCTACTTGCACACACACACGCACACACACAGAAAGTCGTCTCCTCTCGCATTCCTTACGTCGCATGCTCGGCTTACACATGCACAGACTTGTGCTACATGATACAAATGAATGTGTTTTTGTTATTGCTCCTTCTGCTTGACTGGGTTGGTATTTGTTTGCCATGAGATACTTCTACTTCTCAGACTGGGCCTGAGAAACGAGGTCCTGCTGACAGACGTCCCTGAGCACATCTGTACTTCTACAGTCCCTTCATGCTCTCCCCCCTCAGTTCTTCCATCCTTCATGGACTAAATGAGCGTCCCAGCTGGCAGGAAGCAGAAAAGTACAGAATGTACACCTATGCCATTTTGGATAATGCAAATACTTATATTCTGCAGTTAACCTCAGCAGCTGTGTATGCAGTCAGTTCTTAATGGTGCAGGAAATCTGCACTGGTTTACAGTATTTTGGGGTTAGGCTCTGGCCCTGTACACCAAACAAACAAGGGCTCTCCTGTAAGATTGCAGACAGTATAAGACTTGATCCTTAGGCTAAATGCAAGGAAGTGTGCCTGGAAGTTAGGTGAAAGATTGCAGCAAAGATTCAAAGTCATCTCTGCTTTCTAGCCTTGATCTTTCTTTACTTCCATATTGGAAAGTCCAGAGTTTCACAACTGCTGTAAAATAAAGCCCCAACTTGACTCTCTGAGTTTAGTTCTGAGAATATTTTTCATGCTTAAATAAGAATTCCACAATTTGGAAAACTTTGGGACATTTTCCCCTCGGTGGAAAGTTGCTTTTTTGCGAAGACTTAAATGAGAACTTCAATATTCACATCTCATCTGTCATTTCATCTAGGGGTTCTTAACATGTCACTATGTTCATTCTAAAGTGCACAAATGGATACACTAAGGGATACATGCAGCACTATGAGCGAATATGGCATCGAGTGTATCCCTCTGCCACAGCCAAACAAACCTAAATATTAATGATTTTTTCAAGATGCATTTATTATTTCATGAGATCACAAAAATATCCCACCTCACACACATTGGATCCTTTAACCAAATCTGCACCAAAACTCCTCCTTGGCTCATACCCCTTCTCGCTACCAAGTTTGGTGCAGATTGGCCTCCTACTTTTGGCAATCCTGCTGAAAAATGAGTAGGTCAATGCCAACAAACAACATAGGTGAAATCCTATACTCCCTGGCAGTTGTTACTGAACTATATCAAAATCACATGTTTGTTTACAAATCCTGGTTCTATAATATACTCTTTACTCAGAAAAAGAATCCAGCTGGAGACCAAAACAACCCTAAGGTCAAGGATGAATTCCATTCTAAATGCAGTAACTGTAAATAACTCAAACACATATTCACATTGTCTGGGGATTGTGCTCGAATGGGGCAGCTGCGGGTGCTGAACGAGCTCTCCAGAACACATCTCTTACATTTTGGACTCATAGCCTCAGATGTGATGCAGATAGCTGTTTAGCGTCCCCCATGGTTAAAAAAGAGGTCTCCCCTGATGGTCCAAAAATCAGCCCCCTGCCGATGTGCCCCAAGCTCGATTCCCATGAACTAATGTGAAACACTTGAGCACACAGACTATGTTTAGCACAGAGTGAGGAGCACTTGAGGTTGATGGGTATCGGTCACAATGATGCCAATTTATTGCCCCATTAATTTGATCAGGAGTGGAAGTGGAAGCAATTGGTCTGAGGAGACGCTTGAAGTGAAGACAGACAGGTTTAAATGTGAATGAGGTCTGTTTTGGGAGAGATGTGGGTATCATGGCAGAGAGCCTCTTACTGTCGAGTGTGAAGCAGCTGGTGGTTTGGAGAAGTGGAAGGAAAGAGGGCTTGGATTACAGAAGTGTTTTTCCAAATATAACAAAATCTTGCTCGTTACAGATTAGTTTATGATGATGAAGATGACAAATCCCTGCAAAACTGCCCATAAATCCCATAAATCGTGCAGATTAAAAGAAAATACATGAAATATGTTAATATTTGAGATTTTAGGATGATGGTCAATTCTGTTTGGACAAAGCCGGGCCAGCTGTTTCCATCAGTTTCCAGCCTTTATGCTAAAATAAGTTAACCAACTGCTAATAGTAGCTTCAAATGTACTTTACAGAAATTAGAAAACCATGCTTTTAATGTTACCTTTAGTGAAGTGTTAGTTTGTTTTGTCGCCTTGGTTTAGATTAACAGTTTTAAATGAGTCAAGAGGAGGTGCAGGTTTGTGAAGGAAACATTTAATTGAAATGCCACCAATTCACTTCAAGAATAACAATCTCACAGGTTGAGTCCATGACTAACCATCTGTTTAGCCACTCCCTTTAAACCACTATAATCTCCAATGACTGATCTCTGACCCACGCTAATCTCAAATCCCGAAATCTAATTGAGATTGAGTTGTCCCACCAAGTGCTTTGTTTGTTTTGGAGCTTTGGAGGTAAAACATCGAATCCTTTTTTTGTTTAGCATGCACAGCACTTTTCGTCAAGCTGAAATAACTTGTGGTGGTATTTTGTGTTATTTTATTTCTCTTTGGAGGTAGAGCAGGTTGTCCACTTACTAGAAGGGCGGTGGTTTGGATCCCATGTCTCCCCATTTCGATACTGAATCCCTAATTGCTGAACCGGCAGTTACCGGCAGCACGAAATATTGCCAGGTTACACTAACCTATTTCTTCTTCTCAAACTTGGAATTCAACTCCTCAAATTTCAAGTTGACTCCTTCTCAATATTGACCCAGCTATGTGTATTCTTATCTCTCATTCAATGTATCAGAGTGTGACACCACTGGAACTTGAATGCTATCAACTTTGTTTTTGTTTCTGGCTACTTTTCTTGTATTTAAACCACAGGCTGTATATAAAGATGGACAACATGAAAGCTCCCTAAAAGTTAAGCCAAGGTGTCTCTTTTGCCACCTGGTGGCTGCCTGCAGTAAAGGTTATCATGCCCACCTCAACCATTTTAGTGGGTTGGGACGTAGATAGACGTAGATAGTCAAAATACATGATGAATAAATGTTTTCTGTCATTTATGGTAGTTCATTCATCCTGTAAAATTGGTTAATTCGTTTGTTAATCCATCTTTAAATACGGCCAATGATTCAAACTTTATCAGAGAGAACAGACCAAAACACTCAGAAATAAAAAAAGTGACATCAGTTCAACCTTTAACCCAGATGTTGTTTACTCATGGATTTATGTAAATCTTTATTTAAGATGACTAATACGTAGATTATATGTCACAATATTTAGAAGCAGTCATACAAGTCCTGCTGGGTACACAATTAACGTCTGCACTACAAACCTGTTACTCACCAGGAGATAATAGATGGTTCACATAGACATGTGAAAGGATGATGGGAAATGGGAGCGTTTCTTGTCAACAGGTAGATACAACAGCTACAGAATATGGATACAACATCTCTGTCACATCAATCTTCTCATTTACTTCCCAGCAACATGAGTGGACATATCATCAAAAATGAACTGCTCCTTTCGGACCATATCAAGGAGGAAACTGATCCCGCTGTTATGAGGCTTAAAAGTAAATACTTACTTTATCCCTCAGGTGAAGTTCAACCTCTCACCTAAAACTGGCCTCATGTATCGCAGCCATAAAACAAGCCTGATCACATCAGGTTTGCCCTCGGTGCTGCACAAGCACTTGTGCCTCTGCAGCGCCACCTGTCTGTGTGCAGCCAGAACACAGTGTCAGTGTTTGTGTCAGTCGAGGGGACAGAGTTCGCGGAGGTTTGTTTTGACAGTGTTTGCTAAAGGTCGTACGCCACAGAGAGATTCAAAACAGCCCTTTGTCAACCCTGCCCTGTCACCTCCACAGCGAGCTTCATTATTATCAGCAGCCGAGCGTGTGACCCTGTGTTTCAGTGTCTGTCTGTGCACCTGCCATTTGGGCTGTGACATTGTGGTGCAGGGACAGATATTCCACAAGCTACATGCAATGCGGGGGACGGGACGGAGCCTTCGGGAAAATAAATGGATGGCTTGTTTTTCTGACCTTCACACCATGGAGTCTCCCCCTTGTGCACTTTCGCTCACATAAAAGTGAATCGAACATGTCCAAGCTGTGTTTGGCTTGTTGTTGTCATCATTCAAGCTGTCCTCTCCTCATTTCATCCTTCCTGGTCTTCTATATATACCTTTTTTTGTTTCTGTGGTTCATCAGTGTTGCTCTTACAGATATTCAACAGTTTATTTACATGCCTGTTAAGATATTTGCAAAAAAACTCCTCTTTTTTGATTAAGATTAAGATTAAGATACATTTATTTGTCCCAAACACATGCACAGACATGCACAAGCACACTCATGCAAGGAGGGTAATTTAACCTCTGCTTTTAACCCATCTGGTGTCATTTGAGTATCCTCGATTAAATGTATTTCCTTGAGAACAGATTTCAGGAGTTAGAGCCCAGTGCTTATGCAAACAGATGAACTTGATAAGCATGTTTCGAGTGTGAGATGCGCTTTGCATGCCAAGTTTTTATTCTTTATCCATCTCTTTCAGCCTTGTTTCCTCTCTAAATCTCTGCTCATTACTGTGGGCTGTAAAAACGAAGCCCAATTACAGCAGCTTCACCTTTTGCGGCCTCATCTCCTGCAGTTATAGGCAGGAAACAAGGACAGTCTGTGGAGAGGCATGGTTTACTAAAGTTCAGTGGTCAATAGGGCTGGAGAGTGTGAGAAAGAGGGAAAGGAATCAGCAGAGGGAGATAAAGAGAGGGGCAGGGAATGTCTTCTAGTTACCTCTGGGGAAATTGTTTTCTCTTCATCCCCTCCTTGCGTCCTTTGGGCCCCATTACTAGACTTGATGGCTGTGACCCAGGGATCAGAGTTTGTAAATCAGAGGCCTCTTCCCCCATGGAGGCTCTGTGACCTCCCTGCTGCACATCCTGTTAACCAGCATGGGATAAACACAGCCCGAAGCTTCCTGCCAAGTTCCTCCATTTCCAGCGACCCTTTTTTAAACCCGCACGACGAGACGGGGTCTCCAGTTTCAACTTGTGTCCCTGTGCAGTACATTTGTTACAGGAATCGTAATCAGTGCAGAACGTCAGTAGCCATTCCCAAAGGTAAACTTTGTCAGACCACTTAAGAAATGTCTCAATGTGCAATTTTGAGTATTTCAAATGTATGATACTTTATATTTACTGCATTTATTTGAAAGCTATTGTATATACTATTACAAAGAGAAAACACAGATCAACCCGTTTAATCATGCATCAGTATTAATACCATGATGTTTTATACATCATGGTATCAAACACGCAAAAGGGACAATTCTCTGCATAATGAGTACTTTGAACTTATTTAGTTTTCTGAAAATAATTCTGTACTAATGAAAGACTGGTGATGCAGGACCAAACTGTCAGAAACAGACTCCATGAGGGTGGCATGAGGGCCAGACATCCTCTAGTCCAGGGGTGTCCAAACTTTTTGTCCGGAGGGCCACATACAGAAAAAAATACCAAGGACTGGGCCACTAACGCCGCCACGCCCCCCTGCCCTGGAGTGGACTGTTGACAGTCGCGTCGCTCAGGGCGGGGGGGCGTGGCGGCGTGGCGTTCTGAGGGACAGCTAGCAAGTCAGCAAAGCACTTCACCGCCAGACCACTAGGTGGAGTAACGTTTTTTGTCGAAGACAACCTTAGAGACACCTTCTTTGTGTGTGGCAGTCTTTGTCGACTGTTTATTAGTTTTTCTGGAGGACAAATTTGTCCCTGATCCTTTTCACAGCTTCGTACACTCGTCGACCTGCAAACCGACGTCAGCCGAGATCTCCTTCCAGGAATGCAGGTCATCTGCGTGTCCTCTTCTATTTGGTCCATATCCGTTCTTCTAAATCTTCCTTGGTTTCTGCCGGTATTATGGGGCATGAAACCGGAAATATGACTCTGGAAAGGATGTAGTAAGCGAACCAATCACAGCCTTGCGGGCTGCATGAGGCTTGCGTAGCTTTGTCGTATAGTTACAAAAAGCCTGCACCGGCCTCTCCCCTGTCGAAGAAGCCTGGCCCCATACAGCAAAACAAAGTGCTTTAAGTAAGTGCCATTTGAGCGCTACTAAATTTTGAGTTTCAAAAAAAAAAAAAAAAATTTTTTAATTTTTTTTATACATTATATATTTAGACATTGATGCGGGCCAATTAAAAATGGATGGCGGGCCGCAGTTGGCCCACGGGCCGTAGTTTGGACACCCCTGCTCTAGTGGGACCAGTGCTCACAGCCCAGCAGCCAGCAGCTGGATTAACATTCACCAGAGAACACCTGGATATGCAGGTCAGCCACCGGCTCCCTGTGCTCTTCTCCGATGAGAGCAGGTTCACACTGGACCCGAGGGACAAGCGTGAGAGCAGTCTGGAGACGCTGTGGTGAACTTTTTGCTGCCTGTAACTTCATCCAGCATGACCAGGTTGCCGGTGGGTCCTGGGAGGGTCGCACGGACCTGCATGTCATGGCCAACGGTACCCAGGATGAAATCATCGGGGGGGTTGTCAGACCTTACACTGGTGCAGTGGGCCCTGGGTGTTCCTCCTGGTGCAGGACAATGACCAGCCTCATGTGGCCAGAGTGTGTAGACAGTGCCTAGATAACTAAAGCATTGATGGCATTGACTGGCCTAAATCCCATTGACCACCTATGGGATGTTATGTATTGGTGTATCAGACGTCGCCAAGTACCACCACAGACTGTCCAGGAGCTCACTGATGGCCTGATCCAGGTCTGGGAGGAGATCCCCAAGGACACCAACGGCAGACTCATCAGGAGCATGCCCAGACGTTGTTGGGAGTGCATACAGGCACACAGGGACCATACACACTACTGGGACATATTATGAGTTGAAATGATTAAATTCAAGCAAGTTAGATCAGCCTGTGATTTCAATTATTTACTTAGATTTTTGGTGTCGTTTTGAATCCAGCCCTCAATGGGTTGATGGTTTTGGTTTTAACCTGAATAATTCCTTCATCAAGATCTGATTCCACTTGCTAGTTGCTACCTGCGTTTGTATGTGGTTTTGTGCAGAGCAGGTTGTGTACAGTGGATTTTTTTTTTGTGGTTTTGTTGTGACTTGAGATGGGATGAGAAAAATAAGTGAAGAAAAACAAGGTCAGATAAACCAAAGCAACAAGCTGAAAGATGCCAAAATGCTCAGAACAGAGGCAAGATTCGATGAGAATTCTCACTTATATGGTTCCGATGAATGAAAGTGGAGACACAACAAATTTTGTCTACTTTTGGAAAGTAGCGATCATTTCATACCAACCCTTGCAGTTCCCAGATTCATGTCTGTAAATACTAGGTCAACGTGAGAATAAAGCCTCTGCAGTTTGTTAAACATTCAGATTCAGGCTGAGGGAGATGTTTTCTAATTTGCTTCAGGATGCGGTGTGATGACCACAGAGTGCTGGGAAGCTTGTTCATTTGTATATGCTCACATGTGGCTCCGGGGGTATATTGCTCGCTCAGTGAACCAGAGTGTACGCACTAGTTTACTGCAAGACAGATTAGCAAGACGTATATCCTGAAAAACTGTTTTCCTGTCTCCCTCTTGCTTGCTCTTCACTTATTTCCGGGTGTCAAGTGCCATCGTGCAGCCCCACTTGGTTCTGCCTGTCTGGCTTTAACCCAATGGACGGCTGGCAGGATTGAATTTGTGTCTCTGTGTCAGTTGCGCTTCATGTTACTGGTCGATGCCTTTGCCGGTTGAAACTGCAGTTAAGATCTTAAACTGCAGCTTCGGATCCTGGGCTGTGGAATACGTAATGGTGAATAATCTGGACTGTGAGAGGAACTTCACCTGTGTTGATTTTGGCAAAGATATGCATACAATAATTGTGCCAACAGAAAGAAGCACATTCCACTAAAGTTTTTTTTTTTAATCATCCTGTAACTCCTTTAAGAAGCCCTTTCAAATCATGGTGTGTTATTGGGTTGTAAGCTGATACTGTAAAAACTGTTAGGATGCATTCTCATACCAGAAAGAAGAGAAGGCGTTAAGTTATGACACATGACTTACCATGTTTGAACTTGTAAAATCAGGCATTTTTATAAAATGACATTTTCTGGAACAAAACAATTAAATAAGTCAGTATTTTCCACCGCATGATAAACTCACTAAAAGATAAGACTCTAGGTCTTGTTTAACTTTGGTTGATTAAATTGATTAATGTTTGATCAATCAACTTAATAATGGTTAGGACATGGTGCTAAAAAAATATATCAAATATCATGGCAGTGTGCGATAGCCGTTCGCTCATTGTGTATTGCAAACAGCAAAAATAAATTCACCTACTACACAAGTATATCAGTTCGAAGCTGTCGGCTAGTAGAGCAAAGTAAGGTTGAAAATGTAAAATCATTAAACCTACAGTAAACATGCAGCAGGGTTAGGGTATATCATTACGGGCCAGAGCCATGGTTTTGTCTAGAAATACTTGTATTCCTCGTCAGAGTTTAAGTGGGGATAGGAATTGTGAAGGCCAAAGTATTTCTAAAAACTTTAGTGGCGCTGCCCTCTGCTGGACAGAATGTATACGGCACAGCTTGAATCCAGTAATAAATATTATTTTCTTTAGTTATTTTCAACCACCACAAACAGTAAATTTGGTTTGTGGAAATATAATTATGATAATGACATCAAGTAATTCAACTTGAACTGGAGATATGAGAAAAATCTACACAACAAGATCAAATCACCTCTGTGGATGTTTCAAGGGAACACAGCTAACTTGGATTACTTCATTTAGCAGATATTTTAAAGTTTTTCCAACAGAACAATTCTCTGGACCATAGTTCCACTATAAAGTATGGGTTTTAGTAGATCACCTAGTGGGTGCAAGGAGGTTACCCGTTTACGCCTGTATACCTTGACCCCTACCAAGAGCCGAAGAACTGTTGAATTTGTCAACTAACTGTTGAACCCCTAATATGTGTTAATTATAGTGGAGGAAAATAAAGTTAATCTTCTACTGAAAAAAAAAAAACTTGACTTCCACGCTTTCATCTTGATAACGAAATTTATTTCAAAACAATCTGAAAGAGTGAGGTGTTTGCCATTGCAAGCAAAGCTGATGGCGTCTTGTACTTCACATCGCTGGATGGCACCTCACATCTTCAGCGGGCACTGTGAAAGAAGACAAGGGTTAAGTTACAACTCATCTCAGAAATATTAACATCCCACACAACTAACTGGCTTCAAAAGATTCGGTATAAACAAGACAATACAAACACAGAACATGGATATGTGATCTATTTCAGGGATGAAATCTGATTTAAAGTACCAGATCTAAAAGTACAGTTCATCCAAAAATGTAGCTTTAAACTGAGTTTCAGGGATTACCAGTGTTGCAGTCAAATCTAATTGAAAGAAATGTTGACTTCTTCAAATGTAAAAACAAAACTTAGTTTTTAGCCTAAATGTCCGCTGTTGGATGACAACACAGGTACAGCATGGAGGCTTTTTACATTTAGTAACCAGTTACTGCAATTGTATTGGATTTGGCTACAACACCGTTAACCCCTGAAATTCGAAAAATGTTTTGTGGACTACATCCACCCCGCCGTCAGCATAGTGCTGAGTAGATAATGTCAATTTTTATTTTAAGGGTGAACTATCCCTTTAATATTGTGAATCAATGCTAGTGTTGTCTTATTGTGATCAAGTGCTGCTCTGTTTAACTCAATCAGTCATCTCCTGTTTGGTGTTTCAGGAGTAACAGTCTTGTGATCAGCCAAGAGAACCACAGAACACTACACATGGCTGAAGTACACAGCAGCAATACATTTGAGTCACAAGTGTATATTTAAAATCAGTGGTGAACAAACCTTTGTCATTCAGTAAGACAAAGATGATACAAACGCATAACAATTTAAGGACCCAGCAATAGTCACACTTGTGAGGCTTTCACTTCTTGTGGATATTGTGTCAAAGAGCTTCTAATTCGACTATGTTTAAAACAGTCCAATACAACAGTGGTGAAAATTCCCTCAGTGTTGTACCATTACATTGTTCAGGGGTTTATAATGTGTCTTGTTAAGAGACTTACAATACAATGTTTTATTCAATAATGAAATAGCAAGTTTGGATAAGTATAGAATTGTGAAACCACAAGTGTGGACAAACACTATTTTAGTCAAACCCACACAAGTGAACTGGGCCTGGTCCATGTGCTCTCACCTATCGCAGCCTCCTGGCCTCTCTTTCAGACTCCAGGAGTGTGAGCACATCTCCCTCTCGGACTGGGCCCTTCACGTTCCTGATGATGGAGCGGTTGCTGTCGTCCATGAACTCAACACGGACCTGCAGGTGCACACGGATCATATTAAATACAAGACTTCCTGTGGGGAAATCTGACACATGATGGTCTGCTTCAATGTTTTAAGAACTACTGATACATAAACAGCAGCATTTCTACAGGGATTTATCAAGTTTACCATCAGATTTTGATACTGAGGTGGAATTTAACAATTAGGAAATTGATGAAATTACAAACGTTTCTAATTTTGGTCAAAACTTCACAGCTTTGCACACAAATAATTCACAATTATCTTGTTGATCAACGAACACGCGAGCTAAATATTGAACCTAAATGAATGGATTCGAAAATACATTAACCTTAAGGTCCAAATATAAATTTAGTCTGACGTCAAGATCAATGCCTATTGATTAACCAGCTGTTGATTTATTTAAACTTTATAAAGCCAATGATGTAATATAAGAACCATTATAGCACTCTGCAGTTAAGGCCATTAAAATAGTGAACCTACAATACAGCAACATGAAAACATTTTAACAGGCTTAGACCAATGATACAGATGTTATTGTAAGAGCTGCTCGGTTGACTAATAATACAAAAAAGAGAAAAGCAGCAGAATCGTGACGTTTCATTGATGAACGTAGCCTTTAGCGTGTTAGCATTAGCATACCTGTGTACATTGTCCCTGGGATCCAGTTCTTCCGAGCACCTTGGTGACCTGAGAACGAAACGTACATGTTAGGGACACGGCAGCATTAGTGGTGAATGTCTCAAGTCGTGAGCGAACACGGTGCAGAGCAGTGAGCTGCAGCCGGAGGTGGAGGATCCGACCGGAGCATGGACAGGCCGCCATGACGGAGGCTCGACAGCCGCGCTGCGCTAATCTCAGCTTTAAACGTCACTTAGCTTCGATGTTTCTGCACCGTTTGAGTTATCAATACTTTATGTAACTATCTATCCGTCTGCTTTCCTTCATTTACTCAATATTAATGGTTTTCTTACTCTGGCGAGCTTGATCGGCTGCACGCGGCTGGCGTCCATGTTGTCAGGTTAGACCGGAAAGGACGTCACGTGCTGCGGCGACGGTCTATATCCAGAGTTAAATCTTTTAATTTATTAGAGTTTGATCATGTTTTGTAAAAATAAAAATTGTATTAGACGTAACTTTAAGGCAACGCATGGATAAAATGGTTAATGGTGTTAATTCAATTAATAATTAAACATTTTTGAACAAAAAGTTTATTTGTTAAATTTTAGTGCGTACTTCCGTTTCCGCTAGGTTGGGCAATACCATTGATAAAATCATCCATGGGTGGAAACCTGGGCCATACCATTATTTCCTCTCTCTTATATTATATTATATTATATTATATTATATTATATTATATTATGTTATATTATATTATATTATATTATATTATATTATATTATATTATATTATATTATATTATATTATATTATATTATATTATATTATATTTTGAATAAATAGATCTAGATTAATGCAATCTATGCATGGTTTTCTTCCCTTTATAATTTATATATATATTAATATATGTATATATATTTATGTATGTTTATATATGTGTATATGTACATATTAATATAATAACACCGTCATAGTATAGTTATATAAATATTTATTCTTAATGTTTTCTACAAAATATATAAACTCTAAAAAAGTAGGCTACATGCACATCAGTCTTCACTGTATTAAAATCCTTGCATTTCTCCCTGTGGATCACAGTTAGTGATCAATGGTCTTATCTCTTTCCATTTTGCATCAGTCACATTTTTGCCATTGTTTACTACCAATTTTGTTATAAAGATTCTGTGAACTAGAATTTAACCTATACAATAAAATGTAATTTTTTCCTTACCTATTATTATTTCATCAAAATTAGAAGTTATTTTGATTTGGCTTTACTTTATTTTGTATTAAAATATTCATGATATCGAAACGCTCAAAGGCTTTTGTTAGAATATAAAGAAAAATAGTTCAAACAAATATAGAATTCACTTGATTCAGTCTTTATTTTACTGTTCGGCACATGCACAGAAGGACTGAGCTGCACAAGGCTAGCTTGTGTAATCTACCTGCACCATTAGTGCTTCCTCCCTGTGAAGAAATCTCTCCTCAGCCTGGTTAGCAATACAACACAGACATCACACCACCCCTTCTGCCTTTCCTCCTCTCCGAACGCAAAGCCTTAAATCGCAACACTAATCCTTGTGAACAGTATTTTTAACTTGCGTTTGGACTGAAAGAACAGCAATAGGATTAGAGAATCAGTGAGGAGGCTGAATCCCTAACTCATGCAGTTGATCTTCTTGCATGCTGACAGACAAGCACCAGAGCTTTGACTTTATCTTCATTTCAACCTGCAAGCAGCACGTTTTAAAGGACACGGGTAAATGGAGATCTTGGGGGATGCTGTTGTGGTCGTTTTTCTCTGACTTGATCTGAACTTGACACAGAACTTTTTTCTTGCTTTGTGTTCTGAGAAGCAGACACAATGGCGACTATAAAGCCAAAGTTGAAGGTGCTGAAAAAGCGCCGCTCGAGCCTTTTTGCAACCATAAAGCGGGAAATTAGTTTTTCTCAAAGCATTGAAGATCAGGAGTGCGAGTTCCCTTTTTCGCAGGACAGCTCGGTGAAACCATGGACGTCTATGGACAACCTTGATGCTCCTGATGAGAAACAAGAACCAAAAAAAGAACCGAAAAAAGAGGCTCAGAACCCAAGGAAATCAAACTTCGTCAAGCTTAACGTGGGTGGAAGGGTGTTTCAAATCCCGAAACATTTGGTCCTCCGACACCCAAAAACCAGGATAGGTGTCCTTGCCCTGTGTGATGATCCAGTCAAGCGACTGACGCTGTGTGACGATTACAATGTTCAGAACAACGAGTTCTTTTTTGACAGGGACCCCAGGTTTTTCCACTACATTTTCCACTTCTACTGCAGTAATGTCCTGTGGGTGATGGATAGCCTTTGTCCTATCAACTTTGAGCAAGAGATGTCATTCTGGGGCCTGAAACTGAAGGACACTCCAAGGTGTGCTGCAGATCCATGATTAAGTACTCACTAGGCTGATTGTTTAGCGTTGTCTGTTACTGTTTGTGTATTTCAAATGTGATTTTTGAGAATTTTTCTTATATCTGCCCCTCCTCTGCTCAGGTGCTGCCGTATTTTGTTTGAGGAGAAGGTGGATGACATTCGAGATCAACTCAAGGTCAACCAGGAGCTTATTGATGAGATTAAACCTCACCAGGACGAAGTAGGTTACAAGGTCATGTTTCTTGGAAACTTTCGGAAGGCCCTCTGGGACTTGATGGAGAATCCCTACTCCTCGCTTTCAGCCAAAGCATTTGCTGTGTTTTCCAGCCTCTTTGTACTTATCTCCATTGTTGCCATGACAATGAACACAGTGAAAGAACTCAGGGAGTACAAGCTCGGCGGCAGAACCTACATGGAGTGGGTGGAGATTAGTTCAATCCTGTTCTTCACGGCTGAGTACTTTTTGCGACTATTCACCACATCCGACATCAAGCGTTTCGTGAAGAGTGCCCTCAACTTTGTGGACATTGTGGCTGTCATGCCCTACTTCTTACAGCTCATGTTCGAAACGTTTTTTATAGATGCAGAGGACATGAGCGCACAGGAAGATTTGAAGACCATGGCAAGGGTCAGTAAAGTCAGCAAGGTGCTCAAGGTTGTCAAGCTGATGCGCATCTTCCGTATCTTGAAGCTCGCCCGTCACTCCACCGGCATGAGGGCCTTTGGTTTCACCATCCGCCAGTGCTCTGAGCAGGTACAGAGGAACAGCACACAGATACATGAAAAATACTCACTGGATAATTAAGACACACACAAAACAGTGGAACAAATTTGGATTTTATATTAACACAGGATTAATTGTGTATGAAAGTGGACACTGATGACTGTGTGTCTAAACTACAAATTTCCTTCTCTGTATACATTTTTTTTCCTTAGCATTTTCATAGAAATATTATTAGTTAGTTATTGGCTAGCTGATAAATTTAGCATTTAGCAGCTAAAGAGACAGATATTTATGACGTGTTATTAGGGCCATGTTAAAGAAAAAATATCTTTAGATTTTAATAATGAATTTGTAATATTATAAGGATGAAGTCGCAATATAACAAGAAAAATTATTTTGATATTTCACTCAGTTGGTAAAGATAATAAGCTGCCCCAAATGCCCTAAAAAATTACTCTAAAATGAATACGTCTTTTGTTCCACATCTGCTCGTGTTCTCTAAGTGGATATAATTTAACAGGTTCACCATATCAACTTTGTAAAAGGATGTTGTGTTTTTAACTCGTTGCCACTGTGGCCAAAAATCAGTTAATGCAGGTTTGGTGTTCACATTGGCAACTTGGCTGAACAGTAACCTTCAAAGATTTATGGAAACTCATGTTAGATGTTCATCTGAGTGGATGAGTACTCATTTTAAGCATATTTATCAAATATGTGATTTAATTTACTAATGTGAGAACTCCAGATGCTTTGCTCTTTTTCCTTTAACCAACTTGCTGTGATAAACCGTAAAATCATCACATGACCTGATTGGTGGTGCAAGATTTATAAATATATTGATGTGCACTGTTGTTGACATGTACTCCTCTGTTCTTATTCAGGTATGCTGTCTGTTCCTGTTCATTGCTATGGGCATCTTCACCTTCTCTGCTCTGATGCACTCTGTGGAGATGGATCAGCCTGGGACACCATTCAGCAGCATACCAGACGCCTGGTGGTGGGCTGCGGTGAGAGCCAGAAACTTCACCATTTTTCTCCTAAATTCTAAGTAACAGGAATGTGATGGTATCAGGACTGTGGTCAGACCTCAGACCTGTGATTTTAGTCACTTTTTAATGAACTGGATCCAAATATTAAATAATCAATATAATTTATTTCATTTTTTACATTTTCCCTTAACCTTGAATATGTACAAATGGGATTACGCCATGGTTGATATAACACAGTCCAATTTAATGTGCACTAAACTACATATTCATATAATGCCTGGTAACACCTGAATGGGCTGCAGGGACTGAGCAGAGACTCACGGGGGTGTGTGAGCATGATTAGGCAGTGCGGTGGATTTCAGGTGTCAAGGATTAGGCCTACCGGGATTCGCTGCTGTCTGCCTAGTCAGACCAAGACAAGAGTGCACAGGACAGCACAGAGTCATGTCCTGGGCTATTTCTGTGGATCTTCCAATTCAGGCATTGATGATAGAATTATAAAGAGTCATTGTGTAATCTTACTTTGTGAATGAATAGTTGGCGAAACAGAGTTTAACATAAGTCTCTCAAAAGGTGAACACATGATTATTACCCATCTAACAGTAAGTGTTTCAGTAATTTATGTCCATAGTCAAATGTGTTCTTTCCCACAAAGCTTTTACATCATTTGACTTTCTTCATTTTGGCCTCAGTGCTACTATACATCATCAGCATTTCTCTGTTTCTTTTCACTCTCATTTAAGGACATTTGTTTTTTTTATTTATCTGGCAGCAGCTGTCAACTGATATGTGTCTAATCCTCTATAATTCCACTAATGCGTCTCGTTCTCGGCCAAACACAGTGATTGCATTCGAGAGATCGTCAGAGTGTTGCAGTACATTCCTGGGAGTTTCTTTAATCTGGCTCATTCTCAACTTGCAACTCTCCCAATGATCAGTTAACAACGTATTTTGATCATCAGATTGTCTTGAAGCCAGAGGAAGTTTTTGGGGCAGGATGAAAAGTTCCACGAGGATGAGAAATTCCAATGAAATTTTCCATCGTGTTCCATATTTATTTATGTTAAAAATCCAAAGTGAGCACAGGAGTTTAAAGTTTGTTGTGCCAACTTGTTTTATTCAAACAGTAAAGCAGCAGCAGAGTACAGATCACTCATTCAACATGGCTCCTGTTCCTCTCTTTCTTCCTGCAGGTGAGCATCTCCACTGTGGGCTACGGAGATGTCGTCCCCATCTCCTATCTTGGCCGCTGTGTGGCATTTGGCTGCATCTCGTTCGGCATCATCCTCAACGGCATGCCCATCTCCATCCTCTTCAACAAGTTTTCCGACTACTACGCCAAACTGAAGGAGCAGGAGTACACGTATTCCCACACGGAGCGCACCTTCCAGCTCAAGAAACGTCTGAGGCGCAAATTTGACAACTGCTATGAACCACAGCCAGAGGACTCGGAGGACGAGGTCCACTACCGGCCCTGCGAAAGGCAAGGGACCCATGAGAGCGAAAAGTGAGAGGAGCTGCAGTGTTGCGTACGCTCTAACCCTAAATGGCCTTATCATTCATGGGTCCGGAAAGTGTAAGACCCCATCTGCCTCCAACTCTGAGTGGGCGTGATTCAAGATAAAGAGTCTAAGCGGAGTGAATGGAGGCAGCAGCATTAAAGTTGAGATAAGCTTTAAGCCTTGACTTTACAGTAGGTTGCTGTTTGCACGCCATGGGAGATGACTCTGACGGATGAGACATGATGCTGCCACAGGACAGCTTGTGATATGTTTCTAAGAAAAGGAAGTGGCTGAGCTTAATTCTGACCCGACCGGAATAGATGTTTGACATAAGGAGGTCAAGCAGTAACATTATTAAGGAAGCAATGTTGTACTGATCACTTCGAAGGGGCAAGATGCTTGGGAAGAAATATTTTTATTCAAAGTGCTATTCATGAACTGTTGTGGACAATGCCTGATACATACATAGGACAATTCTGATTAGTAGGCTTGTTTAAGATTCTGGCAAATAGCTGGACTGTGAGTTACCATCTCCCACTTTCTGTAAACTAAGGAAATATAAGTGTACAAGCAATGACAATGTCTCCGATCTACATGCACCAACATGCAAAGACCCCATTTGCAAAGTTATATGTCTGAAAAGTGTCATTCCTGAGTCATTCTTATTATTTTCGGTCACTTAAGTGTTTCCTTGACTGTCCCTCAGTGGGAGCAGAGATGAAGCTGTGGGCGTGTCAAGAGCATGAGTGTAATTCTGTTGTGAGGGATTACCAGGATTTGCACTTGCGCCTCCTGCCTGGTCCGACAGGAACAGAAGCAGATCATGTCCGGGGCTATTTTCATCCAACGCATCCAACGTGCTTACAAGTCACTCTCATGAATGAATGACAGCCATTTGTTTATTATATAAGTCTCACAAGCAAGGAAATGGAGATAAGAGACAGTGGGGCTTATAACTGTCATTGAGCATGTAAGTGTGGCACAATACCTGCAGGGAGTGAGAATAGAGCTCCATGGTGTTGGATCAGTCATGGTCTGTCTCTGACTGCTGGGTCTATTGCTACGTTCATTACAGATCCCATACTTTTCACCTTGTTATTAAGTTTATATAGATCTCTGAGTTCCTCTCAACATGTCTCTTATTTACAAAAAGTGTATTTGTCATATTTGGCCCCTTTAAACAAGTCCCAGAACAGTTCTTTAGAGACCAGACAAATTTAAGGTGTTTAAGTGTTGTGTTGACCTCTCAATGCATCGGGTCAAAGACATTATTTCACCCATATGAAACATAATTAAAAGCAGTTATGTATGTTCAATTAATGTTTGTACAAATTCCCAATACATTACAAATGCTTCCTTGCTTTCCTCACAGTGATATATTTGTCTGATTTCTATCTACATTTCCTCTGATGCAACCGAGTGTCACAGAGTGAAATCTGTGGATCATTTTCACCCTCCTACATGGGTGGGTGTAAATGTATGACGGTGGTAAAAGCTGCCATGGGCAAACAAAAGGTGTCAAAAGAAAGACATTTAATGATATATATTTTATTTTATAGGCAAATCTTGTATTATTTATCCCATTTTGGTTATCAGAGTTGAAATCTGTGTATTACAGTAACTATGTAAGTAAATAATGCTGTAAAATGTGTCATTATTTTTTATTTATTGTGCATAAGCACACACAAATACATCACAGTCTGGACAGGAGTTTGAACACTGATCTTTATTATGCATTGAAATGCATTCTCAAAAATGAATTTCCTTCTGAATAATAAAAACAATCTCCTCATAACACTCTTTATTGTTCTTTCCTTTTGAATACAAAGAGACTTGTCGGTGTGTATAGTAACAGACACTTGTCTCATTTGTCTGATGGAGGACGCTGCCTGTCTAATAGTGTTACAGGATAAGGTCTATGGGAGAGATGCCAGTGGATTAATTGTGTCGTCAGAGTCTTTTAAAACTCAACAGTACTGAGAAGTTCTGGCTGTTTCATGTGACTCAGGCAGGACTGAGTGGACAGGAATATATGCACTTAAGAAACCTCAGGGAAAGATCAGGGACATGCATACACACACACACACACACACACACACACACACACACACACACACACACACACACACACACAAACACATATGTATATATAGAGGGAGAGAGAAAGAGAGAAGAGAGAGAGAATATTGCATATAACAGACCTGATGTTGTATACACAGGCTGTAGGAATGTCTGCACTATTAACTATACAGATTTGAGAGCCAGAACCTCTATGTGTAGCACTTTAGCTGCTCTATTGTGATTACAGGACGTTCTCGTTCTTCGACAGAGGAGAAAGTCAAAAAGCCAAATGCAAGTCTGTGTAAAAAGGCTGAGCCGTTACAGCGGGACAGATGCTGTAATCTTACACATCCAGTGTGTTTCTTATGGAGTATCACACATGGAGGCGACAATATGCCAGTTGGTTTAGTTCAGTGTTAACAAGCGAGGACGGGGCAACAAGAAATCTTCTTCACGAGAATACAGCAGGATCTGTATAAAAGAGCCTTAAACTGCACAGTCGGGTGATAATACTCTGATTTGACCAGGCCTCGTCCACATTACAGCCACTTGATCCATTCTTTATACACATAAACCGAGAAGTGCCGCTTTAACCTTTACCATCTTTAACAGAATGGCCCTGAATGCATACCTGCGCCAAGGCCCAACAGTCCCCCCCCTCCCATGAAACCACCTCTGAATTCACTTGATTTTTGGGTTTTTATTTGAAAACGAAAATAAATAAACAGTCCCCTTTTTTTCATCAATATCAAGGAGTTATTCTCTGGGAAATCAACAAAAATGTTGAAAACTACCTCTTAATGAAAAAGAAGGTGCTTCCTGCCACTGAGTTATTCCCTGATCCATTCCACATTCATCCATCCAGTCTCATGATAATCTGTCCAGTATTTTCCTGGACTCAGATGAGCCATAAGTGTATGTAATTCAACATCTGTAAATAATATGCAAATGCACTATCTTGAATATTATGCTAATGCTAATAAACAGCATAAATATTAACTCCCTAAATAAATAAGAGAAGCGTGAGAGACATTTTCACCTCTTTATCTTGCTTTAAGCACAAAGCAGCTGAGAGCAATAAACCAAACACTACTCAGCAGGTTAAAAAGCCAGGCATCGCCACAGGAACATTTAGGACATGAAAGTGCCACCGTTTATGTTTTTTACGTGGGTGTCGGGCATATTAAACTGCTCTTGTTTGGCCTGTTTATGATACTTCTGTATTATCCGGGGTGAGCAAGTTTGTGTCAAGTGTTGCGTCAATATCCTTGACATCTTCTCGCCAGTCGCACGCTGTTCTGTTCGCTCCCATCCCTCAAGATGTGTCCTGATAAGGTGCTAAAGCCACTCACATTCAAGGGAAAGAGTTCTCCATAACCAAATGATTTATGACCACTCTTACACAAATACACGTAGATTCTGAAATATGGAATGAAATATTAAATTAACAACCCAAAATCGGCATTTGTTCGTAAAGGCCCAAACTCAAACTTCTGTTGGGATCCAGATGTTTATACGAGGCTCTAATGAGTATTTCTTTGCCCATAATGTTGCCTATTATGTTTTTAAACAAGCTCTAGTGACTGTAAGAGCAGATTTTTTACGAGAGTTTCATCCTTGAGCAGACTTCTCATCACTGTCATGCCGAGCTCTGGATCAGGACAAACTTTTCCCTCGTCAAGGCCGAATACATGCTTAGAGGAACCTGCGGCCTCTGCGTTTTAAAAATTGCCACAATGGGCAATGCTGGTTCACTATATAAACCCCCTCGAGTTCACCTCATAAGTCATCACGGATCCTGTCCTCACACCACAGCTCACCACACTCATTTCCTGACCAACTCAAGGAGAAGTGACTCGCTTTGCAATGGCTGCTGGGAAGTTCTTGGTGTCTCTGCTGGTCGTGCTCGTGGCCGCAGAGTGTGCCGTTCACGCACAGGAGAGGATTAAGATGTGCGGGCGGGAGCTGATCCGTCTGGCCGTCTCCACCTGTGGTAACTCACGTCTGAGGAGAAGCCTCCTGGACTCGGAGCCGGGCCAGCATCAGACCATCACTCCTCCCGGTGAGTACTTTAGGTTACATCTCTCTACTTTCAGTTCACTCCAACTTCAAGATTGAAGAATATTATCAAATAATGAAGACGCTATTGAAAATGTATCTTCAGTTGGTTTAGCACACACAAAATAATATAATACATGAAACATGAGAAGACAACTTCATTACCCAGAATAAAATGTCTTTAAAATACAAATTGCTGTATAATAACAGGAGTGGAAAATTTAAAATTAAGTAAAAGTTGACCGGTGTGCCTGCAACTTTGTTTGGGACCACTCAGAAACATACACCTCAAGGTTTTTAACCCTAGACAATACGTTTCTGATTAATCTTTTCATTTGTTGTCTGTTTCCTCTCTGCTCTCCACATACCGCTGCTTCTCATCCACACAGGGAACCATGATGCGGCCCCTGAGGAGCTCTGGGCTGCAGAGGCCGTCCACACCCCCCCAGAGGCTGACGAGAAGAGAGACGTCCTCTCCCTGGCCCCTCACTGGTACCCCCTGTCCTCCCGGATCAGACGGACTGCTGGGACAATATCCGAGATCTGCTGCGAGAAAGGATGCAGCCTGAAAGAGCTGATACAGTTCTGCTAGATTCGGATTCTGACCTGTCACACACTAGAATTCCTAAAATGTTGTGGTCTGTGCTGAAACTTATACTTATTTTCATCCCAGGGCAAAAGATAAAATTGCAATGTATACAGATTTCATGGCAAGACTGTCAAATTGAAATTTCTGTTTATTTTGTAATAAAATAATTTATTCTCTCTTCATCACAGTAGAACAAAATATGTGTTGCTCTCACACTAGACTGCAATAAAGCTTTTGATGATTATTTATGAAATCTTATCGGCTCTCTGTGATTTATCTGCATTTTATGGATTTCATCAGTGTTCGTCTGTTAGTGAGCAGCGTTACACAAAAACTACAGGAGGGATTTCTGGGATACTCGCTGGAAGGATGCCGTATGAGTCGGGGAAGAAACCAGTAACTTTTGTTTCAATAGGTCATAATATTTCAGTCCATTACCTTCATGATAAAGGATTTCTCATTCACTACGACTACCTCAAAGACGGTGATTAGATAATGATCACATTGCACTATGTGCTTACGACAACGATGTACACATTGGCAAGTTGTCAGTGCTCATACTGTGTGAAATGTACCTGAATCCAAATGAACTTTACAGTTTAGTCGTAGGTTACATCCATCATCTCTGGGGCCTCTTGTCCGCACACATCCGCCAACACAGAACCAATCAACATCAATTCTGCTAAAAATCAATACTTATCAATAATGTTTTGATATTTCAGTGTCAACTTGTATAATTAAAGCTGCAGAGAAATTAACCTTGAAACAGCAAATGGCCTAATCAAACTAAATTACACTTTCAAGCATGAACACATGGAAACACATATGTAACACACACACACACACACACACACAGAGGTATAAACAGTGCTTTTAAAGACACACACTTGAATGATGGGACAGTGTGAGTGCAGTTTACCGCTCTATGTTGCACTAAATCGGATTGAGGCCATTGGCTGAGTCGTTCAGCTCTGAAATGATCTCTGTAGCCCGGCCAGCAGAGGGCTGAATAATTCTCTCAATGGATAATCAAATGTGTTGCTGATTATCTTCATCTCTACGCTGCAGACGTTCCTAAATGACTCCTAATGGCAGAAGTCAATCAGCCCACAGTGACTGATTGGTTATATTGCTTTTATTTTGCTGCATCATCAGACACAAAGCCCTCAAGATGAATTTAGATCAGGGCGTAAATAGAACATTCTGTTTAGATGTTTTTTAACTACAGATACTTGGAGAATACAACAGTCGGAAAACTGAAACAGGAAACAGGTTTTATACACACTTCACATCTGTCCCTGGTCCATTCATTCTGTATAGTGGTAATCAGTTAATTGATAATAATAATAATAAGAAGAAGAAGTAGAAGAAAAAGAAGAAGAAGAACAACAACAACAACAACAATACTAATAATTATTAAGTTACATGCTGTAGTGTAAAATAGACAAGGGTTTTACAGTCCAATGTACAACTTGAGCCCTTTATTTATTTATTAGTTAGTTATATTTAAAACAAATAGGAATTTGCAGTAAAAAAAAAGACAAGTTAAGTATTTAGTGAAGAGTATTTGGAGAAAACAATATTATCAGATGTAAAGTAAGTCACACTGATTATAAGAATATGTGTAAGGAGTATGGTTCTGGATTGAAATTCAGGGTTATTTTGGTTTTGTTATAATTTGGTTTTTGTATCCGTCCCAGACACTTCACACCCCCTCATGTCTCTCCCTCGAAAACCTCTGAAATTCAAACTTTTTTAGTCAGACGACCTTATGAAACTGTCAAATCTTAATATTCAGCATTTGTTTCCAGGTAATTCCTTCAGTAGCAACAAATCCTCTATGATTTATATTCACAGCAACATGTTTTCCTCTATTTGAGCCAAATTACATCAATACTTCCAAGAAAAAAATTCAAATAATGCTAAAATGAAACACTTGCAGAATAAATCAAATATAATATTGTACATGATAAAAACCATTAAAGCCATGCTCATGCAATAGACAAAATGTAGATCTAGACATTTGATGCAATATCTCATAAAGACCAGCAGAGAGTGACAGATAGTTGATTTTAAATGACAGTAGCACTTACTGTACCTACCACTGAGGAGCTGGTTCCTCCTGCCAACACGGGAGGTTTCACTGCTTCTGTACCAAGTTCAGTCGTTCCAGTTATTATGTCTTCCACGTTTGTCTCCTGCCGTGATGATCACTCTCTCAAAGCTCATTACTGTAAAATGCTCAATCACGTTCACTGATCCTTTACCTCCCCGTGACAAGAGACATTCGATCAGAGGACACTTCCAGGCCTCAGCCCATCATAATTCAGTCCCGACACCAGATGACAAGACAAGGCCTCTTTGATGGGCCTCTCCTCCTTGTGCCTGTTTTGTTTCAACTGAAAAGCTGCTAAAGCGAATAATGAAAACCAAATCAGAGCTGCTATCTGTCTTTCTATCTCTTTGTGGTTAGTTCCAGTTCGCAGGAAAGCAGCAGGACAGAATGGCACCTTCGCTGAGTGCCAGCAGAGCGGCTACACACACATGCAGGAACACACGTAAACAAACACTGGGAACACACACACGGACACACACACGCACAAACACACACACACACACACATGCAGGGCAGCAGAGAGAGAGAGAGAGAGAGGAGAGTGGACTGGTGGGTGTCAATTTGCATGTAAATTAAATGGCTCTCAGAGCTGGTCTCCAACAGTAAAAGTATCAAGGCTAAAGATGCTATATTTGGTGTATGCATGTGTGTGTGCTTCATGTTTTCATGTGTACACTCTACACTCTGTACACTCTACACTCTACTGTACAATACAGAGTGCTGTGTGCATGCGTACTACATAAATGGTGTGTGTGTGTGGGCGTGCAACACTGGGAAACCCATCTGAAGTCAAAACTGATTATAGGTTTTACTTTATCAACCAGTGAGCACATGGGTACAGAATCCCTGAAGTCCTGAAAGGGGATTTCTTTGGGGTTCCCACAACATAATAACTTGTCCCCACCAAGATAAAAAAAAATTATCATCTTTTGGGATTTCAGGTTTTAAACACAATACTTGAGAAATTATCAAATTCTCAATAGCTACAAATGTAACATACTGTTGTCTGCAAAGCATCGGCCAGTCATGTCTTAACTAAGCAGATATTAACTCTGTGTGCACAACTTCTTTATCTCCTTCCCACTATATAATTGGTTAACTTATTAACTTATTATTTAGTGGGTGTACACTTCAGGGGATCTTTACATGTGCATATGGCAGCAGAAGTGATGATGAGGATGTGTGTTTCTGTGTGTCTGTTACTGTCGGTGCTGGTATGTGACAGTGTGACAGTGTGGGCAAAATCTGGGCCTAAACAACAAAAATACAAATACAAAATACAAATAAACTGTATTTACTTCCTTACCTTTTTCCTTCTTAAGTTTCACGCTGGGAATGTGATTTATCGTACGTTTTCAAGTGGTTGGTGACAAATACAAGTGTTTGGGAATCACCTGGTGCTCTTTCAAAGTGCAGCCAGAGGGAGGCAGAGTGGATTGCTGCTGCACTGTTTGTTTGGTCAATAATGTTCATGTAGTTTCTGTAGAGATGGCATGTTTCTAATATAATATTGATCTCTATTGATCCTCTGTCATCTTCAAAAATGTCTTCAACTATAAGAAAAGCTAACATCAATCTATTTTCTCTTATATCAAAAAACAACACACAACTTCCTCCACCAGTCCAAAGACATGCAGGTTACATGTGAGTGTGGATGTTTGCTTTTCTCTATATGTTGAATAATGGTATAAAGGATGGATGGATAACTTCTAGAATATTGATGGCTGTGAGGAATCCCTCCGGCTGGCGCACCAGCTTTACAAGGGGCCAGGGATATCTGCTTCCATTATTCAAGAGTGACTCCAGATCTTCACATTAACCACACGTGGGCACGCCATGAGCTCATTTCGACTCAATAAAACATCACACCTCAGATTGAACGTTCTTTATCCAGATCTAGTAAACCGTCTCCTGACATGATCCTGTTTATATTGTTGCATCTTTCCATCTGCAGCATCTCCCAGTGTGACGTGAGGAGTCTGTCCTTGTCTGTGCTCCACAACATGCAGGCGTTCTGACCAGCAGTGACAGCTTCAGGAGCATTGTGTGCTTAGATGCTGCTCCCAGGGGAAGAGGAGAAGGAAGAGGAAGAGGAGGAGGAAGACAGAAGTTCCAAAGGAGCTCTCTCTCTTGTTGTCTCCTCCCGTGCTTTGATCTCCTCTCATCATGAAGCTGCATGGCTGGAATTAGCCGCTCGCTATCTTTAGCACCATGACTATTTGTTTTAAAAAAATCGTCTACAACATATTTAATCCTATTTTTGCAGATGTCTGTATTCCAGCCATGCAGTGACTGAAAACACTTTGTGAGAGACAGTCATTACTTTAAAAGCATACTATATTATCTAATAGATTAGCGGCTGCCAGGAGAAACCGCAATTTATGGAGACTCTTAAATTATATTATTAGAATAAATCTGTATTACAGCCATATATAAAAGCTCTGTACTGTGTGTCTTGTGTTTAATAAAAAAGATACTGTGGCCACAGTGTACAGATGACTTTTTACTTTATCCCTTTTCTCTTCAGTGATTGGCCCATTAGTTTAATTATTCTGCCATTTTACAGTAGTTTTTGTTATGGTTCGGCTCCTTGTTGTGCTTTTGAATAGACACTTAGGATTTTCACTTCCTGTTTGGAGGGCTCGGGCCTGAGCTGGTCGGCTGGGGAGGGGGAGGTCTCTTTTCAGGTCTCTCTTCAGTTGCTTATGTGGAAATAGGATAAAGTTTCCTTGGCTCCTGGTTTTATTGAGTCTTTTTCAATTGGGTGTTACATTAGGGTTATATTTTGTTTATATTATTGAGTCTTATTGATTGATTTAGATTTGTCTTTGGACTTTTGATGTATTTTTGTGAACCTTTGTGCTGGACTAATAGTTCAATTGGATTGGATTTATAATCTCCTTGTGATTTGACTTTGTATATTTGGATTTTAGGATTTATATCTTTGTGTGTACTTTGAGATGGTCATGTTTTACTTTGAAGCTTCTTTCCTCCTGTGTCTCTCTAACTTTACTTCCTGTCTGTGTGTCATTTCCTTACCTGTGATTGTCATCACCTGACTCCATGTCTCTCACCTGAGCTCAGTAACTCCTGCTTCCTCTCACTCTCCAGTCTCCACTCTCCTCTGTCAGTTGGTGCATTAACTTCCCTGGATTTCCACGTGCTGCAGTTTTGCTGGTTGGTTTTCTTCTCCTTCTCTTTCCTTATGTTTCAGTTCTTTCTCCCTGAATTGCTGGTTTGTTGCCATCTGTAGTTGTTTTTATCTTCAGCAAGCAGGTTATGTTTTCATCCGTGTTTATTAGTTAGCATTTATTTCACTATGTGCAAGGGTGAGACATGACCCGAGGAAGATTTAATACAAATTGCTGTGTAGATCAGGATCGGGAGGCTGATCCAGGACACCTATACACTTTCTTTAACATAATGAGGTGACATTTTTCAACAGTTTTAAATTCACAGAGAACAATTCATGTGGAAAAAGCACATTTAGGGGACAGATTTCTGTGAGTGCGCTATTTGTTGCAGATCTAATTCAAATCTAGAACCAGTGAATTTAAATGTATTTTCATGGTGGACTGTTGGGCCTTGGCCGAGGTATCTTCTCTGCTGAGTGACACTCTGCTCTATTATGGGACTTTTAGTTTGCTTATTTGCATTTATTTCCACACCAACCTGTTCTGCCAGAAACACAAAACACGACACTCTTGTCACTTTGTATGATACATATGTGGCACTTTGAAATGTTTGTCCTCTACTGCAGTTTTTTTCCTTAGTTGGACTAAAACTGAAATGTCTGCAGACTGAACATAGCTGTTGGTTTCTCTTAATTACTTTTCTGCCCCATACCGTTCATCGTGCATGTTCTTATATCTACTTCCTTTGTCCAGTGAAAGAATAAAAACATGCACGCAAGCAGCACACACACAAACATTAAGTATCACTTTGTCACAACATCTGGGCCACTGGGAGGTGGTGGAGCTGAACTAATAGAGCTGAGCTGGTAGAGGGCAGTGTGGCAGCAGCAGCTCCACCCACCACAGGCGAGTGTTCTGCAGCTGCAGAGCTCGAGGCCTCCGAGCAGCGCAAGTAATGTGACGCTCTGTTCTGCTGCTTACGGCCAAATCTGAGGATGGTTGTGTTAAATTATGGAGAATCTAAAGTTTGATGCATTTTCTGAGACTGTTTTGTTGGATTTTCTCGACGGTTATGAGGATATTTGGAAAATGTTTTAATTGCAGTTAACTTTTACCAAGATACAGCTTTTAACTTGTTTGTGTTTGAACCACACTGCATTTATTGTACTCCATCGAAAATTTTTGAAAACACTGTTTTCAAAAAGCGAACATTTTATTTTAATCAGAGCAAAGAACTGGCTTTTAGTCCAAGGTGTATTTTTGATATTACGAATTTGATAACCTTCAATAAACAGGCACATCCCATAATTTGTGTTCAAGGATTTGCCCTTAATCATCATGAATGATTACATTTTTAGCTCTATGTTTCTTATTTTGATTAATGATGGCTTGATTTCAATATAATAACGTTTATTATTGAGATGAGGCAAGATGTCACCTTTACACAACTGGTTGTGTGTGAGTTTGTACCTTCTAGATTAGACTCAAGATAATGTCAATATAATGTAAATGCATATTTTTCTGCTCCTGCTGTTTTACCTCTTCCCAACCATATAAATGAAAATCCAGATTAGTTAAACTTCAGCATTAATTGCTGACAGAGAGGTAAAATCAGATTTTTGCATCTTTTCTTTCTCAACTTCTGCTGACCTGAGTAACTCTGGAGCCTTTTTTTTATGACTATTCAGATTTGACAAATATTTGTCACTGTGTTTAGCCAGAGGCTGAAAACTTACATCGCACTTTTAACTTTTTAGATGGTTTCATGTCTCCAGCACCTCTTTATGTGTAACATCATATTTGGGATGTGATGACACTTCCCCTGTGATGCTGCCCGTGTTCAGTTTAGTCCGGATTGTGCCAGAAAGGTGTTGATTTCATTCTGAAACTTTTGAGCCCGTAGTAGCGGCTTAGTTCTAGACTGTGTCATACAGTTAGTGTGTATATTGGCTCACACACTACAATTGAAATAGATTTTGGAAGAGAATATTTGGAACTATTTTACATACAAGCCACTACAAGCTACTTGATCGCTAAATGAACGAGAGAATGTGTCTTTCCTATAATGTTTTACATTCATGCATTTTATTCTACTTTCTCATCTGCAAATCTAAATATTTGGTCACTGTCCTGATTTTGTCTCATCTGCATCGTGGGAAGAAATATCACATTTTTAGTTGACAACATTACTATTAATAATGAAACAGAAAGCTAGTGTATTTAAAAATGAGGGGGAATTGATAAAGATGGTGTGGGTGGGAGTGGGTGTGGGTGAAAAAGCGCAGAGGAGAAAAACTAGACGGTGCAGAGACAGCAGTGGGCAGGTCCAGAAAAACGATTACTCCAGCTGCTCTTTCACAGCTGCTCCAAATTGCGCCGTCGCAACTCTTTCTCTCCGTCGATCACTCCCTCCATCTCTCCCCTCCATCTCTCCCCTCCACTCTCATGTGTGACTGGGCTGCTTGTAGCTGGCACTTTGGAGACGCTGCTGTGAAGATGTAGGGGAGGATTCCATTTGATGTGATGGCAAAACATTGTTAGTTAAATGATGTTGTGGAGGATTTACTGTGTTTATTGATACACCCATCACTTTCTGTTTCATGTGTCACACATTTCAAAAAGGTTTATTTAGTTTGACACTCCCAATAAATATTGTAAAGTGAAATCAAACATATTCATGGCTCATGCAAGTGAGGAGGAAAATACACACACGTTTGTGTAGCCATCCTTGTTAGGACACTGCACTGATTTTCATCCAAAGCCTCATTCCACTTTAACCATCACCAATTCATACATTTCAACCTAACCTATTCACATCTAACCCTCAACCAATGATGTTTTGTCTCATTAGGACTGGGCTTTGGTCCTGACAAGGTGTTTATGCTGCGAGTACAGACAGACGGGGTCACACTCTTCTTGGTTTCCAAGGCTTCAGAGGACATCACATTCACTGCGGTTACATGTGTCCGATTGAAACCCGATTTCTGGCGTTGTCCGGTTTCAATCGAAGATCTATGTCATGTAACTCCACAAATCTAGATTTCTTGTGTCCGACTGAAGTCGGATAACCACCCCCAGATAAGTAGATCGGATTTGGCCGTATATCGGACAACGCGCGCATGTAACTCTGGAAGCTAGACAACAACTGGAGATGACGTCTTTGCGCATGCTTGAGATCCTGCCCCCCCTCCCTCCCTGGCCGTGACCCGGAAGTCGACACGTAGATAAAATGTCGCTGACTGGTGCCAGCCGGCACTCGCCATTACCATTCTAATCAAATGCGCCGTTCGCATTCGCAGTACTCCTAGAGTAAACATGCACAACATCATGTAGAGGGACGTAGCTTCACCTTGCTCTCCGTTCGTCATCTTTCTCGCATGCTGAGTTGAAGGCTGTTGTTGTTTATGGTTGCTAGTGGTGACGAGGTCAAGCGGAAATGGCTGTATCACCACTAGGGCTGGGCGATATGGGAAAAAATGTTATCACGATATGTTTTTCCATATTGATCGATCTCGATTCTTATCACGATATGTAGTTTTTGATCAGTTTCCTGAAGCCGTCCCTCTCCACTGTGCTCAGGGGCATCATATCTGTAGCTAAGCTATAAGTAATAGCGCTCGTTATATTTTTTCCCCGCTTCGATTGTTTTCATATGGGGCAATGGCTGCAAAACACGACTGGATGGACTGTTGTTTTGCTAACATAGCATCGCTAACGTTAGCGATGCTAACGGGAGACGTAGTGGTCTTGCCTGTCTCTTTGTTTGGTGTCGTGCAAACTTGAGTCAAACCAGAGTCAAACTCTCTGTGTAATCACTGGGATGGTGCCGTCTCAGGTGATTGAAAAGGTTTGTGGTGTTTCCCGTCCTGGCTGGTACCGACCGCCGGCATTTTGCAGACCGGCTTCGTCTGCTCCTCATCCTTTTAGCCGTATCCAAACCACGTCCACACAACTGACGTCGCGTTACGCTTTTTTTCGACAATGTCTTCGGTTCCGGGTGATGTAGTGATGTCGCTCTCACATTCGGCATTATTTTCGCTGTCCCCGACTTCAGTTTCACTCATTTTTTCTCCTTTTTCCAACTTCGTTCTCTCTTGTTCTCTCTCTCGCAACTGCAGCAGCTCTCACGATGGGAAGGGGGCGTGTCGTGTCCTAACTGCAGCCGGCAGACTCCGACACTGTTGTTGCGCTTACTTTTGCCACGTGAGATCGAATACATGTCACGAGGAGATAATCGAAATCGATCAAAATTTTATCGCGATCCCGAATCGGGATCGAAAAATCGCCCAGCCCTAATCACCACTAGCTGTAATGAAAACAGCGCCACCTATCGTAGCGAGGTATGAAATGCTTTCGGACGAGAGTCGGATTTCTCAGTGCCATGTACCCTGAGATAGAGCAGTTAACCCCCCATGGATAGAGAAACCCGATTTCGGCCGAAATCGGGTTTCTGCCATCATGTAAACGTAGTCACTATTTTTTTCAGTATTTACTTCAATTGTATTGGATTTGGCTACAAGGCTGTTTAGCCCTGAAACTCCAAAAGTGTTTTGTGGACTCAAACACTTCACCCACCTCTCCATCGGCATAGTGCTAACAGGATCATCCCCTTAAACCATTACTTCACCTTCAAGTTTACAGATTTTTCTTATTTTCGGTCCCTTCAACATGAGAAAAACCTTTTTCCGTCCCCCCAAAACACACACACATGCATACATTCGACACACACAGGCGCCCGCTGCCTCCTTCAATATTCCTGTCACTGTTATCAGTCGGGTGCATCTCAGGGGGAGGCTGCTGTTAAAACATGAGCAGTCCATTCAATACACTTCACCTAATCAGGGCTGAGCTGCTTGTGTATCTTCCCGCTCTCCAACCCCATCCGAGTGCGTGATGGAGACAGAGGGTGCACGGGTTTCCTGGCAAAGCATGTGTGTGTGTGGTCGAGACTGTCACAGCATGTGTGTTGTTGTGTAGAACACTTGTTAGCTTCTCTCTCTCTCTCCCATTGTGTGTGTGTGTGTCTGTGTGTGTGACTCAGTGGGATACCTAAGCCCAGAGGAGTAGAACAACAGCAGTTAGGCAGCTTTTTAAGAAATTGAAAAGCTGCTCCGTCACTTCCAGTAAGTGGAACCATTAGTGAATACAGAGGTTTCATAGTTCAGGGTTCGGCCTCTTCTGTGGCAAATGTGCCTGAACCAAAACAAGAGGGTGGCGTACTGGAGCTAAATGTTCCCTTCACAGAAATCAATTAAATCAGTCTCAAGTCTCATATTTAGCTTTCAAGTTAAATCCTCAAAAACTACAGTTAAATCAATTTGTACACACTGTGAAAATATCTGGCACTAGTGGCCTGGTAAAGGTGAAGCTGTGGTTCCTGTTGGTTGTAACTGGTTTGTTTTGTGGTTAAATGGATCCGAAGAGGAAAGCTCTATAGAGCCAGGTTATACAAAACTGAATCACGCAGTAAAACTAATATGCATCCTCCATGTTGGACTCTCCATTCCCCGAAAGGTCAACACTGAGAAGACGATTTTCAACTGCCAGAGGTCAATACATTGAAACTGTGCAACAGATCAACACAAATGCATTTCATGTCAACAAGCGATGATCACGGCGGCTCCACTGAAATTGATTATTGACCCATTTTTGACATTTGTGTCACATTATTGTAAATCTGAGCCTTACAGAAGATTTAAACACTGGTAGAAAGAATAAATCCTCTGCATATGTATCCACGTCTTCTGAAAGCTTCCAGATATGGACGATACAATCAAAACAAAGCAGTACCACAGGAAATCATGGGGGGGCAGTGTAGCCTTAAGTGCACTTTAATGGATATATGTAGTTTTACACTTGGTTAGTTAGTGAGTTGTAGTCTTGTTTAAATACATATGGGCATGGTTATTTTTCCACCATGTTATGTATTGCAAACTTTCACGTGTCACGATTAGGGTTGCAAAATTCCCGGAATCTGCACAGTTGGAAACTTTCCATGGGAATTAATGGGAATTAAAAGGAATTAACGGGAATATACGGGAATTAACGGGAATTAACTGGAAATGTTGTGGGTAATTTATACTAACTGTATTTACCTTGTCATATACAGACATAAATATAGACATTTTGCTTTGTCATAGGCTGATTTGAGCCCTGAGGAAACTTTGGGCACTTGACTATATGCTTCTGCATCGTTGTGTCATTAACACAGGTCTTTGCACAGTATTTGCAAATGAACACAGACTTTCCTTCTACATTGGATGGGGTGAAATGCCTCCACACATGAGATAGTGCACGTGGCATTGTTCTGTAGAATAAGATGAGAAAAAGTTTGTAAAAAACCCTAATGCAATGCCAGAGATATAAATAGTTAGCCAAACAATTGGAATAGTCTGTTTCCCCAGAAATATCATGGAAATTTACCTGACTAGTCCTGCACACTACAGCAGGCCTCAATCAGCCCTGCTGTAGTGTGAAGGATGCTGGGAGTTATCTGTGCATGTGATGGAAGAATGCACAGTGGAGGGTTGAAATTCAATGTGCAGCGTGTGATGCATTCCATACATCTTTAAAATAGAGTTTTGAATGATGTTTTTATTGCTCAGCGTTTAATTTGCATATATATATATTTTTTTTAAATCCCAAAATTCCCGAGCTTAATATTCCCGTGGAAAGTTTCTGGAAAGTTTCTGGAAATTTACCGGAAACTTTCCGCCCCTTTGCAGCCCTAGTCACGATACAAATTATGTTATTAAAGCAAAGATGTCTGACGTCATCACAGACGCTGGAAAATGAGCCAATATCACTACTTCTGTTTTCTGAGCAGATGATCAGTTACTGCAGAGCCACCTGCAGCGCCGTCCACGAAAAGGACGACTTTTGTTTACTTGCAACTTCCACCGCCTACATCCACCCTCAAGCATGACAGAAATACCCCCCCCCCCTTCCCAACCACCACCACCTCCTGCTCATTTTGATCTCCTTTGCCCTCCCGACTCCCCCTCCTCTCCACCTGCCGCCTCATTCCTCTGTGTAGGTGGACACTCTCCTCTTTCCCACTCCATCCATCTCTCCCTCTCTTTTTTTTTTGCTCCAGCTAACCTACCATGCATAATTAAGTTGGGTGTAGAAGTATATCCCTCCCCCCCCGCCCACCTTCCATATTTCTCTGATTTTTCTCCTTCTCCGTTTTTCTCTCCACATCATCCTGTCTTTCTTTCTTGCTCCCCCCGAGAGTAAGGAAGGTATAAGCTGGCCCGGGAGCGCTGGACTTTTTTTCCTTTTCTCTCACTTCCCTCCCTCTTTCCTTCCTTCCTCCACCTGTTGCTCTCCTCGGGCCTCCGCTGGGGCTGAGTGCCAGGCCTGTCTTGTTAAGTGATAATGTTAAAATGCTAAATCACACCAGCGCAGCCGCCACTGTCACCGCCTCCCTCCCTGCCTCCTTCTGCGGGGGGGTCTCTGGTTTCACTTTGCGCTGTCATCCTATCCAGTCGTGCTCATCAATACACAATGCAGGAGCTCCGTCAGCCAGCGTATTTCTCTCTCGGCGTCAGACGAGGTGATGTTTGGGGCCTGACCAACATCATGTTAATGAGTCTGAAGTATCAGACTTCCTCCTTTGCTTCAGTTTCATGTCTTTTTCATTTATTCAGCAAGTAAAAACACGGGGTCAAATTCTGCTGGTCTGATCGGTTTCACTCCCACATTCTGGCTCCTCAGTGAATCTATGCCCAGATTATCTATTCATGTGGTTTATCGCTCTATCAGTGTGAATGTTTGTAAATTAAAAAAAAAAGTTACTGACCTAAGATACGAGGCAAATATTTTAATCACTTTTGAAATCTTGAGCTTCTGACACACTTCTTGGAGAGCTTCCACCTGTTAATCTTTTAAAGCAAATACCCTGCACTTTAATTCACTCTGTTCATTTAAAACCGGTTATTTTGAAAGTATAGCTTTTGCGTTTTGTCAATCATAATATAATAAAATTGAATAGGATGGACAGCGTTGGGCAGTATCCCATTACGGTAATGTGATTACTGTTTTCAGTAGCATGAGTAGTGTAAGGGATCAAGAAAAATGCAGTATTTATATTACAGGTACTAATCCAGTGACACTCCATTACTGCAACACTGAGGGGTCGGCTTATTGGCTTCATTACCAGGAGGTTGTTGGACATTCAAAGGTACAATAAGTAACTTCGGCCACTAGGAGCCTCTCAATAAAACCAATGACAAAAGACGTAGTTTGATGACATCGGTAACCAGCGTGGGATCATGGGAGTTGTTATTTTCCTCCTTTGCAGATAAAAATCTACTTGGATGGCACAAATAATGTTCCTGTATAAAGTGATGCATCATAGTTGTATTCACTTTACGAAGAATACGGTAATGAATAACAATACCACTATGAGGGACTAATGGAAACGATGGAAGGAAAAAAACAACTGCCGACCGACTAAATAGCTCGCTGTGTGTTTTCTTTGGTCTAGTTGTTTCCCCCGTAAAGTACAATTGTTGGGAACATACTGAATATTGTAAGTACACAAGTTAACACGATACATCAAATAGGAATGTCTAGTTGTTTCTATACATTTTAATAAGGAATTTGATGTATAACATCAGTTTCCTCCCTGTCTGTAGGGATTTGTGTTAGCTTGTCAAAATGTACTTGTCTTTTTCACGTTTGATCGCAGGTTCAGTTTTCATGTTAATGTTGACCCTGGAAACTAAGGGTGACTATTTTGTTAATCTCTGCCGTTATATTACATTTACACAAGGTTGTGCTTCTTATTAGCTAATGTATTTTCCAGCAGCTACTGTACCACTGACCCACTGGTGGCCCCGTCACCAGCTTTCGGCTTTATAGGATTTAAACTGGTAATGTACCTGGCTGCTCAGGCATAGCCGGCATAGGGTTGGATATCAGTGATTCATTACATAGGCGTGATGAAGTCGTTCCGTGTGTCTGAACTGTATCAAAGCATATAACATTTTTGGCACGGCCACTGTCATAATCCCCCTCTGAGACATAAAGCTAAATACGACATAATGTATAGCAAGTGCACTAAAATGTGAGCATTAACTTTACTGTACTGGAGCCTGTCCAAAGAAAACCTTTAATGGAGATCAGATCAGTGTTTATTCATGATTATGACATGTATCTAGTAGCCATGAGCACAGGGAGAGGCAGTTCCTGTGTCAGACATTTCCATTGCACTAATTTGAGCCAAGCCTTGAATATAGTCCAAGACCGTCTGTTGGGTAGATCCAACGATATGCTAATTGGGTTGTGGAAATCATGTCTATCTACAATAGGGGGATCTGATATGTCACAGATAGATTTACAGATGCCTTCAGTTGATATACAAACATGCCTGTGGTGAGCACCTACTTCTTTGAACTACAAACATGTAACACCACTCTGCTGTTTCCTGTGACAACATTTTTGGATGCCTAGTGTTTATGTGAAACTTAAATTCATGTTGCTTTCACTTAGGAAATTTGCTCTATATGACTGGAAACTACCTGTGAACAAACAATATTGCCCTTATTTTAAAATGAAATTAAAACTACACAACAAACAATGGACCATACAATAATAAAAGAGGAGCATCCCTGAATCTGATGCCAGGATGTTTTAATCTGAATATAGGAACAAGCTGATTTTCTACAGCTCCTAATAGACCACACGCCAAGAAGTAAGAGAAAGAAAAAACACAATGTAATTTATTTAAACTTTTTATCCACATTTTTAAAAAATCTATTGGGTTGAAATATTGTGACATTTTGCAAGTTTGGAAGCAAGATGGTTAATATGTGCAAAAGTTGAACTAGTCCTATAATGATTTTTTTTACACAACTTAATCACAGCTCTGCTCAGAGTGCCACAGTCATGTTGGACTGATGTGGATTAGTGCAGAGTAGTGATCAGTCCACCCTCTTCCTTCTGCGAAGGGGGAAACTGGTTCAAGTTGTTCGCCTCATGGGTGAATAACATGGGGCTTGCATCATACTTTGCAGAACCTGTCAGTCAAATACAGTGAAACACTCTTGCAGAGTATCAGCGTCAGTTGCTCGCGTCCAAACCTCCCTGATCTCGATGCAAATTAAAGCAATGATGTCAACAAATCAAACTTTAGCAACACTGTGTTAAATAAATAACTGAGTGCATAGATTCAGTTTCAATCCATGTTTTCTGACAGTTTTACCACCAGCTCTTTAAATCTCCAGCAAGAGCTTTAGTCAGCTTCTAAAAAAAGGACCGACTTGACGTAATGGGAACATTGTCAAAACGACCTCAATCCTTAACTCTTCTCTTAAAGTCCCAATCAGTCATTTCTTGGACTATATACAATAATTTTCATATCCATTATTGAGTTCCAGATGTAAAACCAACACTTTTTCTGTTCACTGGTGATCTGGACAAAAAATAAAGGTTTGTTCAACACAAGTTCATAAATACACTTCAGGAAATCAGACCTTTTATAGCATCTGAAAACTTTAAGAGTTAGATTTACTTTTTTAATCATTTTATATATCTGACTTCTTCGTCCTTGGGTCACCTATTCCTTTACAGTTGCATCACGTACTAGTCCTTTAAGAAATGAGCAAACCTGACAAAGATGCCAACTGACAAATATATGCTGAGTAATTCTAAATGGAATTATTCATCCTCATACACACAACTGCATATGTGCACGTACAGACAACCCAACACACACATGGATTCTATTCCGTTACCATGCATAAATATGTATGTTCAGAATCGGACACATACTTTTCCTCTCCTCCTTGACATTCTCAAACATAACAAAAAGAAGAACCTAAGCCCTGCAATCCTCCTCTCACTGCCGCGGCTTTGGAATACAATCCATCGCGGCTCATGATGAAGAACCAACAGCTGTAAAATCCAATTGGAGGTTTATGAAGATAGATGGAGAAGAACGCTCCTCTCTGCCACCCCTCTCTCTTTCGTTCTGTTACACCAACACACAAGCACGGACTCACACTCGCACATGGACACACTTTCCTCTCGCTGTTACATGGAATCCACCCACAATAGCACAGGCTGCTGCTCACAACTGCGAGGGATTCTTTCAGCAGCCTTGGTTCGGTCTCAGTGGGCAGCGCCTCAATGCTGAGTGTGCAGCCCGGCTCTCCTTGGCAGGGGGGGGCGGGTGGGGGGGAGGCCTCCTCTGTCGAGGCATTATCCGCTCCCATCTAATATTCATCAGCTACTGGGAGATGGGCGAGGACAAGTCGATTTGATAGGCCCACAATGCACTGAGGGGGTCCGTGTTGTTGTGTGCACATGCATGTGTGTGAGTCCGCATTAACGAGGTGTAAGCAGCACACACATGGTCGGGCATGTGCATGATGGCACCATGAGTTGAATTCATCTATACAGCACTTAAAAAAAAATCTACGAAGATTTTATTTGATAAATATTTTCTTTCTTTTCTGTATAACGTTGCATTTGTTTTGTTTTTTCTGTTTTTCTTTTTCTGTTGTTACCTTGTGTTTTTTTGTTTGTTTGGTTTGTTCCTGAAGTTATATTGCCCAATCCATGTCTGTCTGGACACATTGGTGTTGATTGTTGTACTCATGTTTACCTCCTGTCTCTGTAACGTCCATTCAGCATTGCACTTATATATATCGAAAATCCTTCAATAAACAGATTTTGATTTGAAAAAAAAATCTATGAATAAGATAAATGATACATCTATGAATGTATAAATTACAGCTTACAACCATTATTTAGCAAATGCAAATACAATATGTGCATTTTGCCTTTCAAACAGAAATGTCGTTAATTTCTTGAAGCACATTGATTTGCTTAAAATTTACCACAATATAAAGAACAGTTTATAATTCATAAAGGCTTACTCAAGTCTTTAAGGGAATGCGTGTGTTTGGCGGAGTATGACATGTGATGATGGGTCATGTAGCAGCACACGTGTACACCATGTGTTTCCCGTGTAAAGGTATGGCCAACTCCTGTATGTCACACCCATGACAACACCCCCAGTTATCTATTTCTAAACCAGCATCACTCATGTCTCATTAAAGAGCGTGGTCTTTCTGTTTGAGATCAGGTCTTGTTGATTTCATGTTCCGATCTTGTGACGCTCTCACTCAAACAGCCCCTCCCTGTGCTTGGACTTGCTCTGCTTGTGCCCTTGCACTCTGATGTTTCGTCTCTAGGATAAACATCCTGCACCCCAGCTTCAGCTGCTCTACTCCTCTGTGCGCTCGTGGATCATGTGATCTCAGACTTCTCCTCTGCTCCTGGAATTTTTATTCTGAGCTTTTAAGTCTGTCTTTTAAGTGTTGACAGATGAAGCTGCCCTGCCCTCGCTGTGGGTGCGTTAACTTGACTTTTTCCCCGTCCGGGAGCACTTGAACCATGTTAAAAAACAATAACATAGTAAAAAGTAAGTACCATAAAGGCGACATTAAAGAAGATTATGACATGAACTGAAATGTGCCATCTTGAAACATTGTGGACATTGTCTGGTGAGTCGTTACAAAGATGCAAATACATGCAAACACCATGTGGTGCATGGGGTAATACAAGGTTAATGGTTCTCTCCGGGATAATGCTTTTATATCCCACTTAATCAACAGTAAATGTTTTTAAATGAGAAGTTATATTGAAAGATTAAAACGATCGTTGCACCCTGGCACTGCTTGACACTAGTTGTTTTCTTATAGGCTTTGTAAGAATGAGTGACAAACACAAAAAGTGCATCATTCAACAGCAGACTCTCACCGCTTCCACACACACACACACACACACACACACACACACACACACACACACACACACACACACTCTTCTCTCTCTCACCCCCTCGCGCTCTCTCTCTTTTTGGCATCCATCACTGTCCGCGGCAATGGACTGCGAAACAAATTTCTATCACTATACATTACAGGTTAAGAAAGGTAGCTGGGAATGTGTTCTATATGCCGGGTTCGATTTTTAGCTAGTGTCCACGGGCTCGTCCGTCACTGCTCCGCCGGCTGCACTCGTCCACCGGGCCCCTGACGAGATGTTGTCTCGGCACCGCCATCAATCACCTCGCACTTGCTTCGAGCCCTGTGCCCGATGCGCTGGAGGGGGCATGTGTTGTCGCTGCAAGAGCCCCCCCCCCCCACTCCTCCCAGCCATGCGCTCTCCTGCCCTCCGCCTCCCCAGCGCCTCCATGACGGCGTCACCAACACTCACAGTCATTTGTCATTTGGATGATGGCGTTCGGAGCATGCGTTTTGAATGCCGGGGCCCTTCCTCCCTGCGTGACCACTGGTGTACAGATTGGGCAATAATTGTGCAGGCCACTTGGGAAACACCACTCACCCATGCACTTGGTACTTGGGTCGGAGCGATTGAGGAAACACGGGGTGTTGACTTTATAGGAAATGCGTGTAAACCCCGAGTGTCTGGCATCATAAAAGCCAACAGCAGATCACATTATATGGCACTGAGGGTGAAAGTGGGGAGATGACGCTTTGATTTGTGGTTCCCTGGCCTGACACCATTTCACAGGGACCGTGAAGCCGTCACCTTTACTGCTCCGCTGCCATAACCTGCGTGTTTACTCTCTCTCTCTCTCTGGCGTCTTTACTCTACGATGACATACAGGGTTAAAAAAAGGCACAGGATGCTGATGCATGTGGCCTCGCCTGGCTGATGTGGCTACTGCTAGACTAATCCCTTCTCCTTCAAAGTCGGGCGGATTATGATTTGAGGAATTCTCCTTTCGCCCTTCACACTCTATGGTGAAAGTCACCACCAGCCTATCAGAGAGCACTGGAGGTAGGGGTTGTTCAAGGGGGGGGTGTTGGGGGCGGAGAGAGGAATTAATTAGGCCAGATCTCTGTCGCTCCCCACCGGCGCCACAGCCACCCCCATCCCCAGTCCCTCTACTGCTCCATTTAAATCCCCTCCATTTAATGTTCCGTGAAATCATGTCCCACTCACCCTGAGACGGGAAAAAAATGGGACCAGTAATATGACAGAGGCAGCACTATGGGGTAATTGACCCTTGGTGACATGGGGTAGATGATGTGGGCTGATGGAGGGCAAGCACATCTGTCTAGCCCGTTTCCAACAAACAGACCAAATACAAATTCCCCAAATATTAGTGGGGGGGAGTGAGGAGGAGCGAGTTGCACTTCTGTCAAGTAGAAGCTAACCTCGGCTATTGCCTGACGATAAATTAGCCTTTGAGGGGAAACGGCCAAAATGTTTGGGGCTTATGTTGTGGACAGCAGATATCCAGGCTGTGACTCTGTCCTCAATTTCCCATTCACTGTTAACCGTCTGACGTTTCTTTATCACACAAGTTGAAAGTTTCTCCACACAAAACACAAACAGCAATATTTTTCGTAAGTGTTTTTGGTCCAGACAGCATGTCAGCTAATGTCTATTTTACAGCTGTCTGCATATAAACGCAGAGTATGAATTGAAAAAGTAAATATTTAATTGCTGATGCAGATGGTGCACTTTAAAAAAAATTCTATGGATAAGATAAATGATGTATCTATGAATGTATAAATGACAGCTTACAATCATTATTTAGCAAATGCAAATACAATATGTCTATTTTGCCTTTCAAATAGAAATGTCGTTTCGCCACACAAAACACAAACAGCGATATTTTTCGTAGGTGTTTTTGGTCCAGACAACATGTCAGCTAATGCCTATTTTACAGCTGATTGCATATTAACGCAGAATATGAATTGATAAAGTAAAGATTTAATTGCTGATGCAGAAGGTGCACTTAGCAACAGACAGGTTATAGAAATGTAAACATCCCCTTGAATATTTCCGTCCTCAGATTATATTTTGCAAGGGGATTTTCCTTCTACTATTACAGCTTACACTGAGGTGGATATAATAATCATAATATAATAAAATGACTTTATATCTTTCGGTAATTCTTCATTTACATGCATGGCTTTATATTGAGAAATGGAAATAAAAGGAAAGGATACTGACAGTGTCTCTCCAGGGCAGCTGCTAAAAATACTCTATAGCCATAAGGGCTGGGTGAAAAAATACCACAGAGCAAAATTTAAAATGTCACCATGTCCCTGGAAGGTTAAAACAGAGCTGCCAATAGCTGGTAGTTGTTCCAGTGAAGATTGTGAACGTGATGTCAGGTTTGAACATATGCAGCCTATGGGTTTGAAATACCGCTGCCTCTGTATATCAGCCAATTCAAGCCGGGTTCATTTTCTGACTAATGCACCTTGTTAAAAATTATATCAAAGCTGCTTTAATTCCTAAATTATAAATGCATTGTATTTGTCCATTTCCCTCATCTCCACGTCATACTTAAAACATAAATGTTGCATTGTGAATAACAGAGGTTTGTTTCTTCTGTGTTTTTTTAGGGGGGTGAAGCCGGGCAGAGGCAAAGAGGCAGAGAGGACATCCAGCAAAATGGAGGTGGTCGCACACAGAGCCAACCTGAAGACAGACGGATGTCAGAGAGAAGCGCTGTGAACACATCCTGGACAAACAGCTGGCCAGATAGAGACAGACAGGTAAGCTGACAGACAGACAGACAGGAAGGAGGAGACGGAGGGTTGAGAGACAGGGACAGACCTGCCGCCTCGAGGACACTTTGGCCGTAAGGAGAAGCTAAAGCCTATCCCCCACTGTTTTGGGCGAGTTAGGGCCCTTCAAGTGCAGAGAGAGGGGCTGTGCTGTGTTAGAGAGAGAGAGAAGGGGAGATAGAGAGAGGGGGAGAGAGAGGTCCGGCATTTTCCAGCAGCACAGATAGCATCTGTTTTTTTCTTCTTTTTCATTAGGACACGAGGCAGCCTTATCATCCAGAACATCTGAATTCACCCCCGTCCACTACACCCGCGTACCCCTCCAATCATTTCTAATGCACCTCCCTCCATCCCCTCTTCCTCTCCTCCCCACCTCTCCCTCTCAATCACACAGGGTTGATTTTGCTCTGTCTTCAACCATTCAGTTTATTTTCAATATCTTTTCAGTTGTTTCTTTTCTGACCAGCTTTGGCTTGAATTCTCTTAAAAGGTGATAACTTGATTAATCCTTGTTACTGGACTTGAAGCGAGGGCTAAATGTCTTGGAGTGAAACACAGAGAGAGGTTTCCACTTCACCGTGCATTAAGAGATACACAAACCTGCTTATAACGCAAATCAGGAGAATAGAAGTAAGCTGTGTAAATGATGCAACGATGATGAAACAGCAGATTGTTTGTTTCTAAGGCTTAATAGCACTGACAACAACCACATGAATTTAAACTTCAGACAACAAGCAGGGAGAAGAAAACATGCCTGCAGATAGCGAAGATTTTTAAACGAGTGGTAACCATGTGAATCTTGAAATATTCTAATTCTATTCTTGCACCAAGCTCTTGCCTTATTATTAAATGTGAACTGAACACATTTGGATAGCATTGATGCGGAATGTTGGTTAAAGAATTCAGTCAGGCTTAAACAGCAATATCCCATTTGATTAGTCTGTTGTGCGGCCATGGGGTGTGGTACGTCTGCGGCTAAGAGCTTCAAGGTGTGGCACTATCCTTTTCCTAAATGTTTCTCTCATCACGAGGAACCTCTGGACGTCCCCTCTGCGGCAGTTTCGTCTGCTCGTGTTTCTCTCTGTAATTATACGCTTCTGAATAAGTGCCTGAGTGAATAATGCAACCAGCTGGAGGAGTCCTCGCTGACGCCTGTGGGTGTGTGTGTGTGTGTGTGTGTGTGTGTGTGTGTGTGTGTGTGTGTGTGTGTGTGTGTGTGTGTGTGTGTGTGTGTGTGTGTGTGTGTGTGTGTGTGTGTGTGTGTGTGTGTGTGTGTGTGTGTGTGTGTGTGTGTGTGTGTGTGTGTGTGTGTGTCTCTGGTGGTATGGTAGGCTATGCCCTGGTCTCCCCCTGCCGTGTGACCTGCAGGTGACGGGGAAACCTGCCATCAATGTGCCCGGAAACCCTCGACGCCAACATGGCAGCAGGAGCTAAAAATAAATCCGCTGGTGATAAATAATAAAGCCTCTCCCCATATGCCGAGCTTCCCTCTCCTTTCCTCCTGGTTTCTGTGTGTGTGTGTGTGTGTGTGTGTGTGTGTGTGTGTGTGTGTGTGTGTGTGTGTGTGTGTGTGTGTGTGTGTGTGTGTGTGTGTGTGTGTGTGTGTGTGTGTGTGTGTGTGTGTGTGTGTGTGTGTGTGTGTGTGTGTGTGTGTGTGTGTGTGTGTGGCTAATTGTACGACTTAATTTGTAGAGTGTGTTGTAAAGAAGTGTAAGTGCTGCCGGCTGGTAATGGTGTGGCATTAGATGGATTTTGAGAATTCAAAATGCACACGACTTAAGAATTTCAGATGTAAAAGGATTAAAAAAAGGTAATCCCCTAAAATTAAAGACATTTTGATTGCAGTTTTTAATTTAACTTAATTGTATAGTATTGAACCATATAACCTAATGTCTGACAAAACGATAAGAACCAAACCGCATAAAAACAACAACAATCACATACTTAGTCAACACTTCCAACAAACAAGCTGTACCTCAGTATATCTTTGTACAACTTAATAGAATACGTTTAATGTAAATAAATACTTATGAAGTATTACGATTAAACACCGTCCGGTCTACATGTCCATAGCCTGATTAAATTCACCCCCTAACCAATAACAGGCTTATTATATTGCTTAATTGTGACTTCACTGTCATGGAACTCAGACAAATGGCTAACAGATGTGATATATAGACCTGTAAAAGCTATATAACAGCTGTGAATATATATATACAGCAGCCGATACTATAAATCTAAATGCCGTTGCAGATTTATTATTATATGTTCTTCCCCCCCCCCCCTTCCAGAACACTCTTCCTGATCAGCCTCCTCATTCCCCCCCACACTCTAATTACACACTGTATAATTCAGCGTGATTTCTTCTCTGCGCCCCTGAAGACATGATGTAAAAATGATGATAATAATAAAAAAATCAGATGATGGTAAATCAGAGAAAGCAGTACCGTCCTGTGTGGAGACAATGACACGGCGCTCCCTTTTTTTCTCCCCCCCGGCTGTCTGGTCACGATTCAAAGCCCCTCGCAGCGGGGGTCTGTGTGTTGATGCTGCTGCAGCTCAGGTCTGCATGGGAACCCCCCCCTCCCTCCCTCCCTCCCTCCCTCTGCATCCTCTCCATCCTCTTCTTTCTCCTCTCCTCCATCCGTGCCTCCTCTCCATCCCACCCACCCCTCTACCCCTGCTACTCTGTCTTCCTCCCTCCTCCTCCTCCTCCTGCTGCTGCTTTCTCCTCTTCTTTCTTTCTCTCCTCCACCCACGCACGGCTCTCCACGACCAGCGGGCTAAAAATAGCATCAGGAATCCCCGCATCAATTCAGGGGAAGGAGGAGGGGAGGAGGAGGAGGATGTGAGTGTGTGTGTGTGTGTTTGCTTGAGTGTGTGTGTGTGTGTGTGTGTGTGTAGGGACGTCAGCGCACACAAGGTCATAAAACCGCCCTCCAGTGCTTTTCTTGATTTGTCACAGTTCCCATCAGCGTTGCTATCCTCTTCTGTTTCTTCTTCTTACCATGTCCGATACGATTCTATTGTCACGAATTGATAAAAAGTCCAAATTGTATCGATCCCTCGTAAATCACATTAAACGCCCCCCCTCCTCCCTATAATTAATTTCCTGACACAGAGGTGGAAATGAGATTTGACGGCAGACTCGAGGCAAACAAATAAAATAAAAATGAAATGTATCAAAAAAAGAGAAAGGACTTTACATGTATGGGGGAAAGCAGGTTTTTTTATCAGCGAACAAACAGGTGGAGGAGAGGAGAGAAAAAAGAGAGGTGGAAAGAAAGAAGAGGGAGCAGCCATTAGCTGTAACAATAAGCTGGAAACATTCCGAGCGTGTATATATTCCTGCTTTTTCTCTACAAGCGACAGGAGGCTGCGATGACTGGGAGAGCCCCTGCTCCTGGTGAGGGACCATTGATTGTCCTGCTGTCATTTATAATCATTGTTGATGTGCCTTCTCCAAGCAGAGAGGCTGCATGTGCATCCTCCTGCTGATAAAAGGTACGTCCTTTCCTTTCCTTCTCTCCTCTCCTTTGCTCTCTCTCTCTGTCACTTCCTCGTCGCCTTGCCTCGCGTTTCATCCTCTTTTCTGTGGCTGTGAAAAGATTGCTTGATGAAATTGCAATTGCAGGCTCTAATATCTGTAGCTAATAACCTTTACAGCCCACTTCATTTGCATTTTCACACCTAACAGCACAAGTGCACGACTTTCTCTTTTTTTTTTGCAAGGGGGGGGGGTTCTTATCTGTCAGAGCTACACCTTGAGGGAACAAGACTGGATCTGTGTTTCTGCTGAGCAGTGCAGTGGAATAAAGAGGGGATTTCCCTCTGCATTAGATTAGTTGCCGCCGTGCTGCCTACGTAGAGTATTTTAGTCCTCGTGCAAATATAGCAAAATGATCAATCTGAGCGGAAGACGCATCTTAGAGTGTGTTTTTCATGAAATGGTTTTCTGAAGGCTGCTTCATGCTTTATATAGCGTGGAGTGTACAGTGCGTCTCTGCCTGCTGCTGGTGAATATCGGGGGTCAGTTGGTCATCTCCTTTGTGTGTGTGGCAGCTCTGATGATGAGACGGGGGCCGAGTCTTTGAACCTTTGCATTAGTGATGAGCTTTCTCCTCTCTTTATCTCTCATCACCATATTTTACAAACTGGGCAAACGTGGCCTCTCTTGTCAAACGCTGGTCCCATCCGCCCACACAGGTATAGACTTTGTTATAAATGAACCTTGCTCTTTTTTTCTCCTCTTTCTCTTTGTCCGCTTCAAATCGCCTCATCATCAACGCCTCCATTTTGTGCAGTGACATCATTGTGCTCTGTGAACACAGGTTGATGGTCCGATGCTTCTGTGGAGGCCCGACCACAGAATAAACAGAGCAGGTGTCTGTTGCTGCGTAGCAAGAAGACGTCATGTTCAACCAGAAACCCCACAGACGCTTCTGTCAGTGCTGCATTAACGCCGCTGCCGCACCTTGAGTTGAGGCAAGAGAGAGTTTGACTTGTGGCGTTTCAAAACCAGTGAGATCATGTCTCAGATGCAGAAGTGATATGAAATGAGAAACACATCTATGCTTATGCTTTGAATCTATTAGGATTGGTCTTTTTCATTGTGTCTACTGGAAAATTTTAGTATAGTATTTTTCTTGTAGTGCTGTTGTCTTCTTGCTTAATTATTTGGTTAGTCTTGTGGAAATAATTGCTAATGACATTAGGAATGTCCCCATATTTCCATTCATTAACTACCAAAATTATAAATCAGTGTAAATACTTATCTTACCTAATATTGTAGTACATTCATAGATCGGTGTTGGTGTGTGTTTTGGTATGTGTGGTGGTGGTGGTGGTGGGGGGGGCACGTTGTGTGGACTAGGGTTGCAAAGGGGCGGAAAGTTTCCAGTAAATTTCCGGCAACTTTCCGGAAACTTTCCATGGGAAGTTAAGCTCGGGAATTTGGAGAATTTGGAAAAAATAAAAAATAAGCAAATTAAACGCTGAGCAATGAAAACATCATTTAAAACTCTATTTTAAAGATGTATGGAATGCAGCACATGCTGCACGTTGAGTTTCAACCCTCCACTGTGCATTCTTCCATCACATGCACAGATAACTCCCAGCATCCTTCACTCTACAGCAGGGCTATTGAGGCCTGCTGTAGAGTGCAGGACTAGTCAGGTAAGTTTCAATGATATTACTGGGGAAAATATATTAGCATGCTTATTGAGGATTGTTCATCTGTTCATCTATAGCCTATTTCCATTCATTTATCCATCAATTGTAAAATATTTTTACAGACTATTCCAATTGTTTGGCTAACTATTTATATCTCTGGCATTGCATTAGTGTTTTTTACAAACTTTTTTCTCATCTTATTCTACAGAACAATGCCACGTGCACTATCTCATGTGTGGAGACATTTCACCCCATCCAATGTAGAAGGAAAGGCTGTGTACATTTGCAAATACTGTGCAAAGACCTATGTTTAGAATGACACAACGATGCAGAAGCATATAGTCAAGTGCCCAAAGTTTCCTCAGGGCTTAAATCAGCCTCTGACACAACAAAATGTTTATATTTATGTCTGTATATGACAAGATAAATACAGTTAGTATAAATTACCCACAACATTTCCAGTATATTCCCGTTCATTCCCGTTAATTCCCATGGAAAGTTTCCAACTTTGAATATTCCCGGAATTTTGCAACCCTAGTCATGACAATATGATTTCCCCCATTTTTCAATTCATTTACTACCAAAATTACAAATCAGGGTAAATACTTATCTTACCTTTTTTTGTAGTAAATTCATAGATTGGTGGAGGTGTGTGTTTCGGTATGTGTGGTCGGGGGGGCACTTTGTGTGGACTAAGGTGACTAATTGCCCTCTTGTCCGTCCTCTGAGCTGGATGAGAACACTTGCCACTCTGCTCCTCTCAGTTTATGACTGCGTGTCAGAATTACCCAGGATGCCTCTTGAGTATCCCCCTTATTCCTTTCAATGGGATCTCATCACACCTCGTCTCGGATGTGGCCTGGCATGCTCGTGCATTACAGCTGCCGCCTCCGTGTCCCACTTTATCATTCCCCTGCACCTTGGCTTTCCTTGTGGCAGTAATAGAAAACACTTCATCACAGTCGCCCGCTTTGCGCCCGTCTTTCCACTCATTTTGGGGACTTTGGGATGCTAACATGTCAGCTGATATATAACGATGACTCCTGCCGTACCTGCCTCTTCCTGAATGATGGCAAAGCTGCTTAGTCATTTGAGTAGCGGGCGCAGATCTAACTAATCATCTGAGCTGTCAGAGATGAATTCCACCTTTGGGGCGCAGGGCCCTGCCCCCGCCGCCGCTGTGGCAGGAACGCCTGTGTCTACCACATGCTCCGTCTGGATCCTGCCCTCGGTATCAGCTCACAGCGGCTGCACTGAGCGAGCCTGCACCCGGGTTGAGTCACGACTCGGCTCTTATCTCCAGGATCACAGGTTGTTTATCATGTGAGGAGCATATCTGCGTTTACACAGACCAACCGCATCCGTCCAGCTGAATATGTGTCACATTAGTCACTGGTCATTGCGCTGTATCGTGACCTGCCGTCGCTCCCGCAGCCTCAAACTCACTCTATCCTCGAGGCATCAGTCCAGTTAGTCATAGCTGAGTGAGATGACAGCCATGACATGCTGTCTAATTCAAGATGGCTGCCTTCCACTCCTTGGCTATCACACTGCAAGGCAAAGAAAAACAATGTGGGCTCTCACTTTGCTCTGGATCGCATTCAGAGCCGAGGGAAACTCTGCTGTGTTTTTAGCAACACTCGTTCACTTTGGTTTCTTCCTTCCTTGTGTTTCTACCTCTACTTTGTGTTTGGCCTGGAGATTCAGCAGTAAATGTTAATTTGTGGCAGTCATTTCGAAGGCAGATAAAGTCAAAGGCATCCTCACATGTGCTATGTCCACACTAAAGTGGAAACAACAAATCTCTGAAGGCCTCATTATTATAGTTTAACAAACAAATAACCCTGTAATAAGCTATTGTACAGTATTATAACACATTAAAACAGAGTTGGAGATTATGAATTAGTCAGATAAATTGTAAAAAATGTGTGTTATTAATGACTTAAGAAAATTGTCCAATTTCAAACAGTCATTGGTGTCTCTGAGCAACACATCACAGCCCTGCTGGTTGATCTATAAGTCACAGCACTTCATTTAAACATGTAAGTGCATCATTCAGATTGATATTTAGAGTAAGAGTGAGATCCCCAGACCTCTGAGAGGAATAGAACTGACTGTTGGACCAGATATTATGTAAACACGTACACACTTATCTCCCTGTTTTAAGATAATTGGCTGATCTCTGTACCTGTGTGTAATTATTTTTGGTGTTCTTCGCAGTAAAACACATCTTCTTTTCAGTTTAACTCTTTTGGTCTCTTCTGTATTGGTGCACCTTCTCTTTTCAGACATGTCTCCCTCTCTGTCCTGTTGCTCACATGTGATCACACACACAGGACTCTGCACGCTATCAGTTTCTCCTTCTCTGTCTCTCACGCACACACTAACACGTCTCTGTGTCGCCCTGGTTGGTTTTCTCTTTCTGTGTAATTACAGGCTCCTTATCTACTTCCTATGTTACGTGCTGCAGCCGCTGGTCTCCACCATGTTTCCTCCTCTACCATTTGAATGTCACAGATCTTCCGCTGCTCGTGCCTCCAGCAGCCAACAGGGACAGAGGCACACAATATGCTTTTTTCACACGACCAGAGTCGGCCAAGTTTGGGACACATCCAAGCGGCACTAAATTCTGGTGGCAGTTTTTGCTAGAAAGAGTCCATTTGAGTGAGTAGCAGTGTTATGGATGTGGGTGTGTGGGACGTGCAGAGTGGCATATATGGCTCGTTGGTGAATGAGTGTTTGGGGCATTTGTGTGTGTGTGTCCATTAGTTGTAAAGTTTGATTTAATTATTCATGTGGAAGCAGTAACATTGCTTCCCAAACCAGCAAATGAAACTCCATCTCGCCAAGGAACTCACACAGGTCACAGCGACCAATTACTTAATGAAAATGATCGGGTTTCGAACGCAGCCCTGGCCGGAGCTCCGTACGCTCCCGATTCCTGCTTCGCTTCACGTGGCTATAAAAGAGAGTGTGCATCAGCTTTCTTCCAGTGGTTAGGTAAAGTGTGCCACCGCTGCAGTCTTTAGACGCATCAAAACTCCAAAGGGCTGAGACAGCTTTAAGGAGAGGATTATTACTTATTAAGAATGGCTAATGTATGATGTAAAAGTTGGCTCCTTCTCCATCTCTATCCAGTCCTGTCTCTTTGGCTCAGCCTCAACTCCTCTCTCCCCCTCTAAAATGAAGTGTTTGTGTGGTTTAGGCCCAAAATTCCTCATGCTCGCCCATTCTTGCGGAGCTTGAAGATGAGAAGAATGTAAAAGGGTTGTAGAGAATCCTCGTTTGTTGCAAAAATGAACTCTTAAAGGCCTGTGTTCTGCATTAAAATGCAACAAGTAACTTGCACAGAAGAATAGGTTTGGAGTTGAGGTTTAAATTTGTTCCATGGAGTTGGACCTTCACCACAGTTCATATAATCTAGTTCTCTCATCGCTCTTCCAAATTGTTATGTATTTAATATTTTAACTCTAAATTCAGCACAAAGACCCCCTGAACTCTAAAATGGAAAGGCCACCATGCTTTCACCGTTTTAGCTGCACCACCATGAAATTAACGCTCAGTAATTTATCTGAGCTTGTGCCATATTTTAAAATAAAGCTTTCAAAACCCTGTACTACTTTCATGAGGTCTTTATTAGAACCTGTCACTCTGGTTGTTTTATGTTGTTACTTTGTTTTATTTATAGATTTCTGGCCATTCTCTGACATTCCTCAAGGGAATATATCTGTGAAGTCCCTCTTTGTGTTACTGCCCCCCCCACTAGTTCACCAAGAAACACTGGAGATCGTAGATTTTTGTTCACAATCTTTCGGGTTTAAGATTTTAAGTGAACAGGACTAAAATAAGAGATGTACATTTTCAATTTGCATATGGGAATGTAAGTTTGTTTTATTAACTAGATAGAAAAAGATTGTATTATTAAGCCACAGTTATTTAATTTGCATTGTACAACAACATGACTATTGAAAGTGCTTTCCACAAAATATAAAAGACATCAAGGCAAATTGTAAATGCATGACGATACAGAATATAAGAATTTAAAAATGAAATTAAGAGAGTTGCATAGAGAATAATAAATGAAAAGATGATATAACAGTTAAAATAAGTGTAGGAAATAAGTAATTATTTGATGTAGTAAAAGGCAGTGGCAGGATATTCTTCAGCAGTGATTTAAAAGAACTATGAGCTGCAGCAGACCTGCACTTCTCTGAGACTTGGATCCCAAACGCAGCTTCTTCATGTTCAGAGTTGACTCTGGGGACAGAGAGCAGACCTGTTGACGGGTCTGCATGGAAAGCTATTTTGGCCCATGCAGTGCTTAAAACTCAAGCCTATTACCACATTTAAAATCCTCAGAGCTGCGAGACATTTCTGACCCTCGTCAGATGGACAGTTGTCCGTCCTCTGGCTACTTGACACCACAACGGAAGCTATTTTAGGTGACGTGCGTCTGGATGCGTTCAGCACCGCGGACAGCTCCGGCTGCGCCCGGTCTCTGTCTCTGTCTCTGTCTCTGTCTCTGTCTCTGTCTCTGTCTCTGTCTCTCTCTCTCTCTCTCTGTCTCTCTCTCTCTCTCTGTGTCTCTCTCTCTGTCTCTCTCTCTTTCTGTCTCTCTCTCTGTCTCTGTCTCTGTCTCTTTCTACAGCCGCTGTGACAGGGAACCCTTGTGTGTTTCACTGAGAGAATGCAACACACACACACACACACGCACCCACACGTACCCACTGAACCAACTGCAGGATCTGTATGCAGCACCCATTCTAAATATTTCTGCCTGGTAATACAAAACCAGGCATATTCTGATCAATTATTAAATACCACTGGGGCACGGGCTGTATATGGCATCATGAGGTAATCCTTGTTCATCCCCGTTCATTGTAATGCTCCTCTCTTGGCCAACAAGTGGAAATGTGCTTAAATACTCTTTGATTATTGTTCTCTCTCGCACATTTTTGAAATGCTGACACTTCCTGGGCGTAAAACTTAATGTGATTAGTCCGAGTCGATCATAAACTCTGGGTATATCCAGACAAAGCATAATGTTTGGCAGGCCTGTGTGGATGTGTTTGGGTGACGTCGCAGTAAAAGTGATTTCTGATTATGCAGGGTGGTTATGGCAACATTGACAGAGTCGATCTACCGGGTCCACAGTGGATTACGGTGATACTGTGCATGTAAACACCTGTCTACATGCACAGTCCCGTTCTCGTTATTCCCTAAACCCCCTTAAAAAAAAGAGCGATCGATCCGCTGCAACCTGTGCGCATGATAGCGGCCAATGGAGCGATATTCAGTCGAAGGCGGTGTTTTGGCTGCACGGTGACGTTTTAAGGCAGGTCCTGGTCAAACCTTCCAATGATACAAGTCGGTCCTATTCTGCTGGGACCGATCGCGATGAGCGGCTGTCGGAGCTCTTCACGGCAAAGGAGCGAGCACAGCGCGACGCGAGGAGCAGGGGGATGCGGCATCGGTGCGCGGGAGCTGTCCATCAGCACCAGTGCGCGGGAGCTGTCCATCAGCACCATACGCCCGACGGGAAGCCAGCGAGCAGCGAGAAGAGCCGCGACCCGGCCGCTCCCGTCTTCAGCCTGCCGCCCCCGCCCTCTTCCCACCACCACCGCGACCGCACGCCGACCACCGCCGCCGCCCAGCGCCAGAGCCTCCAGGAGCTGCCGTGTCTGAGCCAGCCCACCGGGAGACCCTCGCACGGCGGCGACCCCCTGCCCCTGGCGCGATACGACACCGCCGCCCAGCAGCGACCTTCACACCGAGCCGGTGAACCCAGCACCGGGCAGCCGGCGCACCAGCAGCAGGATCCCTGGGCCCCGGCCGGCTCGCAGCAGCAGCAGCAGCAGCCGCTACAGACGCGGGAGAAGCCGCCTGTTTTTCCCAGCTGCCACTGCAGTTTTTCCGAGCAGGAGGCGAGTCTTTCACCAAACCAGCACCATCCTGTGGATCCGCTCCCACCGCAGCCCTCCCCACCTTTTCTGCCGCCTATACCGCCGCCGCCGACCTCCTCCTCCTCCTCCTCTCTGCTGTTTTCCAGAGAATCCAAAAGGGGGGATCGTCTCCAAAGCAGCGCTAATAATTACTACCAACAGGCAAGCATCGTGGAACGCTGCAGGGGAGGAGGAGGAGCAGGAGGGCACCGAGACCACAGGCAGTTGCAACAGCAGCAGCAGCAGCAGCAGCAGCACAGTAATTCAAGACTCAAACAGAGGGACCCCTCCCCTGAAGGAATCCGTGCAAACTCCCAGAAAGGGCGCTCTTTAAATGTATGTGAGTCAACCGAGGCTAACAGGAGAGCACTCGAGTCTCAGGACCTGCAGCAGCAGCAACAGCAGCAGCAGCAGCAGATCCCGCAATTACGAGCGCAGCAACAGCTACTGGTGGGGAGCAGCTTGCCTATCAACTACTGCGCCAGCGGCTCAGGAGAGCTATGTAGATCTCACCAGGCTCCACTGCTGCAGCAGCAACAGCAAGAGCAGCAGCAGCAGCAGCAGCGGCAGCAACAAGGTGCACTGGAGCTCTGTCCCCAGCGTCCGCAGCAGCAGCAGCAGCAGCAGCAGCAGCACTGGGAACAAGACCGCAATAAGTCTGGGAGGATCGGCGAGTCCCGCGTGCCCCCCCCGGTGACACAACAACAGGCGTCCGCGGGGAACTCTTCTTCTGCGACCGGGAGCAACAGCAGCAGAGACAGCCCCAACTACGGCTCCAGCTATCACCTGTGGCCGGAGAGCCCGCATAAAGGCGAGGAGAGGATACGCATCGACCCCCATAAGGTAGCCTGTTTTTTTTTGCACATTTCCCCGGTGGCGTGTCTTTGTTAATTACCCCCCCTCCTCCCCGGTGATAAAAACAAAGTGGTTTAAACGTTTTCACTCAATGACCACGCCTGTCATATGGGGTTTGATATAACATTAGCCCGTATGTGTGTGTGTGTGTGTGTGTGTGTGTGTGTGTGTGTGTTTGTGTTCGTGCGCGTGTTTTGTTTGTGTGTGTAGCCTGCATGCGAAAGCGGGTGTTTGGATCGTCATTGCTTTTTCACCCCCCCTAAAAAATAACCGCACGGATGTTACTGTAACCCATGCGTGTGACATCGCCTATTCCTCCATCCAACCTTCTGTGTGTTCGGTTTGCTCACACGAGCACGCGCCTTTCCGCGGTCCCGCGCACACACACACACACACACACACACACACACACACACACACACACACACACACACACACACACACACACACACACCTGTTCCATGTTGCAGTGTGTTGTTGTGGCTTTGGCTCAGTGCAAATATTCGGATGACGCCGCCTGGCAGCGGAATCAGAAAACAAAGCGAGTGGCTGTCTGCACACAGCGGAGGATGCTCGGGAGGCGTTTTCCTCTTGTTGCTGCTTCCAGACACACCGATCCTGACATAACGGTTGTAGCTTCGCACCGTCAGGCCTGTGTCGGTCGCAGCTGCTGCTCAGCACACTTCCAAACTCACTTTCCGCAGTAGTGTGTGTTCTACCTGTAGAGCCGGAGCAGTCCAGCGCCATGTCGTTCGAGCGGATTCTCATTGAACTTAAGGCGTTGTGTGGCTGTAAAGGCCTTTTTAACATCAGGCTCAGAAAGCAAGAGGGTAGGCGTGCTGATCGGATCACAGAGTCTCTACGTGACGAATTGAAAATATCCTGAGGACATCATGTCAAGCAAAGTTTGTAGAAATGGGCTTTTTAATTATCCTTGAAGAAAACGAAATCATAGGTTAGTGTGGTAACAAGTGGGAAGATGGTTCATTCCACCACTGAAAAAAAAAGCAAGTGTCCAATGACTTATTTTTTCTGAGTGAGCCAAGCTTGTTTGACCTCCGAGTACAAGTAACCTATTTAAAATGAGTGTCAGTGTAATAATTGACAGAGTGGGACGTCTGTGTTAAAATGAGAAAGGACAAAGACAAAGGATGGATTTTTAGGGGCAAAATGAAAATAGTCTATTTGAACTGATTGTGGATACAGACCTCAGTATTGTTAGTGTTCAAGACAACAAGTTTATTTGGTACGGTTGGGATCTTTATGAGAAGTTAAATGCATCGTTGTTAACTCAACACCTCATTAGAGGAAATTAAAAGCCCTTTTCCTCCAAAGAGCCACCTGTCATTTCCCCTCAGAAATCGTATTGTCCAATCATGGCTAATCATTGGACATGCAGCTGCTCATTTTGCCCTTTTAAAGTCGGTTTTACATGTTTTTATTAGTTTTCTCCTCCATCTGCATTTCCCCGAGGTGAAGTTTTTAGAGGAGAGAAAGGAACAGGAGGCCTTGATGAGGGTGCAGCATCTAAATAAGTGCACCACCACCACACTCCCTCTTTAAAATGCTGCAGCAGGGGCTGAGCTGGCACCAGTAGCTAAAGGTGGCTCATCAAACCACCTTGACATGACTGTTCTGAACTTGACTCAGTTTTAGAGCATCAGCAGAACAGTGAAATGACCAAACGACTGAAGACAAAGTAAACTTTCATTGTTTTTTTTCTCTTAGAGTTGCTCCATTCTTTTTCAAGCAAAAACGAAGCAGACAAATCTAGAATAGTGCAGCCAGTTGATCGTAAGATAACATATTGTTCATGTTTGAAATATCGAGTATTTCACCTCCTTTGAGGTTATGTTTTCAACTGCGTTTGGTTGTTAGCAGGATCACAGCAAACCACCAGACGGATTTCAATGAAATTGGGTTACAGGTTGGGTCACGGAAGAGCCCATTACATTTTTACTAATTCCCAAATTATGTATATTAATAGAAAACAATCTGACATATTTAGTGGACCGATATCTATCAGTGTGTTGGTGCAGCTTGATTGAATTTAAGGGGACTGGGCCTCGGCTGAGGTGTGAGCTCTTTCAAGTAACACCATGTACTGAGTCTCCCAGTTATCACCTTCACTTTGTTTAGCCTAATAAAAAAACTACACATCCAACCACACACCACTACAACATGTGTGGTAAGAACGTCAGGATGCACTGACACTATTATTAATGCATACTATTCAATGAAATAGTCATATTGCTCTAATTATAGAGTAAAACCTCATTACAAAGACTAAAATAGATCAGCAGCTGGGACTTGAACACCCTGTAGGACTGCTACGTCTTTTTACTCCACTCTGTTTATCGTACCGGGAGATTTTTTCTTTGTCCTCTCCAAACTGATTTGAAGTAAAAAATGCAATAAAAAAGCTGGGAAACAATCTGAGACGTCGACATGCAGCAGTTTACGCTGGAGCCGCTGTGCAACGTTTACTTATTACGCAAGTATGACATAATCCCATTCCGGTCATGAAAGCGGAAATCAAAAAAAATCTTAGAAGTGCTCCCTTGACAGACTCTGCCTTAAGTATCAAACCGTTTCCACTCGCTCTGATCGGACCGCGCCAAGTATTCTGATACGGCTAGACGTGCTTATCCATTCATGGATATTTGTGGGATCGCGGTTACATCTTATCGACTCGCCCCTTAATGAGACGGCCCCGACCCCCCACTCCCATTTGAAATCCCTTAAACAAAACACTTGTGACAGAACAAGCCTGATAAAGTGTATACGATTACAGTATCCCACAGCACGCCCTGAAACCCAATAGCCCGCCCCACTGAACTGATGGCAGGTAGTACGATATTGTGTCCTGCCTCAGTAACATTGTGCTTTGAAAGGTGCATCGCTGCTCCCATTGTGATAGGCTGTGTAAGTACTCTAATGCCTGCCACTTACTGCTATGGTGATATCCCCTGCAGGGACACTGTACTAAATAAACATGGGTGGATTTGCAAGGCAGATGACTTTTTTTTTAAGGAAACACCGATGACGCGTCGAGCAGGAAACTGTGATTAATCACGTAGCGTTTGTCAGATTTGATGTCGTCAAGGGCCTGAAATGAACAGAGCTTTTCTGAGAGTGGAAAAATACGTGCAAGGTTAAAAAGAGGAGGAAACAAATGTCCCAGTAACATCAAGTGGGCTTTCTCTGTGGGGGTCCAAGCTTGATGAATCCATCCTGGTGAACTGTTATTGACAAAATGGACCAATCTTTCAGTGCTCCAGCTAACACCTTCATTACTGATTATAATGTGGATCGTAAATACAGGAATGAATCATGCAACGTCTCTCTTGAATTAATTCCTTTTCAAGATTGTAGTGGTAGTTGTGTCAATGGGCCATTTCCGATGGTTCATTTAGTTTAAAACCTCTAGTTATTAAATTAGCTATTTAAAATATTAAATCTACCACCTTTTGAAAAGATTAAATTGCAGAATGTTTGGCATTTTTGTTTATAAAATATGACAAAAGACATTTTTTAATCAGTGATCAAAAGTGTTGGTGATAAAAGTCTTCAATCAATGGAATAATTGATGAAAAGCCTATCTTTTTTAGATAGGACAACTAAGCAGACACAACACAACAGTACAGAAGGTCTCAGACTGTTACTCAGCTTTGTATTTATTACAATTATTTTCATTTTTGATTCATTTAATCAAAATGTGAGCAAACAGTGACTATCGTCTTTCACAATCTCCCTTTGCCTAAACTGCTTGTTTTGTCCAATTAACACTCCAGCCCTTCCACTCAAATAATCACTTTACTTTCATAAAATAAAAGAAAAACTGTCTGGAATTGGAATTAACGTTTGATATTTCTGCTTGAAAAATGACTTAAATGATCAGTGGATTTCTGATGCTGTTATTTATTATAAATACAAGAACTCTTTGTGCTTTATATTCAATATTTACTAGTAAGCAGATAAATACATGTTTGTTATTTTGTAAACCAAACAGAGGAAATCAGAACTACGGTTAAAATGAAGAAGAACAAACAGGAAAAGTCCTGATCTAGTGCCATCGCTGTCCCGTAACTGAGAGTGTGTGTGTGTGTGTGTGTGTGTTTGTGTCAGACAGGTGCCAGCCCACCTTTCTGGAGAACATAAGGTTGTATGTGTCATTGCAGAATGGATGGCTTGAAAGGGGAGAATGGCTCTACCAGTAAAGCCTTTTGTGCCGCTCCTGCCAAACTGCAGCCCAACACGCGAAGAATCACCTATATGATCTAACAAAGGATATATCAAAGTGCCACTTGCAACCAAGTTAGTGTCTCTCTGTGTGTGTGTGTGTAAAAGCTTTGCAAAGTAGAGTGTGAATGATTTTCTTTCCCCGAGAAACATGAACGGCAACACTGACGAGCGTTTCCAGCAAAGAAAAGGCAAAGCAAACACTATTTTAAGAGTTTGGAATATATGCTGCTTTTCTTTCCAACGTTCAGCTTTTCTTCTCACTCAGATCATTTACTCTAGTTGCATTTGCTCTTGTCTGAATTAAGGGAAAAGTACAGAGGGAACCGAGCTGCCGACTCTCTTTAAAAAAGGAGTTTGTCTTATCAGTTGTGTGTTTGTGTTGGCTCCGCGGCAGCCCTGAGGTAACGCTGAACGCTGGAGCTCGGAACAATTGATGCCGACAGATCTGCGTACGGCCTTTTGATTTAGTGGCAGGCTCATGCCAGGAGAAACATTATGTTGATTTAAACTTCCTCTATCGGTCATCTCTCTGCTGTTGTTACAGGGGCCTGCGTTTGTTTGGCTCTCATTAGGGCGTCCGTGTTTCCACTGCCTTCTGCGTCGGAGTCGGCGAGGGCAGCCAACACCTAGAATATAAACACACCCCGCTGAACAATTAAATGTCAGACAAGGGGCAGATCCCAGCTCACAGCCGACTGCTGGAGATGGAGGAGTGGCACTGCTGTAGATCTCTGATAGCGCTCACAATCCCATGAAGAGGGGGGGTAGGTGTGAGCTGTGGGAGCAGTGGGAGCCTCTTAGTTTCGGCTGCAGCTGGCAACACACAGGCAGTAAGTATGAACATGAAGCTCTTTTAATAATTGATTGCTGTTTTCCCTATTTTTTGTGTGCTGTGTTTAAGTGCAAGGCTGCATGCGCTCCGGCTCTGAAATAGATTTGTGTTACCATGTGTTGCTATGGAGAGATCAGCCCGGTATTGTGTAGCCGTCTCTCTCTCTCTCTCTCTCTCTCTCTGGGGTGTTGGGTTTGGTCAAAAGGAATCATGTGCAGAACAAGATTATCTTTTGGATTTACGATTCATTTCACACTTGCGTCCGACACACACTCGTGTACAGTATGGGGCTTGCACACATGTCCACATAACGCACACAGACACACACACACACACACATAGAGTGTAGGGCAGCCCACACATACACTGATGTTGCTGTTACCGGTGTTCAAATACTGCTCCACTTAATACAGTTCATTCGCTTTGCGTTTCATTTGAGTGAGCCGGCACAAGGAGAGGTGTATTGAATTACTTGCAGTCCAGTTGAATACAAAGAGTGGAAAGAAAGAGTGTTGGGGGTGGGTAGGTGGTGGTGGGTGGTGGGTGGGGGGGCCGGGGGGGGTTTCCCTCAGTCGCCGTCAGCTGCCTTGTTGCTTACCTCCTCCTCCGATGGTGGAGTCCCAGCCTGGCAGGCGTGTTCCCTCTGCCAGCAGTCGATGCAATTTGTAGCCGGACTGTTCGATCTCTCCCGATGTTTCCCCCCTTCTCTAATGTGTGTAGTAACTTACGATGTTTTTCTAAACTCGGGTAGGCTTCACGGTGCCAAGTCCCCACCGTGCTTGCTTTAATAAATGACCACAGTTCATTTATATGGTAATTCCTGTGAGGCTCTAGCCAAGGGATGCCAGGCATATAATGTATCACCGCTATGCATATGCTTTATGGCTAATTAGGTTATTGATCTGAGGCTGTTTCTGCGTTAGGGCATGATCACAACACTAAAGACTATGAGTAATGCAGCTGTAAGCAGATATTTGTCATTCATTACGGAGCTGGGGCCCGATTCCGATGGACACTGATGGCTTCCGAGTGGATGTGTCTTGTAAATGCCGTGGATGTGTGAGCTCATTGAGTTGGTTAAACGCGGCGTTGGGTGGGAGAGCCGAGCGCGTTAATGATACGGGAGAGATGTGTGATTTCATCATCCCTCGCTCACACAATGGACCAACGCGTCGCTCGCAGCCTGCCCTTGAAGATGTACGTTTGGAAAGCCTCTCCATGGCATTGTGAAATTCCATACGGAGAGTGTTTGCTATGTGAGGCTGTGTGTGTGCGAGTGTGTGTGTGCGCTAGTCATGCATGTGACTCCATGTGTGTATATTCACGATGCGTAGCCCCCCTGCTCGGCCTTTGTGCTCCTTCACTGGATATGCTTCCCCCCCTTTTTTCTTGTCAGGTCTTTATGCCTTCAGGTCAGAGTTTAACTGCTGATCCCCCTGAGCTGCCGTACTACTTAATTTACAGCACATGATACACAACCGTTCCCCCGGTAAAACTCAATCACAGCCTCCTCTGTCCACTGGTAAATATTCAGGGAAGAACAAAAAAACATCGCATGTAATCAGATCTATTCTGCTTTTCGCCGTTTATATCAAATGTGAGTTCTATTTGTTAACTGTATGGTCAAACAAATCAATCAATCAATCAATCAAATTTTATTTGTATAGCACCATATTCACAAATCACAATTTGTCTAATAGGGCTTTAACATTGTGTGACGTCCTCTGTCCTTAACCCTCAGCAAGAGTCAGGAAAAACTACAAAAAAAAACCTGTTAAACAGGTTAAAAATACGTAGAAACCTCAGAGAGCCACGTGTGAGGGATCCCTCGTCCAGGACGGACAGAAGTGCAATAGATGTCAAGTGTAGGAAAACATCATCAAGATTAAAGTTTTTAATCTTTGATAGGGTAAACATTTTGAAGGATAACTTCAATACGGTATGTCAAGCAGTCCTGCTGCAATCATAGTCTACGGTCAGCAACCAGCAGGATCATGATCCACCATCCCGGTCAAATACATTTAATAATATGGAAATTAAAATAATTAACCAAACCTTGGATCAGCAGTGCTTTGTTTATGTATGTCTGCTGTATAGGAGTCTAAATGCCACCAAGAGGACCCCTTGTCCTGGCCCCTTTGCTTTTTACACTGAATTAAATAAGCCGACATTATATTCTTCAAATAGCATGTTGCTGTTTGAAATCAGACACAATTCAGGTGCATCATCCCTTCGGAGGATCTGCCGCGACTAGACTCTCCCATTCCGAAGGCTCAGACGAATTTGGCGGACCCATGCCTCATCCCATCCCCGAGAAACAAAGGCTCAAACGGGTTGATACGCCTCAGGCCGACCTATCCCAGAATTCATTGCGCTTCAGAGCTGAACCGGTGTTCAAAGAGAAAGTGGCGCCGGCAAGCGACGAGATGTCCGGCGCTAAAGTGTTCGGCTTCGGCTCAGCTGAATGATACACATGTTAAATAATCAAGGGGGATTTTGAGATAAAACTTTCTCACTGTGTTCAACTGCAGCTCTGTTGCTAGGCGACGGCCGTCAGGGCGGGACAAGCTGGTGACACTGATCACAGGAATCCTCTGCAGACCGTCTCATTTCGGTTCGGCCTTCACGGTGCTAGAAGACGCTCTCCTCCGTGGAGCGTGAACTGGGACACGGCGTGATGTGTGACATCATGAGCGTTTTGTCGTGCCGTGCTCTCCCTTTCATACACACACACACAGATCGAGCTCTCTGCTGCTCCCCCTCCAACGTTACCACTGCTCACACCTTTTACACAGATCGACGTGGCAGAATGAAGCTGTCACGTTCCTGCCTCCAACAGCCTTTATGAAGCTGGGCTCTGCTGCAGGGATGTGGGAGTCCTCTGCTCTCCCCGGCCACAGTGGCTCTTCTCCAACACACGAGCTTTCCACATTGAAACAGAAGATGCGCTGAATGAAGCTGCTTTCCTTCAGCTTTGTCAGCCCCCCCGCCCCCTTCCTTCTTTCTTTTCTTTGTTACCTCAAGTCACCTAGCAGGAGAATATGAAACAGCCTTCACCACAGCACCGGGGGTCTGCTGAAGTTGACTGCAGGCGATGTACGCTGCCGAAAAACATCTGTTCCGTGGGGCATTGTTCCGGAGTGCGTGTGTTTTTGCATGTTCATTTGTACCTGTGTTATTGTGTAAAGGGAAGCGGAGTGAGCGAGCGAGTGGGAGGATCGCTTCAGCATATCATTATCATGTGGACACCACGGCCTTCTGGTGGTAGAGGCCCCATTAACTCCATCGCAGCTTCTAGTCATGTGGAAGACCCTCTCGCTGGAAGCTGTCGTCTTCTCCAAGAGCGATTTCCTGCTTGAGCCGCAGCATCTGGGCTCCGTGCTTAATTATGCATCTGCAGTCGTGTTTACAAAGAGAGCGAACGCACCGTGTGTGTGTTGCTTGTTGTGCGTGTGTTTTTCCGGATCTGTACTGTTTGGTGCTTGAATGGATAAAAAAGCATCAGTTTTATAACAATAAATGAATGCTATTTTTATTCATCGCATTTGGTTTGTGAGCGTTCACACAATGCTGACACGCTGACATTAGGAAAATGTAACGCCTGTTTTCCTCCCTCCCTCTCTCCACCTCCCTGTGTTTCTCTCGGGTTTATGTTAGTGGTTTCTATGGTGTTTGGCTCTCTGCGTGTTGTTGTTCCTATACAGCTCCGCCAGCTTCCATTATCGGCCTCCCTCTGACTGTTAACCCCTTAATGGTCCGGCGGCCTGCGCACTTCCCCTTTTGTCACTGCCATTTTCTCTTTAACCCTTTCACGGACAAAGCTGCCTCCCATCTCTCTCCTCTCTCCCTTTCTTTGCGAGTCCATTTTCGAGCGCTCGTTTCCGCTCCCCAGTCACCTCTTCTTCTTCTTTGTCAGACGAGGAAAAAGGCTTTTTTAAAAAGCTGAATCAATTTACATTAAAGGGCCCAAGGGGCATTAGAAAACTGCAGCACTTAATTTCATGACACAAAAAAAAAAAAAATGAGCCAGGGAGGGAAACTGTAGCTGGAGGCTGTCGGCACAATACCCAGAACTTTTATCATGTGAGACGTAAGAGACGAGCACGAAAGACTGAGTGTAGTACAGTGTGCTGGTTCTATGGTTCACCCGCCTGAAAACAAGACGACATGCAATGTGTGTGTACTTGTACTTATATGTTTGTGAGGACCATTTGGAGCATAGACCTTACAGAGTGACGATATCTTTGTAAAGTGAGAACATTTTGGCTGGTTCTCAGGGTTAGGCCTGGTTTTAGGGTTAGAATTAGATAAAGGTTAGGGTTAGGCATTCAGCTGTGATGGTTAAGGTTAGCGTAAGGGGCTGGCAAATATATTATACCAATGACTGTCCTCACTCAGATAGAAGTACAATAATATGTATGTATGTGTGTGTCTATGTGTGTCTTCCCGAGGCCTCTGTGGCTGAATACAAATGGGCTGCTTTTCCAACTGGCCTCTGTTTCACTTCACCAGAGAAAAATTGGGGTTCAGAGCCAGATAAGGATATTCAATTAGCCCGAGTCTCTGGGAGACGGCTGCAGCAGTCGGAGCGCGCAGCAGCCGGGTGACATATGGTAAGGGCTCTCTGTTAGAGTGGAGCAGCAAAGAAACCTGATATCTTCTCATTTCATCTTGTCACTGTTTCAGTAATCTTCCTGTTGGAATGTCAAACCTATACTGTCTGCTCCGGGAGATATCTTTTTTTTTTTTTTTTTCTCATTGTGAAGGTCTCGTCTTGGAAAAACGAAAATGGAAGATAACCCGAACACAGGGAGTGAGACTGAATACTTTTCAGATTAGCGCAATTTGAGACATTATCGTACGTTATTGGTGTTTTTATTTTCCGCACAAATCTGAACTCGAGTGCAAAGAAACCCTGTTGATGTCATTCATTTGTATTTACAGATGATATATATATCCGCTGGAAGACATTGCTCCAAAAAAGGAAACTCCCCTGATTCCCCATCACCTTCCCTTTCACTCTCCCTCCTGTCCTCCAGCGTCTCCCGTTGGCTCGTGTCCTCCTCCCGTCATAAATCTGCAGCGCGACGTAGCCAGGCAACTCTCCGCTCAATCTTTACTGAGTTTGTTGCGCTATCGATCTATCCCGTGCTATAGGTTGTCCTGGATTCTCGCGCCGCTATTGATGTCTTTACCTTGGGAGGGGGGGGAAGGGGGGCGGCTAAACTGCCTCAGCCTAAATTTATGGGGGGGCTCCTTTTCAAATGACTTACAATCGCCTCACAATGAAAATAGAGGTTGTCAGACGGCGGCATTTATTCATCGATGCCGAAGCTGGTCCTCGCAGCTGTGAGTGCAGTTTGATGGGGCGGGGGGGTGGGGTGGTAAAGATTGTGGGATTGAGTTGTGGGTTATGGAGCACTTAAGGGCGATAATCTCTGTGAGGAATATGTGGCCACTCAGGTCCGGTTGGGAAGTCAAATAGCCGCCAGGGGAACAGTCACCTAATCAAGATGGTTTAGTCTTCAGGGTCCACACAAGCTGGGCTGTATATCAAGCTCCCTCGGTTTGGTGTGTTTTCAGTGTGTTGGTGTGTGTGTGTGTGTGTGTGTGTGTGTGTGTGTGCATGTTGTATCCCTGGCCACATGCATTACTGGGAAATCTGATTAATTGGTAAAAGGGACTGGAGTATGAGGCCTTTTAAGTCCTAATTCACACTTGTTTATCGTAACGTTACATAATGTTACACTGCGCTCTCCTACACACACACACTTTACCCTCTCACATCTCCAGCACATAACTACACTCATCTTAGACTCTTCCGTATAAATATACATAGGAGAGGATAACTGTACATGCAAATTATAATGGAGGCATGTACCTGACATTACTCTACAGTGAAGTGGCTGCAGTCTACCATAGGTACATGAGAGCGAAGTTTTCCCGGGCCTCAACCTCCTCTCATCCATCTGCTTGTGTGTGGGAATGTGTCAAGGACAGGGTCTGCCCTTTGGTGGGGGGGGTTTATCAGCCCAGATATCAATCAAGCAATCAGCCATAATGGGAGACTATGAAGGTAAAAGGGGCAATACTGTTGATTAGTTTAAAAAAGGGTAGTTTAGAGTTTTGATTAGTGCAACTTTTAAATGCACTTTTGGTTCCATTTCCATATGCAACATGAAACCTCAAGGAGCAGCTTTTATGGAGGAATTAACAGATCAATATCAACACAGACAATAAAAGGATCTGATATTATACTGTGCCATCAGTAGTCTGACCTGGAGGGTATTTTTTTATTCCCCTGACAGATAAAGTAAACATGTAAATATTGTTTAAGTTCTTGGCTCTTTCAGTCTAAACATCAAAAGCACTTTAACTTGACCTTTTAGAGGAATTTTTATTTTCTCACATTTTCTTATCATATTTGTAAAAAAAAAAAATTAAGTAACAAGCAAGAAAACAGATCTAAGATTCAAAAGTGACTCTTCATAGTCATGAAATTAAACTAAAACTGTAAAACGCTTGCTATGATTAAAAATGTTTTAACCAAAAGACGAGCTAGTTATAATCTATCATGCAACCGTTGGTCAAAAATCTGGTCCAATCCAAAATAAATGTATTGAATTCATGACAATTAAATTGACTTTATAACTTAGGGATCATTTCTTTTTTTATTTACTTCCTTTTTTGTGTATGTCAACTTGCTCTCACACCAAAGACGCTCTCCTCAGTTTACTGTACTGCCTCTGCTGCACTTATGTCATTTATGAGAGGTTGTTGTATCGAGTGCAAACGAACTTAGAGAGCAGTGAGTGTCTCTACTGGACATTTAACAAGTCATACGTCTTTGTCTTGGTAGTATCTTCCCACATTTTTATAATGCTGTTGCTGCATTACAAAGAATAGCAATAATTAATTGGTATTTACTTATTTATTCATGGAACAAGATTATTAAAGTTTAAATCAGCTTTTAGAAATGTGTGTTTGCTGTTCACTGATGCAGAATTTCAGCTAACAGTCAGTTGAATGTGTTATGATGCTTAGACAAGTTCTGGAAATACAAGGAGCATCTTTTTCTGTGATTTCTAAGTGAACATGTATTGGTTATGGACACCAGAGACACTGGTATCAATGGGAATTCTAAATATGTTTATCATATCTGTCTGTTCCAATTTGAGTGATTCAGAGGGAGAAAGAAGTTTGTAGGTTTGAAGTCCAACTAAAATCATCTGCCTTAAGTCATACCAGGACACCTTACTATTATTTGCACTAGTCTATATATATATGCATACTGTTTAAAGAGGGTTAATCTGATTCACAAATCAAGGTCAAGGTTAAATCTGTTAACTATTCCACCAGAACCCATCCGTTATGGCCCTGATCTACAAATCAGGTTTCTAACAACCCCCTCCGTTAATTTGCTGGAAAATTAAAATTGCTTTTAATGAGGCAGGGGTGTCCCATAGGGAAAGTAACCCCCCTCCCCTTGTTCAGCTCTAACCCCAATCTCCCCAGGACCTAGTTTATAAGACACACAAGCACACATGCAGTAACCTTGTTGGGTCCTAATTAAAATAGCATAGTGTCTCTATTGGACAGAGTGTGCTATTAGTCCTAATAATAACACTGTCCCACGGGCATGTACCTGCGTCCTTTTGCCCCACTGAGGTTTTATCGTGTTTTTGGCTACTTCTGTAATTGAAGAATAATAGAGAGGAAAAATGAGGCAGACCGAGCTTTGCTAGAAGCCAATAATCGTCTCCTCCATCACTTTTAACTACAGCTGTGTGAGGAGTGCGTGTTCAGGCACAAAAGTTCCTACGTTCATTTACATTTGTTTGTTTTGATAGTAATCAGCAGCTGTTATATGTGGTCACAACCCTCTTTCTGCAGTTGTCCCACATTTCCTCTGGTCTAGTTCTTAGCCTCAGTAAAGGCTGTAGCTTCCCCGAGGCGACTGTCAGGGCTGAACTTAATATTTCAAATGTTCCCACAGTTTGTTGTTGTCTTTCATTCTCCTGCTGAGCGGCTGGGTTTGGTCTCCACTCGGGGTGGGTACAGTTCACATCTGAACCGATAGGGTGCAGGTACATGGAAGACCGGCAGCCAACCGTACCTTTTAATAAGAAGATGTTTGACTCTCCGTAGGTGTAACACTGGCAATTTCTGTCATGTTGTTGTTGTCAAGGATTTCTGGCATTTATGTCAAGACAGTGCAAAAAGAACCTAATCAAAGTAAGTAATTCATTACCTGAACATTTTTATGAACATAGATCGTCCTCAGTGTGTTTGAGCTGGCAGGTGGTGAGGGTCTTAAAAGTCTTACCAGCAATGTTATGAAATATGCATCTTCTGTCACAGATGTTTCAGTTATTTCAGATTTCAACCCACACAAAGTCCTTACAGATCTGTTTTAGATCACACCAGGAAAGAACGTCATCAGTTCAGAGCACTGGACTGAGACAGAAGAGGTCCAGATTTTTTGTCTTTTTGTAAGTCTAAGTTACAGAGACACGTGGTTCAGCATCAGGAAACAATTAGTTTCTGGTTGACTCTTGAAAAACTCATCATGGTCCATCTTGTGCTTCCAGTCAGCTTTGACACTTGTTTTTCACCGAAACAATGAGCTTTCTGATTCCTTAACCATTTGCTTTGAGTTGTCTTAATATAACATGTTACTCTATAAAGAAATCTAACATACATTTATTTATTACCTACCATAAGTAAGGAGAAGAAATAAACTGACATGAATATCAGGTGTGAACATATTGAACTGGAAGTGCAGATTCATTCAGTACCAATATCATTATTGTGTTGATGGTAAAAAAAATAAGCAGCAGTGTTTTGGTTGTGGTGATGGATTCTAAGATGTAAACTAAGGTCGGGGATCATCCTTGAGAACAAATATAGGAAAATTGGATTTGTTCATTTCACCCAGAGCAGCCAGATCAGACAAACAAATCATGTACAGTATGTTTCCTGAACTTAAATCTACGGAGTCAAATCCTAACCTGCCTAATAGAATGAATGTGGCTCTGCAGAGCTTCCACTGCCTCTGATGACTCTTCAGTGCATCGTTTGAGGTGAAAGATATCAGTACAGTAAAATAGCTTCTATTAATTAACAATGAGTTTAACCTTTATCCATAACGTTTGCCGCTGTTAAATTCAAAATGCATCCACCCATAACCACTCAGATGGAGTCATGATGAAACAATCATTATTTGACCTCCACCAAAAAGGGTCACAGTATGTTTTCATCTGCGTGTGTTAGTAAGTTTGCAGGATTCTCGAAAAACCACAAGTCAGATTACCATGAAACTTGGTGGAAGTTTGTGTTATGGGTCAGGTGAAAACCCATTCACTTTTGGTGCAGATCTGGATCAGGGGGCGGATCTAGAACCCTTTTTACTGAGATAGAGCGACTTTCAAAATATAACTTGATTTCACAGATTTCACCGACCCACGAGTGTGTGGGTCGGATCCAAAAAAGTATCTATTAAATTTAAATGTGGACCATTCTAGTTTTCATCCTTTGGACTTCCGTACAGTGTATCAGGAAATGCATTGGATGGTGAAACCTTTTTTAATTTGCTGCTATATGATATGAATCACTTTGGTATTCAGTTGGAGACAGTTGTGCAACCAAATTCTTCGAGAAATATAGTATATTGTTTATTTCCAGAACACAGAGGGATTTGATGGAGGATTTTCCTATACATGAATGTGTGTCTGCAGCCTCTGGTTTTCCTCTGTCCTGACCAGCGCTGAGTAATGATCCCCATGCTGGTCAGGGAGAGACGGAGGAGCCCTGATGCCCGCTGGCCTGTCAGAGAAACGTGACAGCGTCTGGTGTGCAGGGACAAACCGGAGAATATAGCCTGCAGCTTTCAATCACTCCAGGGGCTGACAGAGACACCCACAGGAAACTGTCCTCCCTCTCTTTCATTTATCTCTTTCAGCCCCTCTATCTTTCATGTTCCCTCCATTTTTAGATTTCTGCCTCATTTTGTCTCTTTTCCTTCTCTTGTGATCCGTCTTCTACGTTGGCCGTCTCGTCCGTATCCGTGCGCTGTTCGCACATCTTGCACATTTACGTGGAACTTCCCAAACATCCAAACATTCTTCCGTTGTGTTTGTTCCGTTGTCTGTGTCAATATCTGACCAAATCCACCGACTGGCTGAGGCTCAACTTGTTCAACTAGCACACATATGCTCACCTCCTCCCTCATACACACACACACACACACACACACACACACACACACAATTAAGCAGACTGGCCTTCACATGCTCTAACTCCCAAACACAAACACACACACACACAAGTGACCACATTTGATTTTGAAAAAGCGCAGATCCATTTTTAGGGTGTATATAAGCCTTCAGGACTGCGGCAGAGTGTGTGCACGACTAAAGAAAGAGGGTTTTCTATTAGATTTGAGCCGGCTGGAGATAGAGAGAGCGAGAGAGAGAGAGACAGAAAGAGAAGAGCGACGCAGAGAGTTGCCGTCATTTAAACTGTTCTGCACTGAGGCTTTTCAATTTTATTATGAGGCTCCATTTCATACAACCTGGAAGCCGGGTGCCATTCAGAATGAAATTGAGCCGTTGGTGGACTGAATAGGCCGCCTGCCCCTGTGTCTCCTTGTGAGGGCATCAGGGGACAGCAAGGGCAACGCTGGCCTGCCGTGCCCTTCCCGCCGCACTGTTTTGTCGGGTTGCAGGGGAAATGCAGAAAGAGACGCTTGGGTAGCTGGCTAAGTGGGCGAGGACATGGTAAGTGATTGAGTGCTTTGAGATTTTGGAATTGGATGCGAGGACTCCTGCTTCAAACTCTGTGAAAGAGAGGAGATTAACCAGGGAGGAAAAAGTCAGACGTGCATGTTGGTGTTTTGCACGTTGTGTCTGATTTATCTTTCTTCGATACGCTTGCGTTCTCCCTGTTGTTTTGTTGTTTTGTTTCTTTTCACCAAATCCTTCCCAGGTGTCTAGACATGTGTCCGTGTTCACACGAACTGACAGACGGATGGTTTGTCCATATTCGGGTCAGTCCTGACCTGGTTCACTGACGACTGTTGGCCAGAAACACGTAACTAAAGATGAGGATGTAACAGCAGCCCTTCTCTCTCTGTGTCCATCAATCCTTGTCATTTACGTTACTGGAGCAACACTTCCCGGGATGTTCTCCTTTTACGTCTCAGGCTCCCACTTTGTCCTGCCAATGTCACAACATGGCGACTTGACTCTGATTTATCGACATGTGATCTCTCATTGGAAACCAAATAAAATTTTTCACCTTTTAGTTTCAAACATTTGAAGGGAAAATTATCTTTTAGAGACTCAAAGTTTTTATATTTACAGGTGGAACCAAAAGTTATATTGCAAACAGGATACAATCCTTTTCAGTTTGCAAATCAGGGTTGAAAAGAGTCCACACAGTGTGGCCATTTTCCCACATGAACTCTGGAAAATGTCCACACTATGGGGTCAGGAGTTTGTCCAGAGTTTGTCCTTTAAAATTTGAAAATAGCAGCAGGAGATTCTACAAGTCAGACACGTTCACAGCAACAGGAGAGTTACCATTTGTTCAGACGAGGGATGATGCAGGAGGCAGCTCAGGACAAATCAATTCTGCTGTGGAGGTCTTTGTGTTTTTGTTTACAGCACATTGACACCGGCATCAGCCCTTATCGCCCAAACCTTTCAAATATCGTTTTATCTCGCCTTTTCTAAATTGACATCTTCGTTGGTGTCTTCTTTGTGTATAAAAACTCTTTTTCAGCCTGAGATATTTGTATGATTTTTGTGTTTTCAACTTAGAAATGTCATCAACACACCTACTCGCTCACGGTCAGTTTTCTGGTCAGTATCCTGCTGTGCTTCACACATGGTCTCACTCTGATATTATCTGGAGTTTTTACTAAGATGTTGGAAGGGTAAAATCTGGAGATTGTTGGTAGCCTCACTCGGACATTGGTGTTCTTACACACAGCCCCTCCAGATAATATAAGGGGATCACACAGAGTTCAGTGCATGTCCGAAAGCAGCTTCAATGGTTTTGTTCGTGCAGTCTGTGGCAGGGTGAATTTATGTTGAAGAGAAACCTGTCAGTCATCTTACGTAAAGTCACATTCGCTCAGAGGTCAGAGGTCACAGTGATCTATTGATCCACTAATACAACCAATGATTTCTGGGTGTGTTATGTTTTTTTCACTTGCTGTTGTCTCTTGACTTGGGAAACTTTAGTCAAAAACAGGCCTGTTGTGAAATGTGAAAAATTTAATTGTGCAATTGCAGTAAAAAAACATACACAGTGTGTCAGTTGGTAGATAAATAACCCCTGTCATTAGAAGGGATAATGGTTCAGTCCTTGAGCCGGATATTACACCCCAAATTGTTGTGTGTGAGGAAAAGATGCAAGTTTTCTCTCAAATTAATGTTATGTAATATGAGTCAAAGGTTTGTAACTCACCAGTGTTGTGATAAGACAATAGTAGAACAAACAGTAAAAAATACACTCGTAAATACACAAAAAGATATAAATAACATTTTCTGCGAACCTTTGTTTGAGGTGTTTGTCTTGGATTTCTTCTCATATTTTATAGCCCAGGAGCCACATTTGCATATCAAGCATCTCAGAAGCTCTCTGAAAGTTTGACTGGGACTAAAAATACTACAGAGTTATTTACTTCCTACAGCGATGCAGGAAATTCTCTTTTCAGAGTGAATGACATGATGTTGTGACACTGAAGACCAAAGGAATAATGACATTTTGCAGTCGCATAGATATCACGTGGATTCAACACATTCTGAAACGACTGACAGGCTGACGTATTGTTGATCGTGATGCAGGAATGAAAAGCAAGCTCTTTACGCATCGGTGAAAAGTCTAATAAATTTGTTTCAGTACCTATAAAGTAGTCGACTGAAATTAGTTTTGATTTCTTATACCAGCCATAACAATATTTTTCCTGCATGATTTTGCTGTTTTGAGGACATCTGTCATATCCGCTGCACATCTGTGATCCGTGCTTATTTATAGTTTAGATATTGAATTGTCAATATGTGTGCCGTTCTTGATGCTGACACAATCTAATATATCTGTGTGGAAACTTGTAATTTTCTGTGATAATGAAAAGATTCAATTATTTACTGACCGAGTCTTGTTACATGTCACGTTGCTCCAGTAAATCCTAATTTATTCAGCATATCTTTAGAACTGAAATCAAATTTGCGATATCTCGTTCTCCGTGCATTTTGAGCCATTATCGACGTATCAGTATCTTTTTCGACAGTATTTCCTGTCATTCAAATCCAAAGTTCACTCGCTGCACAGTCTTCAAAAGTGTAGAGGGGTCCTAATGGCCCAGATTAAAAAGCAATTTAATACAGAAAAGGGGATTAGAAACACTATGGGCTGTACTAATCCTTAACCTTTAGTCCTGTTCTCATGGAGCCACAATATGTGCGAGACGATAGTATCACAGGACCCGAGTTAGTAAATTTCCATTAGGGCCGCCCTTCTTTATTCCCACCAGCACATTTAAAGGCATTAGACATGCTTTGTCAAGGCTAATAAAAAGGGCCAGCAGTGCTATCACACACCCCGACTTGTTTTCGGGAAAAGCACTGTTCCATGTGAAGTTTTCATAAGCCATTATGATAATCTGCTGGAGTCTCTGAAGGACAGGGGATAGACAGGCAGATAGATGCTGCTGGGGGACGGCTCTACTGCCTCTTCATGGACGGAACACTTTCTGTGTAAACGCGACAAAAACTCCTCACTCTCTGCCAAGAAGAGCAGAAACGATAAAAGACTGAGGGCTCGAATGATCTGAGAGCACGGTCTATGGCTCGAGACGCATGTCCAGCCAGGGTGTGTCCAAATCCACTTTTGGTTGTTTAACGGCCGTAGGAAAGGTCACTGCGCCAGGCCCATGGTTCAAAGGGGATCCACTCAGTCCCTTCATTTATCATGGGTGTGTTTTGGGGCGTAACACACAGTAAACAAGTCGAGGCTGCTGTGCTCCTATCTCTTTAAAAGCCTTGGTGATTTCCACTATGGTGGTGGATTCTCCAGGTAGGAGAGAGAATGCAGAAGAAAGGAGCAGATCATCCGTGTGTGACAAGTTTACCAATGAATGCAAGTGCAGATTTGTATCTTGATAACAATGTCCATAAAATAAAAATACAGCAATGCACCAACCTGACCACACCTCATTTGAAGACCCATGGTTCATTGGCTATTTCTACTCTGGATGGTAAAATAACAATACAACAGTATCCTCCCAATCCACGTCCAACGGATTTAAGTATTTGTGATGTGTTCTCTCCCATCACATTTGAATTTCTGTGTTCCTCCACTTGCCCCAAAGTTGCCCTTTACCTCAACACACTACATTTACAGTACTCGGTTTCCTTTGAGTTCCACAAGAAAGTATATTCTTAGTTTCCTCTTAAAGGGGTTGGATTCTAACATTTGGTCCCTGTGGCACGCCTGATTTGAAAAGTTCCGCATTCTCTTCGTCACCGCTCTCTTTTGGGAAGCCCTCTGCTCATCTCTGCGACGGAAAAGTGTTTCTCCGACAGGGAAACAGGGTCAGGCCGACCATTAATCATTCATATCTAAATTTGTGCAGCGCAAAGATTCAATTTTCTGCACTTTGTAGGGTCTTCTATTGGTTATATGGTTTTATTTATACATCAAAGCCCATACATTATTTATTTGTTTTTGAGCCATCTACATTTGATGCCATTTTCTTAAAGGAAAACCTTGTGAACCATACTGTCAAGTAAAGGAAAAACACAAGGGGAGCTCCCCACTGTTGTGGTGTAGCTGCAAAACTGTGACTATTTTAACGTTCACCAACACAGACAAAAAAAAACCGATTCATGAGCGACCAACTCTCTGTTACCAGTGCTCAGTAGACCTTGGTTATTTGGGAGGTTGAAACGAGAACTGTTGATATTTTGGGTTGCATGTTGGCCACGTGTCCTGCTGAGAACTGAATCTGTCTGCTTTTATAACCAAAATTGTTTTTGCTAGATCCTTGCCTCTCTTTGGCCTCTCCAGAGCCACAGATATCACTCCCACATCAATGCTCTATTTAAAGTCCATCAGTGTGCTGGGCTCTTCAACCAACTGTCGAGTTTCTACTCCCCATTTGTTGTGATAGTATTGTACTCATCGCGCTCCTCTCTGTTCACAGGCCACTACTGAGCAGAAGAAGCTGAGCCATGCTGGATCCAAGCCCTCCCTCTCTGAGAGCAGCGGCCGACTCCCTCAGATAGCCATGAACACCTGCAAGTACAATGGCGGGGTGGTGAGACCACTAGTTGGCAGCCTGGCGTCCTCGTCGCGCCGCAACCTCGCGGAGCTCGACTCGGAGACGCAGCCCTTGCAGACGCTGCACAGCTCTGGCCTGGAGGTGGTGGTGTCCAAGGGCAACGGCGGCGAAGACCCCAGCAAGGCGTCCAACGAGAGCTTGGTCAGGGAGGGCAGCGTGCGGGTCGGTGGCAGGGCGCCGCAAAAGAAGAATCGGGACATTGGCTACAGGCTTGGCCACAGGAGGGCGCTGTTCGAGAAGCGAAAGCGGCTCAGCGACTACGCGCTCATCTTCGGGATGTTTGGGATTGTTGTCATGGTGACGGAAACGGAACTGTCATGGGGGGTTTACACTAAGGTAGGTTGTGCATGTGCGTGATGAATGAGTGGGAGCTTTGTCTACTGTCACTGCTATTGTTAATGTTTGAGTTGTGTGGGGTTGGCAGCTGTCAGAATCATGAAGAGTGATTATTAGACTCTGACGTACATTATTTAACAAAGTGTTGGGAATAGTGCACAAATATATTGTGTGTCATGTGATTGGCATAATGAGTAAAAGTCTGCAAATTGGATTCCATCTCTTTAAATTTGTCTTTAAATACGGTTCGGTAACTAGTGGAAAATGTTTAGCCTTATCTCGCACCAGTCTGGTTGTATCTTTATTTAAATATATGTGTTTGTGAAGAGAAATAAACAAGTAGAGTTCAAGGGAAACATCGATAGAACAAAAGATGAGAATGAAGTTCCAGATTATTTAAATGTATTTGACTTTGAGTGGATCAGGGTAGAGACCACGCAGCAAGCTATAAGAACAAGTACGACCCTTGAGCAAGGACACCAGCAGGCGGTTTACACTTAAGGTCACGGTGACCAGGTCACCACCTGTTGACCTGTTGTTGTCCTTTTCTGTCAGCCACTCAGGTCCCTGCTGTGTCAGGGTATTTGGTGGAGGAATATTGAGCCCTCAGAGCCGCATCTACCACAGTATTTACTGGGCTGTTTGAATTGGAGCTGACACTGCATTACACTGCAGTTTGTGACAGGTCACAGAAGCTGCATCTGCTTATGAGTAAAAGCTGAACAGGGATGCAGGTGGTTGTGATGGCTTTAAGAGCTTGAGCCAACTAATTGTGTTTGATTGATGACTTGAAACATTACAAGAAGAACAACATATACACCTGATGTCTCATGGCATAATAACATTGGTATACAGCCAAGACAATAGCAAAAAATAATTTGTTTTACAAACAGGATTTATTTTAATTGGGTTGATGTTTGTGGGAATTGGCTTTTAGTTGAATATTAACTCTTGTTTTTGTTCTGTTTTTTGCTAATACACATCAGTGGTGGATAACGATAGATCAGAATATTCACTTCTACAAGTGCCGGCTCTAACTTTCCACTAATGTTCCAGCTCTGACATTATTTTTATTAACTTTTTGTCTTACACAAAACACAATATATTTATTTTCAGACTTTGGCTATGATTGGTTTCCATTTATTTCACCATTGTGTGGAAACTGATGTAGAGTCTTGTAACGTATCCTGTGACATACAGTAACACTACTACAAACTACTACTCCAGAGAACACATCTAAAAACATCTGCACAGACAAGTTGTAATATAATACAGAATCAGAGGCTGTATTATTAACACTTATCTCAGAATTGGAAGAGTAAGAGCATTTCATCCTCTTTACAGAATCTTACTATAAGGTAATGATTCTCTAAGATTAATATAAAGTCACCTTTATTTAAAGAGTAGGAATGGTCACATGGTGCTGCAGCTGTAAGAAGGAACCATTTTAAATTGTGCTTTTAAGAATGCTTTGACAAGAGTTTGAGAATCGCTCGACAAAAAGCTTTAAATTCATTATCTTTACTGTCAGAAATGTTGTCTGTCAGCTCTCAGATGTTGGGAGCAATGAAAGCTGTGGTGCGCTGTCGAAATATGTCAGTATTGATATGTATATGTGAATTGTTAGTTAGGACTAAAACATACAAAACACTGCTATAGGTTCCACTCACAAGGGATAGGAGTGGATTCCCCCCCCACTTGTGTTTAACAGTTGTTTGAATTTGTAAATGTATATTTGATTACGTGTGTGTGTGTGTGTGTGTGTGTGTGTGTGTGTGTGTGTGTGTGTGTGTGTGTGTGTGTGTGTGTGTGTGTGTGTTGCGGGCAATATAGTAAATCAGTGCGGTAATCTATAGGACGATTTATGGGGATTTAAAAAAGTCAATAGGTTTGTCTGAGTGTTACTGAGTGGGGTTCAGTCCATTCATCACGCTGACCTCAGCTGAAATGGACATGACCTCCCATCTCTGAGTGGCAGCGCGATGGGAGGTCACATCCGACAGTTAGCATGTGCCGCGGACGCTCACATCCCGACGCAGACACTTGAGGCTCTGCCTAGATTTTTCTTAGTCCTGAAGGAGGGAGACACTCTAACAGACGGTGAGCGCTGGGAGTGAAAAATCCTTGAACCTCTGGCAGGTGGATTAATTGGTTTACTCAATGTTATTTCACCTGGGACTTCTCAAAACAATTTCAGACATTAGAATGTCTTGCGAACATGTCGTCGACCTAAGGGGCAAAGCAATCTAGTTGATAGCTAAAAATACATTCTGTAATATGGACCATCGAAGGACGGAGTATGCTGAGCAGCTCTCACTGTCACCACACTGACAATTATGAGTGATATTTCCACTTGTTGTTTTTGTCATTTGTTTGTAGCTGTTATTATAATAACAACCCCATGATCGTTAACCCGCTGCAGAGCGGCGTTTTTACATCATGGTTGTTAAATTGATTTATCAAATGGCATTTTACCAACACAGGGGGTGGGGGAGCCTGAGTAGTACAGGTTCTCATTTCCTTGATCTATGGCCCCACTGTGCACATAGACACACACACAAACACTCACACACAGACACACACACACACAAGCCACATTAGCACCCAGCTGGTCTATTTATCATCAGCCACTCGCTGTGGTGGCCTTCCTGCTAATGCTAGTCTTGCCTTTTTTTGCACCTACCATTAAATGGAAAGTCCCCTGTTAGCGCCGCACTTTGATTAATTGGTAGTTTGGTTGGCGGGGAACAGTGTCCATGGATAATATGAGGCTACACCTGCAGCTGCATTGTTTAGTAACATCCTGACTGCAGCGTGTGTAAAACCCCATTAACTGGTCTCAAATAGAAGTTTAAAGTAATAAGTAGTGCGTGCGTGTTTGTGTGTGTTTGTGTGTGTGGTCTGCTACGTGTATGCACTGTTGTATAACAATGTTAAATGTGTTGTTTGGGGACATTTATGCGGCTCTTGTTCCTTTTTTAAATGTATACAATATGAAATGTTGAGTTCCAGTAAATACCCTCAGATTTCACTTCTACCTACGTTGCTTAACTACCTGATTTCACCTTGTTGCTAAGCAGTTACAAGACACCATTGCCATCTCCTGATGCTAAATATAGAAAATAGCTGAAATGCACATTGACAATGAATAGAAGGAGATCCTTTGTATTCCCATATATAAGTATGGATTGTATGTGATGATAAAGTGGGTTCATTGTTGCTGATATTCCTTCCTCTCTCTTTTTCTCTCACTGTAGGAATCTTCATACTCATTTGCACTGAAATGCCTTATCAGCCTTTCCACTGTTATATTGCTTGGTCTTATAATAATGTACCATGCCCGGGAAATCCAGGTGAGTCTGCCACAGAAAAAATGACTTTATTTGATTTATTTTACCAACAGCTTTTGGGATAGGGATGCTGATAATGATGGTAGCAATAATCATAATAATGAGGAAGAACTGAGCCCATGTTAAAGCACAGTTTTGTATTATTTGTATTGTGTGTGATCGTTTGTCCGTCTGTCCCAATTTTTGTCAACTCGATATCTCAAGATCGCTTTGAGGGAATGCCTTCCAATTTGGTGAAACCATTCACTTGGACTCACAGTTGAACTGATTAGATTCTGAATAGTCACTGGGACCTTACTCACCACGCGTTTGGTCTTCTTTGTGCAACAGCTCAGATCACCTTGTTTGGAATGTCTTCAAATTTGGAACAAATGTTCATTTAGACTCAAAGATGAAATGATCAGATTTTGGTGAGCAAAGTTAAAAGGACAGATCATTGAGCTCACACATGTTTAAGGCCTATTGAACATGATATCTCAAGTATTCCTGGAGGGAATTTGTTCAAAATTTGACCATTTGTCACTTCATTAGATTTCAAAGGTGATCAAAGGTCAAAGTGATTCGAGTCTGAGAGTCATTTATGGACTGAAATTGCACTGGTCGGCAGAGGCTAACAACCGCACAGCAGGAATTGTGGTTAAAGTCGTATATGATTTTACACAAAAGGATCATACGCATAAATTAATATTTGATTGAATGTTTTCCTTTGCAAAAAATTACTCAACATTCGTTCATAGTAATAGGTTTGTTTCTCTTCTCATTTTATGTCATATTTGTTCTTCAGTTTGATTTGAAGTTATTCTGGAGTGCATCCAATATTTAGCATTCAGTGTTCTTTATCTGTTTGGTCTCAGCTGCACCAAACTTATCACATTTTACTGCTACAAATTATACAAAATTGAGGCTTTCGGCATCATTTCTATTTTTCCCCTTTTACCCAATTTTAGCATGACCTTTGGTTAGAATTTCAAAATACCTGGCTCCCAACACAATTTTGAATGTGGCTGTAGAGGAAGTAAAAGGAAGTTCTAATACAAGTTCTTGGTGTTTGTTTGTTTTCTCTCAGCTGTTTATGGTCGACAATGGTGCGGACGATTGGAGGATAGCCATGACGTATGAGCGGATCTTCTTCATTGTGCTAGAGCTGCTGGTGTGTGCCATCCATCCCATACCAGGCCAGTACGTGTTCACCTGGACGGCGCGGCTGGCCTTCACCTACACGCCGTCAGTGGCCGACGCTGACGTGGACATCATCCTCTCCATCCCCATGTTCCTGAGACTCTACCTGATCGGCAGGGTCATGTTGCTCCACAGCAAGCTGTTCACGGACGCTTCGTCACGCAGCATCGGCGCCCTCAACAAGATCAACTTCAATACACGCTTTGTCATGAAGACCCTCATGACCATCTGTCCAGGAACTGTCCTGCTGGTTTTCAGTATATCCTCCTGGATCATTGCTGCATGGACTGTGCGCGTCTGCGAGAGGTAAACACAGGGTTGTCAATAATGGCCGAATAATGGATGATATGGAAACACTAAATCTCGGATGCACAATCACACGTTGTGGATTACTAGACACCCTTTCCTCCTTCACTCTTGTCACTGTTTTGTCCTGTGTTTCTCAGTGTTACCTTGTTTTCTGTCACTCATCTACGCTGGTGTGAAATCATCAGGATAGGCTACATGGCGATACTACACACAGGAAGGCAAACACAGACACTTACTACTCGGCTAAGTGTTTAGAAACACCCTGATCTACGTTTCATTAGCTCAGCAATCGCTCCGCTTCTCCCCGTTCTTTCGTTTCTACCGCTCTTTTAGATGTCTTGTCCATAATTCATGAGTGTCTAATTGTTTGTTTGCTGAGTGGTTTGTTTTGGTAATGCAGAGCAGCCCCCAGGATCCCCTAACCCGTTTTCTCCCCCAAAACTGCGCATCGGGCTTCGTCTCAAGGGGGCAGCAATGATTCTCAGTGAAAATGAAAGAGGCAGGGAGAAATGAAAAGCTTTTTTTTCCTGATTTGCATAGGGAAATGAGACATTAATGCCAGCTTTGATGTTTTAAAGTCATTTTTGCCTAGTTGGGGTGGGGAAGGGGACTTGAGTAGGGTGGGTGGAGTGGAAGATCCATAGCTGCAGTTCTTGTCAGGCCTGATATGCTCCTGTACATGTGCTGCACTGTGGAAGTTAAGCCTCGGCTCAGAGGAAGGCTTTGCTCTCACTCTCTCAGCCAGGACATTACCACAGATGCTCAGCGTCCTCCTGCAGCTCGCCTCGCCTGCTTTTGCTAAGTACCTCCCCTCCCTTCCTGCGCCTCTTCTTTTAACTACCCCGCCTCCCACTCCCACTCTCCCCAAGTTAACACCTGTCACTAACTTGACCCCACCCCTCGCACGTTCGACCCCGGATCTTCTCCAACCCTCAGCACCTCTTAACAGTTGAACGGTGGTGGGGGAACCCAACCAGCTGATCTTTGACACCAGCTCCACTTGAACACAGAGGCAGGGCAGTGAGGTGTAACAGACATCCGAGATCACCATTAACTATAGATTTACATCTGTTGCAAACAACACAATGGCCCGCTAACAGTTTGATTGCTGGCCTAATCCATACTACTATGTTTACGCTTAAAAATCCATCAACTCTGTTAAGGATACGCCTGATGTCAACACTTCTCCGGAGTTTTAGAGCAGCTAAACCAGAGACGTGGAGATGATAACCCTTTTTGACTTTGAGTCCGGGGCTGCATCTAGTCTGAATAATAACGTAGACACTCACAACTACTTGTTGATTGGGTCTTTCCGGTCACAACGTAGCTTTCACTGATTCTTCCAGAATACAACATGGATAATCAATCACAAGCATTACTGACCCTGTTGTGCAGTTAAATTCTGCTGTTTACGTATGGCAGATGAACTGTTAACAGAGATAAAACCAAAACGGAGCGAAAACTCTCGACCGAGATTGTTTTAGTCTGAAAAAAACGTTTTAAAACGTAGCGGTACGGATGTAGCCTCAGTAGTGTATCTGCAGTTAATGGCTACACTCTTTCCTATCATTCACAATCTTAAAGATGAATTGGCCATCGTCATGGTTTGGTCTTAACTAACTCAAGGCAGGAACTCCACATTGGATATCTGACCCTTAAATCCACAGCATGCTGGTGTCTGTTTCAAAATTTGAATGTAAACACATGATTAGATTAGAACCACAGAAACCTGGAGCAGAGCCGTGTTTCATTTGTTTGCTCACTCACACACACACACTCACACACACACACACACTTTCCATGAGCAGTGCATGCTATTAGGCCTTTAGTTTCAGATGAACAGCTGGGTGGATATGTGTTTGTGTGTGCTACTATGGATAGGTGCCAGCATGCACATGTAGGTATGAGTGCGTGCATGTGTGTGTGTGTGTGTGTTTGTATAATGTTTTGTTGTACTTTCTATTTCCCCACTATGCTGCTCCATAGGGAAACCATGTGAGTCCTCGTTCTCTAGCCGTGGAAAAAAAACAACTTACCATTTTGCACCGAGCTGGCGCCACTGCTGTCCCGAGTCGGGATTGGAGGGTCGGGGGGGGGGGTTGATAGCAGAGAGAAGGGGTGGCCCCTCAAAAACAATTAACCCTTGAGCCTTTCCAAACTCAGTATGGCAAAGGAGGATTAGGTAGGCCCTTTACCTGGCACCGTCCTTTTGCTAAGAAAACAGGCCTTTACTGGCTATAGGAGAACAGCAGAGACCCACGGTGGGAGCAGCACTTTGAAGCAAGCGTCTCTTTGCTAACTGTTGTGTGTCAGGCTGCTGGGACTGGAGGAGGAGGAGGAGGTGGTGGAGGAGGAGGAAGAGGAGGAAATCTGTGCTAAAATGGAACAGCTCCTTCAAGTCACCTTCACGTGTCTGCCAGAGGGCAATTTGTCGTCTCTCATTTTTTTCTCTCCCTCTTCTTATGCAATTGTTATAGATCTCTATTTCACAAAAAGTCCTTTTAGCAGCAGCTCCAAAGATTCGCCGAGGAGCAAGAGCCTCTCTGTTCTCTGTGTTCACACATTACCATCCCATTATGTGTTCCCCTTCACAAAATTAACTGAACAGTGTTGTAGTGGTTTTTCCCACAGACTCTTGTCGCTTCTCCTGCCACGATTTTGCTCTAGAAATGGTCTCCTGTAGCCAAACGAAGGTCTGAGTGTCCAAGAAGAGGACAGAGGTCAATGTAATCTTGGTCTGGGTTGTGTCTCAGTATCGAGCACAGCATTATTTTGGTCGGCAACTATTTGGTTATAGAGCGCTTCAAAGCTATGGAGGTAAATGAGGGCATTGCTTTCCATTGTTGTACAGTTTCTTAAATGGAGACACTCTTGAAGAAGGAGTCTGTTGTGCGCTGAAAGCAGTGTCTCCAGTTGTTGTTTACATCTATGAACCGAATGTCCTCATGCCCCTTCGTCCTCTCCTCTTGTAAACATCGAAACAGCATGAGAGTTTTCATGTTTACTTCAACCAATCCCATCATTTCAAGTAAAAAGTAAAAAGGGTGGTGGGGAAAAAGAGGCGCTTGTTTCCCAAAGTGCTGTGTGTGACTTTTTGTATCTTTTTTTTAAATGCGCCGTTACACTTTCACGGCTCCTGAGCCAATCGAAGGGCAGCACGATGTGAGATTGGACGAGCACGGAGTCCGCCTGGAAAATGCCTAGATGGGGGGAATGAAAGACACAGGCAGGGGGACGGAGAGGGATTGTGGGGTGGAGGTGGAGCTGGGAGGAATATTACAGTGGACAGATTTTGGTCACTGGTTCACTTTCCCTTCTTTCTGGACACACTCCATCTTCAGAGCTCACCCACTTCAGCTAAGCACCTTAACGTGGCTCTTTTGGCTTCTCCCTCAGTAACATAAGAGTCTCTCCCTCTCTCTCTAACTCCTGACTGATGGTTTCCTGATCTCATACTGTGGCCATCTAACGTGGCATGTCTTACAGTTTCTCCTCATCTTTCCCTACTATTGATTCCCTTTACCTTCCTTCATACATAAGAAGACAATCAGGCCAGAATTCAGTTACACACTTGCATGCATGCCTTGCCTGCCTCCTTGGTTTCTCGCTCTTTTTATCTCTTTAACTGTTATCTAATATCTCTTCCTCTCCCGCTCTAACTCTGTTACCTGAAACAAAACGCTGTTCGGAGGCGATGTGAAAATGCTGTTTCTCACCTCGCTCTCTCTCCAGGGAAGACCCCATAGGCTACGTTAAAAAATACAAGCTCTGCCAAAGTTTCGCTGCCTTTCCATGGTCGGCTACACCTACACCCAAAGTTTGACGTCCAGGTTGTGTCATCGCTTAAAAACAGTGCCAAACAAGAACAGACTGTCCGATCATCTAACCGGAGAAATACACAACTGGGAGACTTGAATGTTCTCACAAAAACCACAGGTTTACATAAAGTATTTAAGTAGATTTTACAGACTTGCTAACAACGCAAAAAAACACTGATTCATCACTGGAACGAAATCTGACCCTGTAGATCTTCCTTTTAGTAAATTCATATGAATACTATGAACTGTTTGTATAGATGCACTCCCTTACTCACTGTCAAACTAAGTGTCTTAAATACCTCTTACCTTTATCTTATCTTTAAAAATGAGCATCTCCTCAACAAAGATGAATAGATTTAATGCAAATGCATGTGACTTCAAGGACAGGCGGATTCTCTATGGTTTGATGACTTTACCTGATTACGTGACTTTAGACTATGCAGGCGTAGTATTGATTGTAGCCGATGGCAAAGTCATACACTGATCCCACGAAGCATGTTGACGATTGTGAAAGTGATAAATGTACCAGGATATGATCAGAATATGCAGGTTAATGAGCTGAGCCAGTAGTGTTCTTTTCTTAAAGAATAGGATGCTGTAGCTCAAAGTAAAACGTCCCCGTGTGTTACTGTTGTCATGAAGCCCTAGCAACCCATTTAGTTTCATGAATATGCTTTTCTTTCTGAAGGTTACAAAAAGCATACTGGAAGCCATACTAAATGTTGTATGAGTATTCCTCCCAGTTAATGAGAATCATTGCTCTCCTGTAGTGACTATAAAGAGCTGCCTTTAGTCTGTTTTAGGAAGATACTAATGTCCATCAACATGTAAGAAGACATAACAATTAGTTTTGATCAAGAACAATGTTCCAAACTGGTCTTTGATGATGTGAGATTTCCTCAATGGCAGAGAGGAGAAGATGTCTAATTGTCTATAGGATCAAGTCAATACCTTGAGTAGCAGTAAGCATCTGACTATTAGACTGCAGTGATTCTGACAACTAGCTTGTGAGTACTGCATCCCTTCAAGTTTGTATCTGTCAATCTAGCAATATTACAGCTACAATACATTTTATAGATGGGGACCAAAGTGCACTGACTAGGAATCTACAGTAGTCTAAAGGACTGCATTTGTTCAGCTCGGTTCAAGAGTTCCCCCTTAGCCAACTATCCCTGATCAACATGATCTCATCTGACTCTACCTCAGTCTCACTTCCAGGAAGAGATGTTTTAAAATGCCAAAAACACTCCTTCACCCTTTAAAATGTTTGTTGTGTTAAAGGGGAATTGTTGTATTTTTCAACCAGGGCCCTAGATTTATAATTGTGTGTGTGTGTAATTGAAGAGAACTTACAAAAACCCTGGCTGCTGCGACACAGAAGCAGTGGCTACATTGTGATCTCATGGGGCAACTGCGACAGTCTCGCAAGATTTGCTTTTTTTCCACGAACAGAGGCTCAAATTGTTATTCTGGATCTTAAGCAACATTACACATGTCTCGCTGAACAGGAAGTCAACAAGTCCTCTGACTTGGTCACACCGTGTTGTGTAGTGACTGAGGTATCGTCGGTGGCCACATCAACACCACCTACATTGAGCAGCAGCAGGTGCATTTTCATGGACTGTCCCATTTGCCCCATTAGATTACATTGTAAATGATGATGCTGAGTCCTGGCTGCCAATGGAGGCGATTTACTCCAAAGTAAGTATATGTATAAACTTAGTGCCCTGGTTGAAATGTGCCATAATTCCCATTTAGTATATGCAACTTCACAAGATGTCACCAAAGATATTGGTAGGTCCGGGGAACCGACAAATGGATCATATAATGGAATTCAAACTCAGGACTTATTTTTATACTTAAAGTATTAAAACACTTGGCTCCACATGTGCTTTGTTACTCATCTGCTAACCAAATCAGTGCTATAAAACCTTTATGCCCCGAAGGTTTATCTGACACCGTCAGGAAGTAACTGAAATGTGAAAACATTAAATAGTTAGAGCAGGAATTAAATGGGGCACATGATTGTAGGCACATTAATATTGGTAAACTTACAGGTAGCTAGCACAATATTGTGGGCAGTAGTACAGCAGACAATATACTTTTTAAGTGTACAGTTCCCTGGGAATACTGGATGCATGAAATAAAACTGTTCGATGGACTGGCAGTGGAGGTGGAATAGTAGGGAACCAAAATGTCTCCTGAAGAATGAGAACAGTTGTCACAGGTGAGGTTTTTATTTTCAGGCGTCTCCAGCCTAATTCAATCCAGTCAGAACATCTGAAATAGAATACTGGCTGTCTGATAACCTCACTGACATAACCCCAACCCAGTCTTGAAACCCTGAGATTAGGTTTTTTTGTGAATGATGCTTACTGTGCGGAGGCCTTGTAGACTAAGGACATCACAGCAGGTCATAGAAGGGGCCTAAATGAAGGGCCCAGCTTAAATGTTAAAGAGAAGTGTCACCAACCTTTGTCAGTGGCTTACGTTATCGTTTGCTTCCTTTGTATCCGAGTGCCTTGCAGGAAATCTCAATAGAAACACTCCTGTGGTGTTGGTGCCGTCACTGCATGTTCAGTTCAGTTGAAGCCTGGAAGTTTGCCTCCGCTGGCAAGACTGCAAGTCAGCAAATTAAAGCAGTTCTTTACTTCTGGATTCACATCTCATTTGTCTGACAGCAATACATTAGGCGTTGCTCATTATTAAAATGCAATCATTTTGCCATTGTCTTTTAATTGGCCAAAGTGCAATTGCATTACACCTTGTGACACTGCCGCTCCACCATGTTTGAATTCAGTTGGGGGGGGGGGGGGGGGGGGCCGTGACATTGATCACCTCATTTGGTCAAGTTGTGTTTTAAGAATTCATTCGTTGTTTAACTCAGGCATAAAGACAAGAGATGAGGAAGGCTGCAGATACACTCTCTGTCCTCTGCATGTACATTTGTAAAGCAATGAATGAAACAATGGAGGTACAACGCGACTTCATGTGGCGTATATGCTATAAGGAAATAATATTATACTATAGTTAAGACTTCAGTGTTCACAAAAACAAATAAATCGTGAGGTAACTCAACGTTGGTTTTTCCCAAAGTAAAAATTTCAAAGAAAGTCTACAGCAATGCCAACACCTCTGTGAGGCTGTACTTTGACACAATGGAGCTTTGAGCTAAATGCTAATGCCAGCATGTCACCATGCTAACAGTGTGTTATCTTGGTTGAGTGTGTTCGCATGCTTGTCAGGGTTCAGGCTCATTCATACTGCCTTAAAGTAGGCAATGAGATGCAGCCATTTCAAACGATGTAACCGTCACTACCCAAATCCTCCCATTTGCCTATTATGTTTGCATGAATGTTAAGCCATATATCCACTAGAGGGCAGCACCGAGTTGAGTTCTTAATTGATAAGAACAAACATTCCGACGGTTGAGAACGTTGTGATTACGAACTTCATAAGAAAAAGGCAAAAGCGGATATTTGTCTCTGTGACTTGGCAGAGTAACATCATATAGATGCCTGTGGTTTTTTACAGACTTGCCTCTCGAGTCTCTCCTCAAAGTTGTTGCGCCATTGTTGAAATTTCATCCTCGTGTCTTACGGTTGTGCCCCCCCACCCCATGATTTGTGGTAGTAGTGCTCTGTTCCATCTGTATCTGTAAGCTTTCAGCAAACGTACACAATTAACGGACAAAATGAGCATTCAGAATAAGCATTGGTTATATCGATAGCTCTTCAGGTGTTAAGACATAAATTAAAACATCAGAAACTAGAAAGAAATCACTGGAAAGTTTGATGATGGTGCTAGATGAAAAGTGGATGCAATATAGAAATTCATCCTGAGGGGAGCATGAATTTGTGTTATAAATTCCTTCCAGTAGATTAGATTTAGACACTTAACTTAAAACAGCAAATTTGAAAATGTGCTAGTGAGTGTCTTTGCAAATTTCATGGCATTTAATTTAACAGTTTAACCATGCTGCCAGTGTGACTAATAGTAACTTTCACGCTACATTCAAATTAAAACCTAACTTTTAGATTATTATAATTCTTGAAATAACGCCTGTTGATTTTAGCCCAGTGTAACTAAGTAGTATATATTTTTTTTATTTCTTGGAAACACATTACAAAACCCATTCATTTTATATGTGCAAAGTCAACTTTGAATGTGCTGCTGCCTGCCTGCTCGCTTGCTTTGCATATTGGCTGCGCTGTAAAAAACACTGTGGGGTTTGCACTTTTTTAATTAGGTCATCATCGTTTCTGAGTTGATACTGCTCATGTTTACTGCAACTAACACGCTACACCCCCCCCCCCCCCCCACACACACACACAAGGAGCATCCCAACCTATTTGTCCCCAAGTTTTCTCAGCCTGTGCTCAAACTCATTTGTATCAGCAAGACCTGCACTCGTAAATAACCTTCGTGAAAAATTGAAATGCAGGGAGAAGAGGGGAAGTGCTTCCGCTGGACGCAGGCGATAGCTGCAGAATTCTGAATGTGGAGTAAGACGCATGCTTTGCTGTGGCAGCTGACCGGTGATGGAGTGCAGAAAAAGACAGAAGTCAGGATGAGGCTCTCTGGTGGAGGTTTAAAATAGAACATCAGATCAATTTTTGCATCTATTTTTTCCCTACTTCTTACCAGATGTATATTTTGGTCACACAAACACTTTTTATTTGTGTGATGCCTCGGTCAGCTCTCTTCTAAGGAAGCATGCTGTGCCTCATTAAATCCAGACTGAGGCAAATAGTGTTTGTGGTTTCACTCGACAACAGGCTAAGGTGGCATAGGCCCCTCAGTCTTACTTTTTACTTCCTCTGTTAAAGAGAGACCTGCAAACCCCCCCCCCCCCCCCCCCCCGATTTTCCCAGCGAAGAGTTGATTCATTTAGAAAAAAGAGCTATGGTGCTGCTTCTCATAAGAACACTGTTTTACTTAAATTTGGAAGAGGTAGCTTAATGTTGCCGTTATTAAGCCTTTTGAGTGTATTGCATGGTTCAAACAAGGTATTTTATTTCAGGACATTTTTTAACAGCCTTGGTCTCTTCATATTGGCACCAGGCCTGATAATAAGTATTTAAAGTGACACCTCCATCTTTAAACTAATGACTGAAGAAGAACTTGGCACTTCATTTAAAAGCATTGTGGCTAAATGCAGTTGTGCTGCATTCATTGTACGAATTATCAGGTCCTGCATGAACAAAGGCGATTGTAATTTGATAATAGTGTGTATGGAGTTTTCTATCAAATATTATTGATTTGTGTGCGTGTGCAGAGGGAAGTGTGTGGCACGTTGGATTCATCATTACCATTCTGTTTGTTCAGAGCTTGTGTTTTCAGATTGGACTGGCTGGGAATCGTTTGTTAGTTCACATAAACAGAAAACAGTTTTATCCTTTTCTTTTACTGTGCAGGGCTGAAATCGATGTTGATCATTTGTAGTGAAGAAAGAGGCGACTCGTACCTTGTTGTTGTTGTTGACCTGTTTGGTTGCAGTTTTAGCCATGAGCACGTTGTCTTACTGGTGTGACGTTGTGTTAAGGTTGCCGTGCTCCTCTGACCCACCGCAGACAGAACGTGTCAGAGCTCGTTTGGGAATAAACAACACTATCATTGTATACGTCGGTGGATAAATAATGTCGTTTCTGAAACATGTGACCAGGGAAGTGATGCCAGGCTAATGCTTTCACTGCAGAGTGTGTGTCAGAGAGAATTTAACAGTGGGGGATAAAACTGTCTGTTCTGGACTCTATAGACCTCTTGTCCTGGAATTGGTTGAAAGTGGTGCCAGCTCTTCTCCATGCTATTCCAAAACTTGACACAGTATATTGAGAGCCTTAAAACGCTATTGATCAGCTCCCCATTTCAGCCTCTGTCTCTGTTCCACAGTAGAGAATTATAGAAATACGTGCATTCAAATATGGAAAAGTGTGCGTTAACAAAATTATTGCCACATTAGAAACACGAAAAACATAATTCAACAGAGTGCCTTCTCGTGATAAAGAACCACGCCTGCTCCGTCACCGTCAGGCATATTTAGGGCTTTCGTTTAGTCCAGAGAGAAAGCCACTGTAACACTTTGTTTACCTGAAGGCTGCAGCACATCTCTGTCTGCCTCCGAGACGTGACTCCCTCTCTGGACGCCTCGATGACAAGATGAGTGAAATTAACATAGCAGTCACTTGTAATTACAATATTTAGCCTGCTGATCAAGTTGAGCCCCCTGGCAGCCATCAAAGGGCAGCTGCTGACGTGTTGGGATGCAGGTAAAAGAGACAGGGGTGTCAAATTCAATGAGCTTCTTCCTCCGCTGATCATCCGGTCCTTCCCTTCTGTTTGAGAATGAGAAGACGTACAATCCCCCTCCACCTGGTGATAACTGCGGAATTTGTCCCAGGTGGATCCCCAACCCCCCCCCCCAGGTTTGCCCAGCTCTCCCCTGCTCTCAATATACTGGCTGTTGTAGCATGCAGGTTGCAGATATTCTTGATTCCTGCATGGTGTTGCACAGACTGCTTCTCTGCATGTCATTTATGAAGCTTGAATCCCACAGACTGCACACTGTTTTTTGTTTTGTCACTCTGAGGGAAGAGAAGTGGACTTTGAGCATGAATAGTAACTCAGGAGTGGGAGTTTTGAGACCTGCAGAAGGCATGATTCATGATATTCAATAACAGTGTCCTGTCTTGGAGGAGAAGGAGGAGCAGACGTCGCCACAAAACCACCCACCAAGGTTTTTTCTTCTTCTCTTTCTGGTGGAAAGATAAACTTTCATCGTCTGGCCCCGAGTGTTCCGGTCTGTACTCGTGCACTAATTAGAGGTGATTGCTCCAGCCATTTTAAGTCCACATGCTGGGCCACTGCTGGATAGTTTTAAAGTTGTTAACAATTCCTGATTGGCCCAGTGAGATCCCCTTCAGAGAGGACTCAGTAAAATCCTAAGAAATTACACTCCATCTCCTCTGTCTTGTCAGAAGGATGTTTCTGAGATGTTGTCTCAAAGTGTTTAATGAATATTTGATTCTAACTCCAAAATTAAATCTTATCTGATCTCCTCCTAGACAGCCCATTGGGAATAATCAGGCGAGTTGAATGAGGGTGGGTGGATGAGGCAGACTTGTCTCTGTGATGGATTTTTTTTTGGTCTTGCTGAAAAGGTATGGGAATGTCATCATCAATCCAGCTTTGCACTGTGTTTTTTTTTTATTTTTATGGAAATAGCTTTGCATATGCACAGCCGGCCTTTGGACCGACAACTCAAGCATGGCTGTCAAGCTATTTTCAGCCAACAACATGTTTGAAGTGATGATTTGCATTGCCAAACCTTTTTTTCCCCGTTGGGGCAGCGTAAACTCTGCAACAAATCGTGACCAATAAGTCAATTGTTAGTTGGATTGAACTCAGCAGTGTGTGCATCTGTGGATGCACTGACATGACATTTGTTGGGTTGTGACATTCAAATCAAGTCTGACCTGCGGAGCTCTTTATCCAGTCACTTACAGCGACGTGGCTCGTCTCTTTGCCATTTCAGACGCTCTCTGAAAATCCAAATTTCTATGCTAATGTAAACAAGTGAACATGAAACATGTTGTCAGTGGTTCTGATCCCCCAGTTTGAAATCATTGCATCAATTTCTTTAACTAACACTATTTTTTTGCTACATTCCATTTTACGTTTTTTACCCATTCAACACATCTCTCCATTAAACTGTCTCACATATAAAAAAAGACATAAAGGCAAAGAACAATAGACATGAAGTGTAGCGTACACTGAATACATTTTTTTCTTCAGTTTACTTCCTCAGAATGGACTTTGTTGCTTTAAACTCGGGTGTAGCACCCTGTGCCATGAATTCTTCTTCCTCAGCGATCTTCACCTCCTCCACCCACCACCTCTGTTTGGTTCACACAGCACCACGTCATCCTCCAGCATGCTCGCGTTCACCAGAACGTGTGCAGTCCCTCTCTGACTGTGTGTCCCCCACTTCTGCTTATCTATCTATCATCACCTCAGGTATCATGACAAACAGGAAGTGACGAGTAACTTCCTGGGAGCCATGTGGCTCATCTCGATTACCTTCCTCTCCATTGGCTACGGGGACATGGTACCGCACACGTACTGTGGGAAAGGCGTGTGTCTGCTTACAGGGATCATGGTGGGTCCCTCTCCTCCTCGCTCATATAAATGCACGACATTCTCGCATGACAAACCTCAGCTCCATGTACTATACAACATGTCACACAAAACAAGAACGCAACTTTCCGCTCATTCTTTGTGTAGTTTTATAGATATTCTAAATATGTAAGGATTCTAAACAGTTTGTGATCAGCAGTCATGTTTAAAAGAGGATGCATTAGAAAGATTGAGTTTGTTTGGTTGTCAATTTCTTATTTGTATTAATGCAATAAGGATAACAAATCTATGAGTATTAGGCCCCTATTAAAGACAGAATTCTTATATAATATCACAAGAATAAAGGTGTTTATTAATGAGAATCATAAAAATGAAATGATAATAAAATCGTAATTTACTGAAAAAAAGTAATTACATTACAATTATTTAATTGAGATTTTAAGAGAGACTAGTCATAATATCACAAGAACAAAATTGAAATTTTATGAGGACAAATTCATAATATTACAAGATTATAGCTTGAAGAAATAAACTCATAATATTACAAAAATGAAGCCATAATCTTATGAGAAAAATGTCACAGTATTATAGAATAAAGAAATAAAACCATTTCACATAATTCAACAAAGTTTCACTCCTTCTGGCTCCAAAACCTTGAACCAGTCTAATCGTTTTTGAGAAACTACGAAACCCTTTTGAATATCATTCAGATGTAACCAACGATAACTCTACAGTCGACCAGGACCAAACATTTCCTCCACAAAAGAGGCAACTTCCTCGAAATCTGTGGTTCTTTCTTCAGAACAGACACAGTTTCTAACTCGATAAGTCCTGATACTTATGATAATGTGCTGCCGATGAGCCAAATATTCTGTATTTTGTTATAAGTGATAACTTTACGAAAGTACAACATCTAACCATGTTCTCCATTACAACACAGGCGCAAGGCAGAACCTCTGATATTCCCCTTTAAAATGACACATGACCTAAAGTTATACTATATCCCTTTTTAAATACATACTCTGTGCATAGACTGTGTGTTTGACCATGTCTTTGTGCAACAGGGAGCCGGTTGCACTGCGCTGGTGGTTGCAGTTGTAGCCAGGAAGCTGGAGCTGACCAAGGCCGAGAAGCACGTCCACAACTTCATGATGGACACACAACTCTGCAAACGAGTGAGTCACTGCATGTTCCTGCGTTCTGAGGGACTGATATGTTACTGTTTTTTACTACAAGGTCTCCTCAGAACTAAAACTACTGGAACTTTCACATAATCTTAGACGAGCTGAACATTTTTATATTTTTTTAATGTAGATCTAAAACCCACCTATTTAGTCTGGCTCTGATGTAGTGTTTTCAAATTTTGTGGATAAATATTTATATTTTACTTATATTTATTTGTATCGTTATACTTTACTCTGTTTTGTTTTACTAAAATGTTAGTGTTGATTATAATATATATATTAATTTATTGATGTTTTTATTTTCTATTCAACATCCCATGTTTTGTCAATCAACTGTGATGCTCTTTGAATTCCATTTGATTTGTTTGAAAGGTGCTATATAAATACAGTTTGATTGATAGATTGAACCGTCCGGAGCTAAAATCTTCAAATTAGAAATTTAAGATTAAATATAACATTTTGTTCGAAATTTTCAGACACTTATCCCTTTTATCAAATTAATTATCTTTAAAAATTGTGTGACCTATTTTCGACCCATTATGAACCCTGACTTGGGGGAAATCTGCTACAATGATGCCAATTTACATTTATAAATATGTATATGTCCTGTATTGATACTATTAACAATATATTATATTGTCAGGGCTGTAAATTCTCCCTCAGTTTAAGGTCCACTTCTCTCCCAATTTTATAGACTTTAAAATTTGTGTAGACTGAAATATTTACAATTTAGAAGGTTTACAGCTTTTTTTGTTTTTTTTGATTTCTCACTTTCTTTCTGGATTGAATATTGTACCACTTCATTTAACTCCTGTTGTATTTCATGGTATTGTTACGGTGCATGTGACCTTACACTGTCTTTGCAGTGTTAACATTTAGTCTTGTCTTCAACCCCCGCCTCACAGGTAAAGAACACAGCTGCCAATGTACTCAGGGAAACATGGCTCATCTACAAACACACCAAGTTGGTCAAAAAGATAGATCACGCCAAGGTGCGGAAACACCAGCGCAAGTTTCTCCAAGCCATTCACCAGTAAGTCTTGCACCCTGTTTTCTCTGTGAATCTGATGTCAAATTAAACGTGGAACAGAAAACGTGTGAGTTGTTCATCAGTAACCACCGAGGAGAATCTATCTTATAGAACGCAATCTACAATATGTCATTGAAAGAAACCTATTGAGATGTTCTTCCCATGTGACAGTCTTTAATCTTTAATGCTTTTTGAGGTAAGAACTATTTTATCTGTTGTTAATAGTCATGTTGCTATTAAACTAATAAAATGTTGTAGTAGCTCTAAGTATTTGGTAGTATCGCCTCTATCGTTTGTTACAATCGACTCCTACAGTACAATTTCTTTGATTGTTATGCCCAAAATCACACATGTACACATGTACACACACACACACACTTCGATCTAGTGTAATGGTCCTTCCTCTTCCCCCTCCCTGTCCCCCTCTCCCTCCGATCCCCTCTGACCCCGTGCTTACAGTGACAAGTGTAATGGTTCCACTCGTTTCGTGAATGTTGTGAGGTTAAAACTCTGTACTGTGTTCTGTCTTTGTTTTGCTCTATCACCGCAGAGCTCAAAAGTAAGTTGAGTCTTCTATGTATCCTCCTCCTACTGTTTCCTCTACATCCTCCTCCTCCTCCTCTCTCCATGTCTGCGTTTGACATGCATGAACCAAAAAAAAAAAGCGTATGTTACCACAAAAAAAGAAAGACAGAAAGTCCTGGATGCTGGATTGTTTTGAGTTCCTATGATTTAAATTTTGTTTTACTTCAGTGTTCCATTTACTTCCCTCTCCCTCCCATCCCCCTTCGTACTGAATGAAACAGACACAAGCATCAACATTTTGCCACCAGTGTCAGTAGATGTTGAGGGTTGTCTGGAGAGAACGTGTGAAAGAGAAAAAACAGCATCATGCGCTGAGCTTGAAGCTTTGTTGGCCCGGCCAGCGGTTCATGATCATCTACAGTGTACTGTACACATGATTAATATAGCTGCTATGGAGGCTATATTAACCTCCATCAACAGAACTCATCCTGCACTCCTGATGGTCTCTGTGATGATGTGAACACACACACTGTAATGCACTGTAGTTCCACTGAGGTTGAAATGTCTGCTGTTCTTGTATCGTATTGATTTTTGCTTTATATTCCATTTCTTACATGAGATCAAACACCAAAACGTGCATGTGCCATTGATGACATAGCCCGAAACGTGTAGGCTGTAGGTTTAAAATCGCACGAATAATATTTTACACTTTTAGCACTTTTAGCCCCAATTCCTCGACAGACATAAGGGATAAGAAAGGCCGAGCAAACACACACACACACACACACACAGACACACACACACACACACACACATAGCAGCTGAGACAGTTTCCCACAGCGATGCAGCCATAAGCGAGCTGTCTCACTCTGTTCTGATATACTGATTTGCACATGAATAAATGCCCTTGAATGTCATCCTGTCTCATAATTTGTAGAACAGGGAAAATTCTTCCTCTCACCCACCCAGATGCGTGATGCCGCCGCTAACAATGCCACATTACTCACATTCAGCGTTAGGAGTTCATACGCCCGCATAATGTATTTGATTAGAGATAAGGAGGCACAATGTTGAGGCGTCGTAAAAATACGTCCAATGTATCACCCCGCAAGTTATTTGAGATGTCTATGTTGCAGTGTGTTCAACGGTGTCATTAGATGGTTTATTTCTGGCAATCCTTTATCTGCGACACTCGCACACACAAACACACTCAAACACACTCAAACACACTCAAACACACACACACACACAAAGGGCAGCACTCAAAGACACATTTCATTGTGCACAGTCACTCACTGTCACTGCACGCTTACTGAATGACCAGTGTGTATTTATATAAAGTGTGCAGCACTGACAAAAGGGCATGTCATCTCTCTTCCATTTTTTAATGTCTTACTTTTGGGTGGAACGACATGCGAATGTTTTAATTTGAAACATGAATTTTGAGGTTTTCTCCTGTGGAAGCATTTTACGCTCTTGCTGGGAAAAGAAAACATTCTTTGTCATCGTAATCTTTAGTTCTTTTGGGGCATTATATTGAGACTTTGTTCTTCCTATTTAAAAACAGATTCTTTCTAGTTTGTTACAAGAGCATCTCTTTGTATCAAGGCTGCAGTGAAACATAAGAGAATTGCTGCTGAAAGCCTCGAACCATTATCAGACAAAGGTCTTGTTATAAAGATACTTTTTTGTGAGTGTAGTATGCTTCCACAATTTTGCATGTTTTGGTTTTTATTGCATTGACGAAGACCAGGAATGCCTCTCTATATATATACATATATACACATTATGTATATACATATAGATATGTAAATTGCAATCATTTATGATGCATGCAGGCTGTCTTCTCTTCACCATGTCATCAGTGAGAGATCCCTCCTGATAAACAATGTGTCGTTCTTCCTCCTCCTTTCTTCCCTGTTGGCCTCCTCTGTCCCCTCAAACAACCTCTCTCTCTCTCTCTCTCTCTCTCTCTCTCTCTCTCTCTCTCTCTCTCTCTCTCTTTCTCTCTCCCTCCCTCTCTCCCCTCTGTCCCCTCAAACAATCCCTCTCTCCCTCTCTCCCCTCTGTCCCCTCAAACAATCTCTCTCTCTCCCTCTCTCCCTCATTCCCTCTCTCTCCTCTGTCCCCTTAAACAACCCCTCTCTCTTTCTCTCTCTCTCTCCCTCTCTCTCCCTCTCTCTCTCTCTCTCTCTCTCTCTCTCTCTCTCTCTCTCTCTCTCTCTCTCTCTCTCTCTCTCTCTCTGCTCCTCTCCTCCACCTCCCCTTCACCTTATTCTACTCTTCCTTTCCTCCTCCCCTCTCAATCTCTTCCCCCCTTCCCCCCTCCTTCTCTTGCCTTTGTAAGACTACGCAGTGTTAAGATGGAGCAGAGGAAACTCAATGACCAGGCCAACACCTTGGTGGACCTGGCAAAGGTAAGCCCGTCTCGCCTCAGAAAAATTCAACATAATCATCACATCTTTTGGAATGATTGAAATCTTTGTCTTTAGCAGGTCTAATAGATATTGTTGCACTGAAAAAAAGGAAACTGTTAAACCAAACCTGTTCAAATTAAAGTTAACAATTTACAATAACACTTTAATGTGAAAAAACTTAATGCATTTGTGTGTCACCAATTGAAGTATTTTGTGTAACGTAAATGGTGCTTTCTGGTGTCACATATAATCTGATATATAGTAGGAAATTGTCCTGTAAAAAGGGACAATTTCAGACTTTCTATTAAGTTTGAAGCGCAACCCTTAAACTAAAGTACCACTTTAGTCCATTTTATGTTCACTGTTTCCCTTCTTTGAGACCTAATATGTCCTTTTACATTATACATTTGCAACGGTGAATTTGAAAGTATTACATTACTGAATTTCTTGGCAAGTTACAGCAACCAACCTGAAACTATTGGCACGACCCATTGTTCCATACTTGTGATCTGAATTTAGCATCACCCTTAAATTTGTCACATCCGAGTGCTCATGTGAATATAATCTGTAAGGTTTTGGGTTTGTCAAATGCCAGTGAATATACACATCATTTATAAAGGAGTTCTAAAATACTTCGATAGTGTCTCAGTCTGTTAAAGAATGCAGCAGGAAATTGTCTGGGCCAGACAGGACAATGCACAAGCATGAGGGATAACTTCCACTGTGAAATCCCATGTTTACAGCACATCGACACCGACGTCCGTTCTTATAACAAAAAAGCTCTCAAGGGAGCTGGCAGGAAATGTTCCTGACAATATCTGGAGCAACTGGTTCGGACATGTCTCAGCTAAGCCCAAGTCCTGCTGCAAGACTACCTGCTCACTCTGAGTAACTTGACCCCAACATACTGTACATGCATTGTAAACAGTATGTGGCTGTATAGACGTGTGACTACAGTCATGGCTCAGCAGCTTGGGTCCGGCTGTATAGATGTCAGATAACCCACCAGCCCAGAAGCAGAGAGGGGAGGGGGGGGGGGGGGGGTTCAAAGGGACGTGCATGACCGCAGTCTCATTTGATGTGGATGACATTTGCACTCCAGTGTGTATTTTAAAAGGTTCTAAGGCCAACTCCTTTAATGTGTGCTTACTTGCCCTTACGCTGCTTGATGGTCAGATCCATCTGTGTTCACCCTTCACTCGTTCAATGCCACTTTCTCGAGCCTCATAGAGAAGCAAACCTTTGATTTCTGTCCTATATACATACAAATCATTTCATTTTGAGGTGCACAAATGCCCGAAGCTGGTATGCAAATATTAAAACGATTGTAACATCTACCTCACAATGTCTACATAAAGAATAGAATAGAATTTAGTACCTTAGGTTGTTATAATACATGAAACTGTCAAAGAATTAAACATACAGTAGTGGAGCACATATATTAACATTGAACCAACTGCATCTACGGCTGGAACAATAAATGCCTGAGTAATAAAGACACTTTTCATTACGTGAATGAGTTGTGTCAAGCAAACACATTAAGCGCTGAGGACCTTCTCGGGCTATAAATGGACCGGAGAAGCTGCTTGTTAAATCAGTGGGAAGATAAAATCTATGCTGACTTGCTGAAACTGTGCAGCTCCCCTGCACCCTGCTTCCTGTCATTATTTCTTTCTCTTCAGGCTGAGTAAGTCAGATTTTAAATGTCTGCTTATGTAATCCACAATGAGCTATTACATGAAAGTTTCGTAAGCATACTGTATCTTTGGTTAATTCCGTTCCCTGCATCTCCCCATGTGGATATTAAGTTGTAATACAGCCTTGTTTTCTTTTTCTTGTCTGGTCGTCCTCTAAGCACATTTGTTTTCTCTCCTCCATTAGACCCAGAATGTGATGTACGACCTGGTGTCAGAGCTGCAGGAGCGCAGTGAGGAGCTGGACAAGCGCATCGGCACATTGGAGGAGAAGCTGGACTCGGTGACGGGCAGCCTGCAGGCGCTGCCGTGCCTCATCTCCCAAGCCATAACCCAGCAGCAGCAGGAATTCCTGGACGGCTTTGTTCACCGCTTTCGGCCGGCCTCGCTAGCCTCTGAGCGCTCCGAGCGCTCGGAACGATCCTGGACTTCCACCGCCCGCAGGAGGCGCTCGCCCTCCACAGCACCACACACCTCCTCAGATAGTGGATAACCTTGACGAATCACCTCTGAGCCCCTCTTTACCAAACCAACTTGTCACCACATTCTGTCCCATCTAAATCCGTCCCTGTAACCACTGGAGAGTCCATGTCTGGACGAATAAAGAAACCCATATCTTGACATCTGACCAGATCCGTGACCCTACTCTCTCCCTCTCAACCATCACCACCCATCCCTTCTTGCCTTCTTCCGCAATCAACATCAAACCCAAAATCCAATTCCTCTGTGACTGGGCCTCTCAGCACAGGACTGGATCAGAGCTACTCCAAAAGAACAAAGAACGGCAAAGGAAGACTTAAACCAAGTAAAAACACAAATGCATCCAAAAACCGAAAAAGAGAAAAAAATAACTAAAAATGACAGAAAAACCGAGATAAAGTAGAGATATGGTTTATGTTTTAGCCATTGTATGGCTGTTCAAGTTAGCTTTTTTGTAAAAGCCCTTGTATAGTTAAAAAATGACTGAGTTCAGGGTCGCTGGGGTGAGAGCTGGCTATCACACCGGAGAGTCCTTAACCACGAGGTTGGTCTGTGGAACTGAGGGCCTCGGCTCGCCTGCTGGCCCTCCGAGGCCATGGAGGACATCTGTCCACCCATCCGTCCGTCTGTGTTTGTCTGGTTGAGAGCGAGAAAAACCACTGGATTTCCCTTTCAAAAGACAAGTGTCATGGATTCTTTCCCATAGATTAGGGTGGAAGCTTTAGGAAAGGCTGGGAAAGCTCCGACTTCTCATCAGTGTTTGAAAATGCACTTGGGGGGATGGGAAACTACTACACAGAAGAGCAAAGGGGACACGTATGGCATTACTACTGGGTAGGAAAAATTTACACAATTGCCAACTTCAAGGTTACAGCTTCCTTGTTCTTACTAAGGAAAAAACGAGAGCGACTATCTTTTTTAGTTACATATTGACATGTGATTTTTCAGTGCCTGAATGTATAAATAGTAGAGGGTTATTTAATTACTAATTTCAGAGCTTTTTTACGATGTTAACAGTCTGAATACAGCATTGCATTCCTTTTTCAGATACATTCCTCTCCAAAAATTGAAAGAAAATGTCTTAATGTAATGCATAGCATTGCCTCCATTACATGTACACTATTTCTACTAACACCATGAGAAACGAAAAGTGTTCAGAGAGAAAGTGAGACAGACTGCGAGAATATTTATGAGTGTTTGTCGGAGAACAAGTTCACTTTTAGCTTAATGCTGCAAACTCATGCACACGACAGAGAAATACAGTATGTAGTAGTCTACCTTTCTCTCCACCTCTAATTCGAGCTTCCTGTGGTCTTCAGATGACGGCATGGCTTGAGGTCTGCTAGTACACACGGCCACACAGGCACATATCAGCGGTCCAACTGAGGAACCATCCCTGCCCCTTTGCATGGTTCTGTGCAAAAATGGAACACACTCTTTCTAGGATGGCTTGATGATTTTCATGATTTTGATTTTAATTGCTTTTACTTTTGTTTGTTGCATTTCTTTCTTTTGTCATTTGTTTTTACTACAATTTCCTTTTTTAAAAGTTAAGATACCTTTTTTTTTTTGAGCTGCAGAACCTATAGAGTTGCACTAACGTGATTCTGTAATGCATTCCCTGTTTGATATATGAGGTAAAGATGAGTCAATACTACAAACGAATCCTGGAAAGGTACAAATAAAAGTGCTGAAGAAACTTTGATGGTTACATCACAGTGAATTCCTTCAGCAAGTTATAAGGAAGAGTTTTGATATTTTGGGGTCTTATGCCTTTCCACGTTCAACCTAAGTAAGATAAAACAGTACCGATATCATATCTCTGAGGTAAATATGCAGCTATTGCTCCCAACCCGTTAGCGTAGCTTAGCACATACAGTCTGGAAATGGGGAAAGAAGCTCTACTGGCTCTCCAACATTAGCACACATTATGTCTTAGTTATTTAATGTGTACATAGACTAAGATTGTAGACTGATATAAACTATGTGCAGGTTAAACTAATACATTTTTACATTTTGTTCTGTCTTTATGCTAAGCTAATCTAGCTGGCTGCTAAGGGTAGCTTTATATTTACCGTACAGACCATAGATTGCATGTATAGATGGACCACATGTCTCCACTTCCTCCCAGTATCCAGAAGTGAAGCAAAAATATTGTGGATATGAACGCTGCCTTTTTGTGCAAATTACCCCATTGGGAGCCATAGTCTAGCTATTGAGGGATTGAGCTGTGGAATCAAAGCTTCGACCAATCATTGGTGGGTCTCAGCTCAAAACACATTTGTGTAGCATCAAATAACAAATTAAAGCTAAACTTATTGGAAAAAAAACTAACGTTTGCTTTGACCATTTAGTTTGGTTCATGTCCCATCCACTAACATGAAGGATGTTAGTGACTTTGAAGCAATTATGACCTACACTGCAGTTAGCCACCAGGGGGCGATCAAGTCATTTTGGCTTCACTTTATGGGAGCAGTCATGTCGTCCATCTTTATATACAGTTTATTGTGAGGTACGATATCAATCGTCTTGTCCAACTCTCTGCAAGTGGTTCTTAAAATGGCAAATTCTTTCTTTACAACTACAGTCTACATGTCAGGCTTGTTTCTAAATGACACTGAAGTACATTCACTGTGACATAGAAGAAATTTGAACATTTAAAATTTCAAAAGCATGGAATATGAGTCATCCTAGAGTTGTAACGACTAGAAAACTTCTGCTCTGAAAAAGTTGGAGGACATATGAAAAGCAGATCAGGAAGTCAGCGGGTCAGCAGCTAGCATGCTGTCCAAAAGTAGTTTGAATGGTAGATAATCCCATATGGATGTTAGTGCTAAAAAAAATATTTTAATGACCCCTTAAGCTGACAGGCAAATAGAATCATTATTTCTTGGATCTTAATTATTTCCTAGCTGCTTTGGGACCAGTCAGGTCCGAGTCGGAGCCTGTGAGACCGAGAGCGACTTCGCCCCCCCACAGCTTCTGGTCTGGGACAGAGAGCACTTTTAAGAACACTCTGAGTTTGCTGCAACTTGATCAAGCATGAGTATGGGTTATTTTTCCTTTCAACTTGAGTTGATTAAGCATGACTTTTTACTTCCTCGCCATGCACCTCTCGTGCTACATCCCACCCTCCTGGTATGAGGGGATCTATCATACCGTCCGAGGCTCCGTTTCAATCAGTGTCATCCAAAGAGTCAGCGCGGCTAATGGAGGACTATCTGCTTGATAACGACCTCACCTGCCTGTTCGTATCTAGGGTTTCCACCTCTTCATCACATCAGAGCTTCAGCCTTGTGTTTGTCATCTGTCATCATTAAGAACATCACACGTCCCCCCCAAACACAAACATGGACACAAAATGACCTGCAGCAAAGACATTGGTTCAAATGAAAAAAAAAAACAAACTAAGAAAAGGAAGAAGCAGGGGAACCTCTAGGTCTTATTCCACGTTGCACTCAGTTTGTAGTATTCGGTTACACTCCAGGTAACGGCATTGAGGACTTCATCCTTCATCAGGCAACAGGAAAGAGTGAAAAAAAGAAAGAAAGATGAGAGCCATCGCTCATTTACTGACAGACATCTGTTTTGGCTCAGGGGGGTTGTGAACAGCCAGGGTGGGTGTCCTGTAAATATGACCTCATTGTAGATGTCGCCAAGTAAACGGGACAAATGGTGAACCACAGGGGTAAAGGTGGTCGGATCCAATGCACAGCGTGTTGCAGGTACATGCAGCAGAAAACCTTGAAAGGTTGAACCTGAAGGGTTCCAAGTTCTGGCAAATTAAAAGATAATGTTTGATCAGTTTCACACGTTTTCTTTTTTTCTTCTCTTCCTCTGATGGAGGTTTGATCAGGTTCTGAGATTAAGTTGTCTTTTAAATTTTGTATCCATTTGTTTTCTTCAGTCCTTATCCTGTCACTGACAAAGACCTGCCAAAACACCATTCCAATATTTAATAGTGACCCACTAGAAAATAAAAAACACACATGGTATTTTGTAGTGAAGTGAGGGACATTCATGATGTTATTCTGATGATGGTAGATGAGTCAAAGTGATAAACCCAGAGTCTTTTATTATCCAGAAAATCGTAGGCTTTCCTCATAGAGCAGGCATCAGAACACACTTCCACTGAACAATAACAGAGTGAACCCCCCCCCCCCCAAAAGTGAAGAAATGTATCCCAACCATTGTTCTGTGTACACTGCCACATGATGCATAATGTACGTAGTAGCACTGGAATAAATCAACTTTTAATGGATGGCAAATGGGTTTAACATATTCTCTGTATACTGTTTCGCTGTTCCTTCATTTTGCAGGTGAACTTTTGTCCTAGCAAGGAGAGACACCAAGGTGAAATCATTAAAGACTATCTTCAGCTATGTCGCTCCCTTCTTCTGTGTTGGCAGACAGTCATTTCTCATGTTTTGTCACGTCCGCTGAGGACCAACGGTGGCCGAGACGTTTCACTCGGGCGCGGTGATCACACAACGGAAACACAACCATGAGGTGTGTTTTTATCCTGTCCTTCCATGAGGCGTCGCTTGTGAAAACCCGGTCAAGCCAGTTACCGCTTAAAATTTGAGGCTTGTCTGTTTGAGATCTTTCTTTTTAAGAAGAAAAGAAAGAACACAATGTGTCCTCTACGCACCTGTACTGCACTGTAGCTCTTCAAAGAGACAGGCGTCAAAATTAAAGTGTAAACCTGCTTGACTGGGTGTTCTCAAGTAGTTCGCAGTAAGAAAGTAACTCTGTGTTCCCGTTGTGTGGCTTTTGTACTTGCGTTGTCACTTATATATTTGTGTTGTGTCTCAGCCACCGTAAGGAAGTTACGTTTTCACCCCTGTCTATTTGTCTGTGAAGACGATTTTACAAAAACTACTGATTGTATTATCACGAAACTTGTTGGAAGGATGTGGTAATGGTCAGGGAAAAAACTGTTACATTTCGGTGTTGATCCAGATCAAATGGCAGGAATCTTTTTTCACTTTATTTAATAGTGTAATCGGGAGGTTTTTTAACAGTTTCACTATTTGCTCTAAGAATAATTCCTTTCGATGAGAGAAATCAGCCATATTTAGGAGTGTTGGAAATTTGCTTGTTTGAATTGAAGGGGGCGGTTGGGCCTTGATGGAAGTGAGTGCCATTCTAGATTTCCATGAATTTAACAGAATTACAGTCACTCTTACCATACTTGTCTTCCAATCTGAGGCACTATCGAGGTCTAACAATGTGAACATAAAGGGAAAACTGGAACCAATTGTGACTCCAAAAGTTGCTTTGGCACAATTGTTGACAGATACAGACATCACACGTCTGCTGCTGTAAAACTGTGGAACAGGGACGTCCTAAAACATGATTACAGGATGATGTATTGCTATAAACATGAACACCAAGCCAGAGGACACACAGCTGCTGAGGTGCTGTTCCAAGGTTAACACACACAAACACACACACACGGTCTTAAATGGTCATATAACAAGCTACTATCCATGTCCACATGCACAAACAAGGCTCAGCTTGGTTAATTACAGCAAAACCAGGAGGGATTTGGCAGCAGACCCGTATCCTACAAGAGTGACAGAGCCAGTCACCCTGCAGTTGTTGCTACACAACCTCAAAGACATGCATCAGTGGAAAACAGCAGGCACAGCTCCTCTGCTGCTCATCCCTCCCACGAGTACAGAATAGTCCAATTCCGTAGTGTTTTTATCATGTGACACGATAAAGATCACCTTTGATTTTGAATATGCACCAATAGAGAAACAAAAAGAAGGGAAACTGCTCCCATTGTTTCCGGAGCAGGTAAGTCTTCCTTTATTCCCTCTGTAACAATATCAGTCTCTTAATGAGCACAGTTAAGTCATCCAGCCAAGACTTATTCTCTTTAAGTGAGAAAGGCAAGAAAAAGAGGGATCCAATTACCAGGGATGCCCCGTAGAGGGTACTGAAGATCAGCCTATGGTGAGGGAGGACAAGAGAAGAAAGCGGTTTGCGGAGGATTGAAGACGACCCTTGGACTGGGGGAAGGACAAGGGGGAGCTATCGGTTCGTACAGTGTGGAAGATCGTCCCTTGGAGTCAAAGAGTTATTCTGGGACAGCTGGCAGCAGGCAGGGGAAGTAATTTATTGAATTTCTAACCGGCCCCACTTCCCCCCTGTCTGTCTGCCCTGGGAGCTAATAGCTAGCCGCTGCATTATGCTTAATGCCCTCGCTATCACTTTCGGCTAACGTGGTTTGGCATACACTTTGGGAAATCACAGAGAATGGGGGTATTGATCTTGGTTTTTGGCCTCGCTTAATGCACGCTGCTGTAATGCTGGAGAGTGGGTGTGAAGGGCCTTTTCATTTCATCAAATGTTTTTTTGAGTGTCGTTGGTTTCTGCATTCAATCATTCCACTCTTTCTCTCTCTATCTTTCTATCTACATCTCCGACTCTGCTGCACGTCTCCCTCTCGCTGTCTCTCTCTTGCTGAGATGTGAGGAAGAATGAACTGATAGAAACAAGGTTGTCTGTCGGAGGCTGCCGTAGCTTCCCTGCTTCTTTCAGCTGTAAAGGAAGGAAAAAAAGGCTTTTTTTCAGAGCCCTCGAGTCATGTGTCAGGACTTCAAGCATGAAGGTGAACATACATGTGCCGAGCTGAATGTGGAAGTGAAGCCCAACACACACACACATAACATGTGCAGCCTCACATGTTTCCTCCGCTTATTATTGGCTGGAAATTCCCATCTATTATCACATTGAACAGCAGGACATTCAGGCCATGAATGTTATGTTCTTGTAGCAGGATTACACCAAAAATGGAGCGAAGCCAGCAAGCTAGTTCTGGCAGGCAACTCGAGCTGCGCGCGCCAATCACGTGACATATATCACGTGACATACCTCACTCTCCATAACCATCATGGTACACACCCACCTTATCAGGTGGTCTATTTAACCAGAGGCATTTCCCATCAACCCCTCTTGCTCGCACTGCTGCTGCAGTATTGCCACCTGTTGCTTCAGTCCCTCCACCACCCCAGCATCCACCTGTAGGCTCCAACGGGGGGGTTACAGTATTAGCTCATCACTCCCATCATTTCTGTGTTAGCATATGGGGAGTGATTAAGTTGGAGCCTAGACGCCAAACACAAACCTGTTCTACTGTGAACAATAATAAACATCTTAATAAATAAGATAAATAATCAATCGTGAGTTGTCTGACTGAACTATGAATTACCACAAAACTTGATGCAGCACAGGTCAGGGAAGAAGTCAATAAATATTGTAGTGGGTCTAGATCAGGGGCCGGCTGTGAGATTTTTCAACATTTTCCCCGGTTTCACAGAGAATAATTCATGGATTTTTATGAAAAAAAGATTATGGGACAGATATTTATGAATTTGGTGCAGATCCAAATAATAATCCCCATCTAGTGAATTTAAATGTGGTTTCATAAGGGGACTGCTGGGCCTTAGTGGAGGTACAGTATGAACTGCAGTATGTGTCATTTTTTTTTATCAGTTAAACAGATGAACCTTCTCTTCACAGCCACTGAAACGTCATCTATTTAGTGGCTATTGCTTGATATGAAAATGTCATATTTGATTGAAGGATTTCATAAGATGTTTTTTCCATAAACATCACATACATACAGTCAAAGGAAATGCAAAACAATGTAATAATTTAACTAGATATAGCTTATTATTTAGTCCACACACGAGAGTGGTGTCAGTCTCCTTATATTCCTTAAGAGTAAATAATTGTGTTTTGTATCATTTACTATATCAGTTAATGTGATAACAGGTGTACAAATTACATTATTTAACCTGAACTATTTTAATATTTGAAATATTCTATTTGAAATGAGAAATATAGCACAATGAGGTATGAAATGTAAAATATTCTATCAAATATTAAATGTACCGCCTGCAAACAGCTAAACCTGTTTAATAATATCTTTATATACAGGCTACAGTATATATCATCTATACCCTCCCTCTGCATGACCTCTGCATTGTTCCGCATATTATTTGCAGCTGAACAGGCACCTGGGCCGGCGGCCGGGGACAAGCACGGCAGCACCAGATGAGGTAGCCCCAGGCCAAGGCCACTTGTGGAACTCGCTACTCACTTGAGAGAGTTGGATGCATTATGTGTTTACTGTACTCTATGTACTGCAGAGTGTGTGTGTGTGTGAGAGAGAGGCAGTGGAAAGAGATTGCTGGACGTTGGGGGTGGTGTGAGTGATGGTGGTGGGGGGGACACTACAGATGTCCTTGCCCTGAGCTTTTCTCTGCATGAAAATCAGCGCTGCTCTGGAGGAATCGCTGGCACAGGCCGACGTCACAGTGACTCCGGGAGTCAGATGTGGAGGATTCAATCTTAGCTGGGGGAGAATCCATGAGCGTCACCGCTAAAGGGGAAAGTGCTGCAGTAAGACAAGATACTGGTGAAGTTTGCTTGTTGGAAAGTCAACAATATCTCAGTGTCAGTAATAATTCAGTTGCTATTTTATTCCATTATTTTCACATGAATGAAGAAACATGGTCTGAATGTTATGAGACATGCAGTGGGAAGGATTCGTGCCTGCACTGCTCGAGAGAACTAAACAAATCTGAACTACTACTGATTCTTTCTGTATATTTTACAGTTTTTCGTGTGTTTTTTAAATGATTAAAATTGTATGTTTTACAAAAAAATATTTACAAAATCATCATAATTTCACTCATATTTTGCGTTTATTCAAGCGATGAAACTTACTTTCGTGTTTGATTTTGTAAATACGTTTCTATAAATACATACTTATACGCCCATCAATTACTTTTTCATTCATATTGAATGTATCGTGTGTCCAAATTGCTCCAAACTAGGCACCACACTTTCTTGTACAGTTTACAATAGACCTTCCTAGTGTGAAGATGATAAGGTCAATGGTGGGCAAAATATGCATTCAACATACGGACTGATGGAAAGCCGGGCGTTTGTGGAGTTACTTTGGAGATTGGGTCATGATTTTAACTAAAAGTGGAGATTGATTTATAACACTGACTGTGGACATCATCGTCTCTGAGCTTGTTTATGTGGAGTTGCGTAACCCTCTGTGAAGTGGAATGTGTGGATCTCTTCAAGAGGGACCACCGGCAAAGACGGGGGCCATTGGATGAGACGGAGCTAACCTGATGAGGAGAACCAGCCCGAGAGGGAGAGAGGTTTGAAGGGCTCCCTTCCAGCATTTTCCCTCTTTATGTTGAGTAACTGGAGGCAAATACACTGGAACTCTTAATTAACCATCCTGTTTCCTTTGCCTAGAGCCTGCACCAGCTGGAGCACAGTTTGAGCTGCATATTGATCATTATGCTTTAAAGAAAAATAAATAAATCAACCTAAAACTCCATCTGGGTTGTTGTGGTGTTTTTTATATCTGGCCTCTGCATTGAACTCAACTCTTCAAATCACACTGTACCTTCAATATTGATGAAAAGTCATTAGATAGCACATGTCTTTTTAATGTGCACTGGCCGGGAATGGAAATAGATCGGAAGAGAAAAGATCAAATAAATGGTGAAGATGGAAAATGGATGAAATAAAAGTAGGAGTGAGAGTTGGTCATTAGCAGTCAGAGAGAACACATGGGAGCTTGCTGCCCTCTAGTGCCGAACACTGCCGCTCCCTCTCTCTCTCTCTCTCTCTCTCTCTCTCTCTCTCTCTCTCTCTCTCTCTCTCTCTCTCTCTCTGGCTACAAAACACTGACACAGTGAAGATAAGAATGAATAATTCATAACAGGATGATAAAGCAGTATTTCACAGATCTTAGATATGAGATGTAATTGATCGTGTTGAGCTGATATCAAACATACGCTTGTCTCTAAAAGTAAGTGTAATCTCCTTGATGTTTTTTGATGGTCTAAAGTGATACCCTTAATGCGTAAAGTACCACCATGCTGGGCTGCTACATGCACTGTACAGAGCTCCAGAGGCAGAACTTCAATGTACGAGTGGATTATACTTTTTTTTATACCAATTTCTTATCAATGAAAGGCCATGAATCGAGGTCCCAGCAGCCTAAATGGACGCCCAGGCCCTTCTGAAGCTCATGTTGAGGGCTACATGCATCATTTCAGGTTAACTTACCACCTACTCGCCTCCATTTTATTAATGTCAACAGTTTAACCTCTTACTCTCTTACACACTCTCTCTCTCTCTCCCACAGATTAACCGAGTAGTGTGGGCCAGCACCAGCACAGGGGAGGCTCAGGTTTAATGTTTAAACTCTAACTCCCCCCCCTACACACACACACACACAACACACACACTGGCCAATCGCTCTGCGTGTGCTGAACACAGCGTCCAGCACCCGGAGTGAGTCACATGAGAGACTGAAGAGGCTGAGCTGAGTGGGCCTGGCGGACACAGCGGCCATTTTACAGTAGGTATCAGTTCCTGTTCCATTAAAAACAAACAGTCAAAAGTCCTACGAGAACCATCAACCTGAGGGACGAGTCGGGGTCAAGCGGGTAAGGAAGGCTGGTGTTCTTTTAAATCATTATTCTAAGGTTATTAATGTGTTGCCACGGTGATATGCTGTGACAGTGTCATGACTGTTGCTGTGTATTAAGAGCTCATGTAGCAGCTCTCTGAGTCACAGCTCAACTTAAACTCTCCTGTCATTAGTGCAGTCTGAGCTGTGCTGCAGTTACACACTGTGACACACACTGTTACATTGTTTTGGGCCAAGTGCCGCATCACATACTCAACACTTCACATCACAGGTAAACATTTCACAAACGGTGCATGTGTGTTTTAAAAATCTTAGCTTTTTTCAATCATTGCATCATTGGTTTCCTTTGAATAATATTCATTAAGACCACTTTTAAAACTTGCCTCTTGTCACATTATGATCGACTACGAATATGACCTTTATTACTTATATATTTGACTGGTTAAATTACTCTGCATACCATGTAAAGCTGATATCTTAGCCAGGGAGTTTGTTATTTTCTGATATTTCGGTTGTTTTTAGCAGGATTATGCAAAAATAAGGCATCAGGGGGTTGATCCAGGAATCATTATTCACTTTCTCACACATTGCCAGACATTTTCATTGATCTATCAGAGAATAATTCATGGATCTTGATCAAAAGAAATTAAACATGTTTAGGGGACTGATCTTTATTTGGTGCCGATCCAAATAAAAATGTGGACGTCTTGAGTTAAAATGTGATTCTTTTTTTATACAGGCCATGTAAGTTTTTTGAGTATATAAAGTATTCAGCTCCTATAAACAATATTTGTTTTACTTACAATGGATCAGATGAGCTTTATGTATGTGAGAAAACTTTCTCAAAATGATCAAAGAAATTCTGTGCAGCATACGAGTGTCTTTCAGCATTTTGTTTTGAATTAATGGTCCATAAATGTGTTATTTAGGTTCACGTTCAATCAGAACAAAATGGCAGTGGCAATTGAAATATGGAATATAACGTAAAAACAAATTATCAGGGTTATCATGTCTCACTTCTTTATACAACCAAGGTTTATGGAAGGTCGAATTAAATTCATAATCTGACTCTTGCGCTGTTTTGTTTTGAATCAAATAAACATTTGAGTGCTGTTAAACATGATAGATTTCAGCGCATATGAATATATGTTTGTCTTCTTACAACATAGAAATATTAATCTATCTTTCTTCCCTGTGCAGTTTCTCCCTCCCCATGTCTCATAAGGATTCTATGATTACGTCTGTCTCGATGAATCATCACACTTCAGCATGAGGAGCTGGAGCAGCAGATTCAAGGGACGGGAAGAGCCTGACAGTGAGGCCGGGTCCTCCTCCAGTAAGAGGACCTCCATCCCTGATCCTCCGGTGCCTGTGTGGGTCACTCACAAACCCCCACCAGATGATATCACAGAGGATGGAAACTCCACAGGCCGCACATCCAGCACTCCACCGTACACAGGAGAGGATGATGACAAAAAAGAGAACATGAAGGACAAGCTGAAGTCCCTCATCCCTCAGTCATGGGGGGGCATCCTCCATAAATTTACAAGAGAGAGCGACTCTGAGGCCAGCTCGACGGGGATCCAGATACTTCCTAACGGGACCAGGGTGAGTCCTCCTGTGAGTCCACTGCTTGAGCGCAAGAACTGGACGGGATCGCTGAGCGAATCCAGCCAGAACTCCCATAAGCCTTTGCTCAGGGAGAGCCCCACTGATGAGTTGTTTGAACGAGGCCCAGTAGAGGAGTCTCTGCTCAGCAGCATCCACCCTGCAGAGCACTACGCTGAGAAGCTGGAGGTCTATAGGCAGAAGTACTCCTACTTGAAATCCTGGCCAGGCCTCCTTCGACTTCTGGCTGGACTTCAGCTCCTGTTTGGGGGCATGGTCTTGGCCTGTGTCATCGCCTACATCCAGAAAGACAGTGAGTGGTCCAACATGTACGGACTCTATAACGGAGCGTATAACAACGGGCTCGGAGTGTCCGGATACAGCTACAGCGGCCCCATGACTCCCTTCGTCCTGGCTGTAGTTGGACTCACCTGGATCATTACCCTCTGTCTCCTGGTGGTGGGGATGACTATGTATTATCGCACCATCCTCCTGGACGCCCCCTGGTGGCCTCTGACGGAAGCCTTCATTAACATGGCGTTGTTCCTGCTCTACATGGCGGCAGGGATTGTATACCTGAATGACTTGAACCGTGGGGGGTTGTGCTTCATGACGATGGGCGTGAACCCCATGATGGCCAACCTGTGTCGGGTCGATGGGGGACAGATGGCGGGAACGGCCTTCGTCTTCATCAACATGACTCTGTATCTGGGAAGCTTCCTGGTTTGTCTGAAGATGTGGAGGCATGAGGCTGCACGTACGGAGAGGGAGAACTTTGGGAATGAGGTAGAGTTCAATATGAAGTCTTATTTTTTCAGTTTGTTATGTTTTATTTCCGAGGTTCCTACGGGAAGCGCTTACGGTGGCCGAGACATCTCATACAAGTGCATATAGCAACAACAATTAACTTCCATTATCTTTTATTATCTTTTCATTGTCAACATCTTTTGTCAAACACTCCCGTTTTGTTTCTGTTGTGTGGCTTTAACGATTGTGTTGTGGCTGGTGTGAGACGTCTCGGTAGGTGCTCATACTAAGTCCAGTTTAGAAATATGGTCATCCAAGTAAGGCCTTTACTTTGGCTGGTTTCCCTTTCAGATTCAATAAATATTCTGCCCATGTTATTTATTTTCTTGTGAACCTCGTAACTGTCTTCGATTCCTGCCTTTCAGAGTGAGACAGGGGTTTTGGCAGAACTCTGCCCAGTTTATCATCTTATGGGGTTATTTCAGGTATTTGTGTCATGTCAAATGCCACATTTATTGCAGACCACAGTAAGTGATACTAATATTGATTGCAACTGCGTCTGCAACAGCCCCCAAAAATAACAGTGGCAGAGCCAATCCAATAAAATTGAGTCAGTCAAGACAATCTGCAGGAAGCATGCTGCCTGTCAGTATTGATATGTCAGCGTTTTCCTGCTGGGTGATGCTGTGGCAGTCGGCCAGGATTTGTCCCAAAGCTACAGTTTTTCTTGACTTTGTTGACCACGTCTTCCACAATATATAGATGTAAGAGCCAATTGAAGGTACAGTAGATTTCCTACTGATACCAGGATGCTTCACGAATGCAGCTTTTATAATAACTTCAAAAAGGTGGTAGTATTGTGCGGATTCTGAATTATGAGAAACACAGTTTTACATGTAAGTGCTGGTATCACAGGGAAGTCTGCTTTTAACAGAGAGAACCACTAAGTAACTGACAATGCAATCCATTCAACATGCATTCGGTAAAAAAAAAAATCATCATTAAAGTTTTTTTATACAGATATAAAATACAAAGTTAAAAAGTCCAAGAGTTTGTGATTGTTCCCCTCAACAATTACCAGGCTCATTACTGTTTGCAAATGGAGTCCATGTTATCAGGCATCAGAGTCGACACCTATGGGTGAGAAACAGCATGGTCAGCTGTAATATTGGATGTGAAATAAGAGGCTGAGAGGTCAGGAGCGAGCAGCACAATAATTAATTCCATTTCTCTGCCGAGGGAATGCAGCTTCAGAGGTTTCACTTGTCAAATCAATAGAATGGGGGCTGTTTTGTTTTTTCACTGACTGTTTTTTATAAATTATATATTTATTTATATTTTCTCTGACAATGTAACTGATAATTTGACCCTTGGCTTCTCAGACAGCATCTTCATCCATTATTCATTTGTTGGTTTAGAGTTTTCCGACTAATGTTCTTTCTCTTTGACCTTTAGCGTCGGGAGGAGTTTCACCAGTCCGTCCCACTGGCTACTACCAAAACAAAACGGATATCGTTCAAGGATGAAACGGATAAATCTCTGAATAAAGACCATATCGGTCCACATGCACTTGTCCCTGACGTCCACAAGAACCCAGTCAGTCTGAAGAGAGACACGACGCCTGAATACACTCCCAAAACATTCATCATTGCAGACTACATCATGTGAGTGAACATTTAAAGCAACACTGTGTAGCTTTTTACCAATAAACAGCGCCCTCTGCAGCCACATGTTTGGATGTTGATCATGTCCCACTTGCTGAACTGAAAAACAATTGAACAGTGGATGTCCCCCATGATAACTGGCTTCCTAAACCAGAAAGCTGCAACAAATACACCAAACTCTATTCAAAAATCTTTATATTTTGAGTTTCTTAACTGAATATTTGAGATAATCATAGTTTTTCTTTTTGTGATTTCAAAGTCTTTTTAACTAATTTACAGTTCAGCTTTACTCTTCAACATGCTGGGTCAGATTCTGTTGAATTAAGCTTCATTATCAGTCAGTTACATGTGAGATCGTATCCGAACACCAAAGTAACAGAACAAGAGCAGACGTTCAGGTTGAGGAGTGGGAATAACCAGCTATCTTCCAACTTATTTTGAAGCTGTGGATTTTAGGTCAAATAGTGGACCATTGTTGCTTTGAATGCTTGATGTGGAGGATTTCTCCATTTACATTCAATTCCATTTTTCACACACTCCACTTGATGGTCCGTCATTGTCTCCATGTGATGCCACTTCTCTTTGTAGGAAGTATCCAGAGATCAGTTCTGTGGAAGAACGGGAGAAGTACAAAGCAGTTTTCGGTGACCAGTATCAGGAATACAAAGACCTTTATCGAGACATCAGCACCACGCTCGGAAAGTTCCAAGAGCTGGACGCCATGATGACACGAGTGCTCAGAGAGGGACGAAGCCACGAGGTGAGATGGATAAGAGATCAACTGTTTTTAACTGCTTGCATATATTATACAATTGATTTCTATGACATGAATCCAAGAAATAATTTGTGGTCAAATGGTCGCTAACTAACAAATTACCTCTGATAATAGATTTGTTTCTATACAATGCCGACTGTTGTATGTTTCACATCATATTCTGTTGTGTATCATTTTGTTTTTCCTTGAGGATCGACGGAGGATTCAAAGCATTTTGAAGAAGTATCGGCAGAAAAAGATTGTAAGTGATGGCTTTTGTGAAAAATTAAGGGGCACCAGTCTGCTCTGTGTCTGCTCACGCTGAAGTAATTAAATAATTATTTTACAATCATGACGGTTAAATCAAAAATGTATTAGGATTTCTACTGTTGTGTAAACACTCAGGTGTAATGTTTGCTCTTTTTCAATAAAGCTGCCCACTGATGCAAATAATGCTGCCTCCATTATGAAATGTGGTTAACTCTGGAAAAAGTCATTTAATGCTGCAGCTACATTACAGAGTGAATCAGACGAGACTTCAGCCGACAGAGAGAGAGGGAGAGAGAGAGAAATTGAAAAGACAGATTTGGGTAATTAAGTTTGCATCCACTGATCATTAGATTGTTTTGTGTGTCTGTTGGTTTACAGGACCCTGCCTTCCTGGAGAAGAAGGAACGCTGTGACTATCTGAAGGCCAAATTAAGCCACCTCAAAAAAAGGATCCACACTTTTGACCAGGAGACAATGACAAAGTGAAGAAAAAAGGGAGGCCCAACAAATATACTCACACCAAGTGTCCTTGTTGATTCAGTGTATGCTTTCAGATTCAAGTTCTGCCAATAATCACATTTTTTCTATATGAAGCAATTGTATTTTTTTTACAATAAAGTTGTTTGCACTTGCATTTAGTGTGCCGTCTATTATTTTCACTTTGTATTATTGTTGGTCCTTTGTTAACAGAACGTGATCTGCTTGGTTTTGTTACTATGTCCACAATGGGCTTTTAGTTATTAACAGTTTTTAATGGCCTCTGTCCTTGACCTTATTTTTCTAATTTTAGCACAAGCTACGACAAATTAGCTCCAAATGTCTGGAGGATAAACACTAGCGGTGCAGCATTATGTTATTTAAAGGTTTTGATTACTGGCACTTGTAAAGTATTTAAAACCGTTAAAGTGATGAATGAAAAAGATTAGTTAAGTAGACGTCACACAGAAAGACACTTTGACCAGGTGACCGAACCTGAAACCTTCTTGCTGTGAGAATCCATGCCACCCAAAAATAATCTTCTTACAGCAAATCATTTTCTCAATTCATTGATTGGTCGATAAATTTATTAGAATAATAATATCAGAAGCGCAAAGAGTGATAAATTATATATATAAGTAATCTCAAACATTTCTGTCTTTGTGGGAAGCATTCATTCATTGACCATGAATATTGCAATTCAGTATTTGGTGTGATTTGGACATGCGATACCTTCAACACTAAGATGTGTAACATTTAAATATACCAGTAACCAGTGCAGATACATCAGGTAGGATGAATGTTTTCTAACTTCACTCTGCTTATACACTGTTAAATAAAAGTTCTGCACATAATATTCCACAGGACAAGAAAACAGTCTATTACAAACAGGCAGGTTTAGAATGGGCACTGCACTAGCTAGTTTAAATGGAAAACATTTAAACATAAAAATATACATTTATTTCAATTAATCAATTGAATTCTAATTGCTGATCCACCAATTAATCAACTGTTTCAGTATTTCATGAATAAAGACAGTTTACAAAGACATAAAGTAATTCAAATATTCCCTGTGCAGACTGGAGTGTTGTGTGTGTTGAGCAGCAGTCTGTATCAGTGTGAGAGAGGCGGCAGTGGGAGCAGCAGGTGAATGAGAGGCAGGTGAAGAGTTTCTCAGCTGGGACTCAGTCACTCTGCTGCTCCGCTGTGACTCAGGCAGAACAGTAACTTTCATTTACAAGCTTTTTTTTTCACAGGAGAAAGTCTCCACCATAGACAAGGATGAGGTTTATGACAGTAGGTGAAGTATATAGCTTTTAACAGACGTACATGAATGATTAGGTATGAGGGCGACTGAGCTGGACTGGTGCACAGAAGATCATTTTCCTCTGGTGTTTGGGTAAGTTCTGTAATATACAAGTTCTAAATGGTTGCTTTGGTGAAGTGGTACAACATTTAAATGGATATTTTCCGTTGTGTTTGTTCAGTTAGACCTGTTGAAAGTTTGGACTTTCATGTGTTAATAATTAACCTTTAAAAGCCTTCGGAAAACCGGTAGAATTTCAACAACCATATTATTGCAATGTATTTTCATGTGGATGAAGCAGAGAGAACGGGGATAGATTAAAAATAGAGCCTAGTTAATGTTATAATGATAATGAATAAAAAAAATCTGATATATGTTTACAATATTTGAAAATGATACAAGGAAATGTAATTGAGGGTTGATAAATGACAGATTAATCACAGATTTTGGTATAGATAAAAACACAAATACAAATACATTGAATTAAGGTAAACATAAATGCATCTCTTTTACATTGTTTATGTAAAATTTAAATTGGCAAACAGAGAAGCTCAGATGATCTCTGTGAAAGGCTCATATCGACTGGTTTTATTAAGCTAACCAATTTTCAGCAGCCAACCATCACATTGGTTGGGCTATGATTAAAAAGAAAGTTATATGTTGTTTTTTTCCTTCTTGAGAGTAGATTTGCAAAGTTAAATAAGATGTGCAAATGATCCAAAACACAAACAAGCTCATCCACACGAATGACTGGGTTTAGTTGATAGCTCCCTCAGCACTCTGTGTCAGGGTGCTGACACTCAGCAGGTACACACAGGTAAACTTACACACTGTAGCTAGGGATGGAACACTGTCTGCGGTTCTTCCCCTGCAGTAAACACCACACATGGCTGCCCCGGCTCGCCTCTTATCGGCTGTCTTTCTGAATTATTGAAGGCCGCTGGGTTGAGTTGCTCAGGAGTTATGAAGTGAGGGTCAGCGATACCGAACAGAAGGATTCAGGGATGGGCTTAGGTGACCGAAAGGCGGGGGTGTATGATGTGCAGTTGAGGGCTCAAAACTTTAATTGAGTTACATCAAATCAACACAGTGCTGAAATGACAAAATATTGGCGTTTACAGTCAAGTAAAATTTTCTTTATTTGCACAATTAACTTTAAAAGTAAATTTAGGCATCAAAACAGAGGAATTACAGAGGACAGGGATGGAATTTGATTATTTGGCCCCTTTAAAGCTGTAAATGTCAATATTAAAGCTGCTTTCAGACATGCACTGAACTCCAGGAGTTTTCCAGAAATGTTCCAGAGGGGTTGTTTGTGAGAACACAAATGTCCGATTCACTTGTTTCAGACATTTTCTGGAACCTTTTCTTGCAATAAAGTGTCTGTAAAATGTCAGAGTGTGAGAATGAGGCGGGAAAATAGAAGAAATTAAATCAATTATCTGTCTGAAAAGATGAGCCATACATGAAGATGACATTGACAAAAACATCAACTTCAAAAGACAACACAATCTGAGTAGATAGCAGCCGACACTAGTGGCAATATACTGTACACAGAACACTGTGATTTCTACAGCCAAATTATACATCAAGTCCTTGTTAACGTTTTTTCCCCGGAGAAAACTCTAGAAAACCTCCAGAGATCATGTCTGAAAAGGGCTTGAGTTATGCATTGGTATTACAATGTGTAACAAGGACATACTCTTACCAATAATTGATTTAATCTTAAGTTTCCTTTCTCTTCCAGATGAAACTGAAGCAACATCCACCATGTATGACAGCCCCCCGGTCTACAGCCCACCGTACAGCACCGCGTCTCAAAACTTCTATCCTCCTCGGAGCCTCCACTCCCCTCAGAGCCAGTATGCCCCGTACAACTACCATCTCCCTCCAGACTCCCACCACATGGAGGGAAGGCCTCAACACTTCTACCGCTGGTTTTCACCACCGGGGTTTGTCAAAACCTTCCAGGGCGCCACCGTGCTCATGTGTTTCCTCATCTTCGCCTGCGTGGCTTCCACCCTGGTGTGGGATATGAATGGATTTGGGTATGGGGGTTTCGCTGCTGGGGCTACGGGTGGCGGTGCAGGGACCGGGTCTGGATATTATGGAGGCAGCTATGGATATGGCGGCTCCTACATGACACCACAGTCCGCCAAGTCGGCAATGATCTCAATGGCCGCCATCAACTTCCTGGTTTCACTGGGCTTCCTGGTGGGGAGCTTCTCGCGGTCCCGGATGATGAGGGGGTGCAGGTTTTACCTGACTGTGTTCATCTGTGACATCATCTTAGCCGTGCTTCAGGTGAGTCTGCCTCACACGAAATGATGACTGATCACAGGTTGTACTGTCCACAGAGGTGTAATAAGAGGAAGAGAGATAAGGTGTTCCCAGTGTTTTGAGCTTCTAGAGTCTTAGTCATTACACAGGTTACCATGTTGTAGACGCTTTGCATTCTGGACTATTGAGCCTCATCTCTGCCACTGAGTTCAGTCTGTAGATTTTAAAAGCATTAGAGGTGAAGTTGTATATTTCAACCCCTCATCCCACACTCCCCTTCCCAGCATGTATGGGAAAACTACAGTGGCATTCAGGGTATGTAAAAACATGAGACACAACACAAAACAGACAAACCAATATATAGTTTGGTTTAGTTTGTCCACTCTGGGCTACTGTAGAAACATAGAGGTTCAGCATGGCAGAACCCATTACTTTTAAGCTGCAGTAACTGTAAACCAGCTGTGAACACAACATTGACATATTATTACATATTACTGCTATACAAAAATCAAACAGTTGCCTATTTCCCAGTTACCAGCAGAATACAAGGCAATGTGGGTCATCTGGTCAATATTCACTTGATCCATGCAGCTATTACTCTATGAGAGCTTTGAGATGGTTATAAAATCAAAACAATAGCTTTACTCTTGTGATCCTCTGTTGATGAAAAGAATGAAATGAAAGATGAAATGAACTCATGAACTTTAGCCTCAGCCAAAAATAGCAAAATGACCGGGTCAACAAACGCAGTCGTATCAAATCTCACTGCTGTTCTGTCCATAGCTCGTATTCCATTAGCTGACACTGAGACACAATGATACCATTACATGTGACCTTCAGATATTACACTTGGTAAGAAAAGAAGAAAATATAAAAAATTGATGGTTTGTAATATTTAATGTGAAAATACTTGAACAAATCAATGGTGTGATGGAGCCTGTCTGTCTTTGTAGGGAATCATCGACATCATCTTTGTGATTGGCGTGAACCCGATGTCTCAGAGCTCACAGAGCATGTTGTACAACCCCATGCTGATGATGTGCCAGAACATCCAGGGCAGCCCCAGCCTCAGCGGCAGCGTGGGAGCGGGGTTTCCAGGCGGTTTCCCCATGTACAATCAATACCTGCACCACTACTGCTACATGGACCCTGAAGAGGTTCGCTCAATTGCTCTGTTTTATTCTAGTATCTCTATGTTTTTGATTGCATTCTGGTCCATATCATTTACTTCCTTCCCTCAGGCAGTAGCGTTAGTGCTGGGTCTGCTGGTGGTGTTGGCATTGTCCCTGTCTGCTTACTTCGCCTACAAGACCCGCAGCAAGATTTGGCGCCACGGCAAGCCTAGCATCTACTGGGACGATCCAATGGTCAGACGAGCGGAGGGGCGAGACGTGCAGGACTGGGTCAGTGGAAGCTCTCCCTTTCAGAATTGATTTCTTCTGCTGGTTACCTGTCCAGGGTGAACCCCACATCTCACATAATGTCAGCTGGGATTGGCTCCAGCCCATACTGGAACCCTGAATGACACTGATGTCATGTGACTCTTATGACCACTCATAAAAAAAATTTAAAAATCTGAAAATTGGTTACTGCGCCAAGTTCTCCCAAATTACTTGTTTGCAAATATGTTTGCATGAGAAGTTCTTGGATTTAGTTTGAGTCGATAAAAAATCTGGAGGCTATGTTGCTTTTGTTTATTTCTGTATTACTTCCAGGCAGAGTTACATAACTTCTGGCAGCCTCATCTTTGGTATTTTCTAGCACATATTTCGTCTCATAGCTGATATGAACTCATTGTTATGATCTGTGTCTTTTTAGTAACTGCAGGGTTTCACCCACTCATATTACTTGTTGCTGTTGACTCAGAGACTGTCGGTGTTTATCTGTGGCACTCCCAGGTTTCACTCTGACTGATCATTAACCCAACAAGTGATAACGACGGCACAGAAACCACATAATGTTCAAAAGAAACACCTCAGGACCTCCTGCGAGAGGACAGAGGTCACGAGACTCTTTAGAGTAATGAGCCAGGCGTCATATTACACCTTGTTTGAACAGGTTTTTATCTCACACACATTTCCTGGTCACACGTTTTTAAAGGATGGTGATGAACTGTGTAAATAAGTCATTGTGTTTATCATCCAATAAGGAAACGTTTAAAGGGATAGTTCACCTAAATATGAAATCATTATCATTATCTACTTCCCACTATGACGATGGAGGGGTGGGTGAATTGTTTGAGCCCACAAAACACTTTTGGATTTTCAGGGGTAAACAACTGAATCCAACACAATTGAAGTATATAGTGACTCCTCCTCCTGAAATCTGTTTTGTGGACTCAAACACTTCACCCACTGCTCCATAGGCAAAGTGAAATAGATAATTAGTGAATTTTCATTTTTGGGTGAACAATTTTTTTTTAAACTTTAACTCTTAAATTATTATAATAATATGACTGTTAGTTGATGAAATACTTTATTGCTGGTTTATATGGCATATTCATTACCAAATTCAAAAGCTGTGGGTTGAGAATGGCTCATAATGCCACCTAGTGTTTCAAACTGTCTTGAACCTAGCAGGGCCAAATCCAAACGTAGAGACGAATGTTCGGGACGTGTTGGAAAATGTTAACATCCTCTAATCAAAGGTGGGCACCTCCCCACTCAGCAGTGATCACTTGTGAGTGGGAATCTGCAAAGCTACTTCTGTGAATGAGGAGGACGTTGGTAAAACCAATTCAAGCATCAAAACATTACATCGACATGAGAATAATGGGATTTTTTACAAGAGAATTAAAGAATCTCTAAAAACATTTTCCAGTTTTTCAGCTTTAGGGCCTAATCATCTCTTTACAACATGTTGTAGGTCAAACTTAAACCTCTGTGTAAACAAAGGAGACTGACATAAAACAGATAAGTATCATGCTGGTGCCTGTAAAAGCTACATTTGAAAAGATATGTACAAATGAATACAAGGACCAAAAAATAATCTTCCCTTTTGCGTTTTAGCCTGTGGGGTGTTTTTTACATGAACACGCTTTATTTTCAGTAAAAGATATGCATGACTCTGTGTTCCAGAAACATCTTGTTAAATATCTTTGCTAAATGCTATCAGGAGCATCCACCTTTAGCAGGTATTCATGGTTGTAGAAACTTTGTGAAGCTGTGCTGTTTGCTCTTTACAGCCGTAGCCTCACGTGGTATTTAGCAGCCATTCATTTATTAGCGTTGCAGTGTTTTATGAATGTATCATGTCCGTCGTGACTCATCACAGAGAGGGGAGAAACATCTTCAGTCAGTTTATCCAGTGAGGCCTTGGCCTACATACTGCCTATCACTATAGAGCGTGTCTATCACATAGAGACGCACGCCCTATTCTGGGACACTCTTGTATCTCGGTGAAGATGCTTTGCCTTGCAGGGAGGCATATATAATGTATGTGGAATGTATAATGAATAAAAAGGCTTGAGTTGCCTCTGTGTTGCCGTGGGAGACCCGACAGAGCACGGTGGCGCTAAATGATTCAGTTTGTGGGGCGGCTGCCACACACTGGTGCGGATGAGACACCTGGCAAAGAATCAATTTGTGTTTTGTGCCACATTTTCATATAACGCATGCAGAAACTGTGGCCAATGAGAGAGGAGCGTAGGATTCATACATTAAAAAGAAGCACTGCATCATTTTCCTGCATGTGTTGCTTGCATTGAATCATATGAGCATAGTCAAAAAGCAGGACAGAACTAAAGGGGATAAACATGAAGTGGTGTGCGGCTCCTCACAGAGAACACATTCATCCCCAGGGCTGTCACTACACTTAACTCAAATATACACTGAAAGACTGTTTTTCATTGTGCAATACTCAATCATCATTCATGTGTAATACAATAGAAATGTTTTTTTAATACCCATCCAGCAATACTATATAATTCCTCACTTCCATATCACAGTATATTTAGCTGTATAATTTAGTGTGATTCATGATTTTAATGATAGTGTGTATTTCATTAGGTGCTCTTTTCAATTCAAGTTTGTTTTGATTGCACCAAAGACGGGGAGAGCTCCTAATTTACCACCACTTACAATGACAATAAAGACTCTCTGATTCTGATTTTACCCTTAGCAGAAAGTGTTATATATCACAAACACTGAGTGGACTCAGCAGTCACAGTGATTAACATCACTCGAATGAAGCTGCAGCAGTCACAGCCCCTTTACACATTCCATGCCATTTCTGTGAGGATTCTTTTCCACGCGGCGGATCGTCCTCCGCCTGCACATTCATGAGATCCGTATCACAGGCTGCTTCTGCCAGACGCTCACATTAGCTCACTAGATCCTCATCCTTTGTGGCTCCACTCCTATCCAGAAATAGGTCAAAGACTAGAAGTCATTAATGATGCATTAAACAGTATGAGAGTAGAGTATATGAGGTACAATTCAGCTGTGCTGTTTAGTCTGTTTCATTTAAAGGGTGTTTTCTTTAGGCCATGCATGGCAGTTGTAATGTTGTGTGTGTTTAATGTAGCTGTGGTGTAAAAATGTTCTGTTTGATCAGCACAGAGAGAGAAAAAAGAGCCCTGGTTCTCTGCTGCATGTTTACCTGATGAAGAAGGAGAAGATGGAACAGCAATAATGTTTGATACCCAAGTATCAAACCTGTCATAGTAATACAGACACACACCCTGTAACACACACAGGGTTAGAAAGAAAGAAAATATCTGAGATGAGAGACCGATGATCCTGGAAACCTGGAGGAAGAGACATCTGCTCTGCAGGGCTGACGTGTGCCTGTTATTTTACTGCCGTGTGTCGGTGTGTGTTCTTGTATCTGTCTGGCTACGTGTGCACATGTCTGGCACTAACACGGTCTCTCTCATCATTGTGCTCATCCGTATAAAAACAACTCCTCAGTTTGCTGCTCATTTGACAGATTAAGTACAGAAACTGTTCTTGTTTTTCCAGCATAAAAAATGCATTTGAATCCTCCTCAGGATTTTCTTGTGTACGTCATGGGGCTAAATATGGTTTCATGTCTCAGAATATTGAACATTATTTGTATTTTCTGATGTTGTGGATTTTCTTTTATCGTCTACACATAAACAGAATCAAATGAACCAGCGTTGACATTAAACTAATTGAAGCTGAATTCACTTTCTTGACGTTGTCTCAGGTGAACGCTGATGGAGACATGCGCAGTACACAGCATGCACCGACTGTTGTTCTGTCAGAGAGAGGGGCGCCTGACCTCAGGGTGGAGAACAGCGTGGTCTCCTATAGCAACGCCACAGTCAGCATCCACAGCGACGGACAATATAAGAGCAACAGGTGAGAGATGGGCACAGCCACAGTATGGTGGGGATGATTTAAAACGTGACACAATGAGGCTAAATATGAGGATCTGTTTATTTTGGTTTACTCTTAAGCTGTGTGAAAGAAGTGTGTCGTGATGTTTAATTTCATATTGGAAAAAGTCACAGAATGGGCTCAGAAATATTCATTAGTTTGACTCAGAACTCATACTTTCATAATAATTCCACTTTTATATACAAACACTTGAGTAAACGATTCTGTGAACAGTTTTTAGGTGAAATCTTGAGATGCTGGTGATGATGGCCTGTTGTTTGATTGTCAGTCATCTACTTTGGTCCAGACTTACATATGATAATTGTCATGAAATTTGTGTAGGGAACATTCATAGCGCCAAAAAAGACTTGATTTCTTGACATTTACTCTAGCGCAACCAGCAGGTTAGAATTTGATCTGCTTCAACCTGCCAAGACTGGAGCAATGTAGCATGTCATATATGTGGCCTCTTATTCATGACAACCAATAATGTTTTGTATCTCTGGTTAAGATGTTTTCCCCGAGTTTCCAGCTCTAAGTAATCCTAAATTGTAAAGTGTGTATGATCGTGGCTGTATATCTCCAACCACGTATGTGCATTTACTCATCTACACATGTGGCATCTCCCCCAGTTTCTCTGCAGACACCAGTAAGCCTGTGAGTGCTGAGCCTCTGTACCAGAACAGCAGGGTCACGGTTTACTCCAGCAGCTCCTCGGAGGAGACCGACAGCGTCCGGAAACCTCCTCTTCATCATGTGAGGAGGAAAGAGAGGAGAGATCGAGAGTCGCGGCCCGCTGCTCAGGAGATGGTTGAGTCCCAGTACGAAACCGGATACACCACAGGAGACACCGGAAATGAACTGGACCAGGATCACACAGCTCATCTCTACAGGTGGGTCACTACTCTGCTGTTTTTACTGTAGAGGGGGGAGGCAAAGCTGTGTCATGTTAAAAAGATTTGAGGAAGCGCAAGATAAAAATTAGACTTATTCCAATATTTGAGTTATTGTAATCCAAACAATGCAGCATATTGGAATGGCTGGATATCATTCATAATAATATATTATTTGGGATGTTTTGGACATTGAGATGCTAGAATGTTGAATATGAGCAAAAATGTTATTAAACAGCATCATTGTCAATCTTTTTTAAAGATCGGTCAAGCCCAAATGATAGTATTTAAGAATGGTTTGTTTATTTTAGTGTAATAATTAATCTACGTGAAACTGTTCTGTGTCCTGAAACACAGTTTTCCTACTATTTGATAAAAATGCTGTAAAAGCACAAACTGTTAATTATCACCAGCGTCTCTAAGTTGGTCAACTGTTTGACTGACTTTAAGTTAATCAGACTTTCCCCTCTATATTTCCCACAGCCCATATAATGGTTTTTATTTAATAATAATTCCATGTCTCCACATTAATATCCCATTCCAGGCTGTACCCAGAGATCACTTCAGACGAGCAGCGGCAGCAGTACAAGCGGGAGTTCGACTCGGATCTGGCCCGTTACAAGAGGCTCTGTGCCGACATGGACAACGTCAGTGACGAGATGCACAAGCTGAGCCGAGAGCTGGACGGGCTGGACGAGAGCTCCGTGAAATACCAGGTGAACAGGAGAGTGGGACAACACAGCTGTGAGAGCATTCAGTCGCAGCTGTCTGTCAGATGGACGGAAACATCAAGTCCTCATGAATAACAGGGACAGATTTCACTCTGTTGTATGTGCAGATCATTTATTTATTAATCCGTGTTTGTGTGTTTTGTTCATTAGGGTTGAAGATGAACTAGATCATGTGCTACATTTTCAGAAAGTTCTTACATTTTTAATGACAATTTCAGCACAGTTAAGATGGAATGTGTGTTTCTATTGTCAGGGAGTGGCGGAGGAGTATAACCGACTGAAGAACCTGAAAAGGGTGAGTGTATTTAGATCTGTGGCATCATGTGAAACTATAAAACTGTTAATTTCATTTTACGTGTTGAAATGAATGGGTCTGAACCGGACTATCTCCTGGTGTGTTCTGCATACGTGACAAACTCCTGGAAATGTCCAGACCAAATCGTAGTTTGTGTCTGAACACTAGTGCTACTTCTACTAGAGTTGATAATGTTAATAGTTAAATATCTTCTCTCTCCTATAGACACCGGACTATCAAGCCAAAAAGAAGCAGAGCAAACAACTTCGACAAAAGCTTTTCCACATCAAGCGTCTGGTAAAGATCTACGACCAGGGTCTTTGTTAGTGGCAGTGATTGGGTCACGCGACTGAGGATGAACACTGACAGTATAATACAGTTTCACTGCTGTTTGAATTGTAACAGTTCAGCCCAACCCAACAAGACAGAAACTCAATCTCAGCTCTGACACTTGTGTTTACAGCCTCTATGTTAACTTTATTAGCTTTGCAGCCGTCAGAATAAAGCAAGCTGTGGACTTTAGCCTGTGTGATTGTAAATGTGTAACTGGCAGTTTTCACGTTTGAATTTGTTGAACCTTGCACATTTACCTTTGTTTCATTTCAGCAGCAGTTGAGATATTGTATTGTAGGATCTAATGAAATTTTATTGTATGAAAATAGTGCAGATAGACATGAATGAGGATAAAGATGACACTGATCATGTAAATAAGAATTAAAACAATTGTATCAATACACTTATGCCTCGATGGTACATGTTGCAGTGTTTATTTGGCATTCTTCATACAGATGTAATTACAACACTTTTTCAAGTAGTTTGAAAAAAGAAACAAACGTAACAAAAGACACGTGGTCATCGTTTGATTTTTTTAATAACATTGCCATACACAGGACATTTTTAAAACTCAAGAACTCAGTAACACAAAGATAAGAAAACATTAATAGTATATTTATTTTGTTTTTTCTCTCTCTTCTCGACATGTTTGTGTGAATCGCTGCCTAAAATGAAGAACACCCAAATAACTTTCAGAAAGAGCGGCGGCAGATCAAGACGTCCAATCTGTTCATTTTTTTGTCATTTTCATGTAAATGCTGAAAGACGGCTTTATTTAGAGTTGATTTTATTTGGTTTCAAATCAACAAGTGACTTCGTAAACTGAGGTAAAAATCAATGTGGACCGGCAAAAATCGGTAGCCCCTTCTTTTCTTAACTCGTCACAGACTGTGTGATCTATTTTGGCATTGAATATCCTCAAAGTGCACCTTCATTCATCACAAACTGCAGCTTCGACTCCGATGTCTTAGATATGAGATCATGTCTACGTCACGGCCGCTGTGACAATGGCATGACGGTCAGCGTCCGTGTTGACATCTGAACAGATGGCAGAGGTATTTTTCATGTAAATACATATAGAAAAAAGAAAAACGTTTAGGAACTAACAGAGAAAGCAACACTTTCAAAATGAATCTTGAATTACAGAATGTAAAAGAAGGAAAGTCTCAATTTAGCAGAGATCCAAAACAACATTTGAACATGCAAGAGGACAAAGCTGGCTGTAATATATATACACACACATTTCAATACATTTGTCAAGGGGATCAATGCCTCCAGAAACAGAACTGGTTAACTGATTGTGTTGGTTATAAACTCTCGAATCACCAGCTTTATTTGTTGAACTCATAATGTTGATTTCTTAAACGTACTGGAACTTAAATTTGCACGTCAGCCTGTTGTTTCTATAGGAAAAAAAAAATAGCTGAACTCGGTCCAACTCAAAACACAAATGAAAATCACTTTGGGGCTTTTTCTTTCTTTAAAGGTACGAGACAAATGTTTGTAACACTCGTAGGACTCATTTCCTGTTTTGTCGCTGTCCCAAATTCAGACTGAATAACAAGGCAGTTGTCAAAAAAGAAGGCGGTTTCTGGTGAACGACATTTACAGAGGTTTGTGTTTAGGAAATATCAGACGAAAGCATTCTGATGTCTAGTGAGGTATTAGTCCGTTCTCGTGTAACTGTGGCTTTTCGTTCTTTAAATCGTACAGCGACAGTGAGCCCTGTGAAAGAAGTTAAATGCATGGTTCACTGGATGGCGAGGCAGTCACAAGAGTCCCATCAGCTCCATTTCTCTCACTCTGCTTTCTGTACTAATTTTTCTAGTTAGACTTTGGTGAGTTTTTCCTTGGTTTTGTATTTAAGTTTCCGATCCTTCCGAGCAGTTCGTCGGCTTCCTCCTCCAGCACTGAGGTAAGAGAGCGGTGGATTCAGAATCCTCTTTTCAACAGCAAGGCCCGTACTGTGTCTTATATTCATGTCCATAGCACAACCACAGCTTTCTGACACGTTTAACTGTTCGATTAAGAGTCAGTATGATTCAATTGTTATGTTGTGACTAAAAATGTCACCGTTTCACAAATGGTGAGTCATGGAAAATGAGCAGACTGCTGACGTTTAGTGACGGCGCAGTTTTGTCCTCAAGATGGGTTTGTAGCAGGGTGGTGTTGGCCTCTACATGACAACTGCAGCGTCTTTAGTCGCTATAATGCGTAGGTGGGGACATGACTGGCTGTGGAGGCCATATCGGAGCACAGCATGAGGAGCTGTTCTCTGGCCTGAGACCTGGCACCGAAACAACCAGGTTGGCAACAAGTCAGATCCCGCCTGGCACAGGCTCCCTTGTCTTCTCTGGTGGCCCGGGTGGAGACAGAGGGCTGGTTTCATAAGGGGAGGGGGGGAATAGAGCAGTTACAGTACAGTATGTGTGAAGGCCAGCTGGCACTGCAGTTTGTTAACCACACAGATGGAAAGTGATGAGTCAGGAGGTTTCCTGTGGGTCCTTGTCGTCATTAATCCCAAAGCGAGACCTCGTCCATCGGGAGGGTGGGGGGGGACGCTACTGTCCTGGGACATAGGGCCAGCTGATGGAGCTTCCGGAAAGCTGCATGTCACGGATCAGCGTCTCGATGGGTGTCTTTCCTACCAGGCGCATGAAAAAGAGCTGGGAGATGAGGCTGGCGGGAACGGCGCGCAGGGCGGGGAGGCGCAGGAGCAGGCGGCCGAAGCGCTGTGGCTGGCTCGGGTACTGCATCCTCTCGTACTCCGTCAGAGCCACTTGAGCCTTCTCCTGCAGAGACTCCACGTGGACGGGGTCTGTCAGACCACAGGCATCTGAGTGGGAGGGAGGGAGAGACGGTTACTTAATAGTGTGGGCAGGTTACATAAAGAGTCGTGATGAGCTGAGAGGCAGGTTGAAATCCTAGACAATAACATGATAGACAAATGTTGTGTAAGGAAACAAAACTTTACTAACCCAAAACATAACTTCAAACTATTACCAGTGGTCATTTAGATTAAAAAACGAACAAAATAGAGCCTAACATTTAAAAAAGGGGGCGCTCACAATAATAATGTCTAAGAGTTAGATGCACAGTGCTATAATTAAACTAAAACCAGCACCACAATATACATTTTTACGAAAAATGTATTTGTGCTTGGACTTTTTGAGCTGCATGCCCCATCCACAAACATGGAGGAGGTGGGACTTATCATCTATACCGCAGCCAACCACCAGGTGGCAATCGAGACGCTTTGGCTTCTCTTTTGGGAAGCCTTCATGTTGTCCAGTGAGGACAGCACCAATTATACAGCATTTAAATATTACTGCATGTTCATGAGTATGCCAGGAGATGGTGCCATAGCAGGTTTCCTACTGACTGTTACTAATGACAGGGGCACCCAACACTTTTCACATGAGGATCAGTTTAATGGTTTAGTGTTTAAATGTCTTCTGGAGCTCTGAGTAATCCTTTGCTTGGATAATACAAAACACATGTTCACCAGACAGCGACAGTCTAATGAAATTAACCATTAACCTGCACTGTTTTATATTGACACACTAGAGACTAGGGATGCAGGGATTGCAGATTATCCTCAGGTCAGTTGGGTAGGATCATAAAAATTTTAATTTCAGATTAAAAGCAGGCTGGTTTAGGTGGGTGAAGCAGGCATCATACATAATAAAATAATTTATTACATTCTTTAAAATGTAAATGATAAAGAGAATATTATGCATTCGAGGGCAGCCGGGCACATCGTTGAGGCCGGATCGAGTCTAACTTTTGTGCAGTTTGCAATTACCAGCCAGTGAAAACATAGGCGGACCGTGCAAAGTGAAGTAAAATGTCCAGTGTGCAGGAAGCGTGTCTGAGTGCATTTGGTCTTGCAGTGAAAATGGGAGAGAGAAGAGATTGAGGTGTACTGGGTGTATACAACCAGACTTAGTTTTACTTTTACTAGTACTTTTATCCTTCCCTTTAAGTATGTTTTTCCTATCAAATAAAAAAATGTTGTAATGTGTGATAGATAGTTTACTGATTTACCTTGTTACAGTGAGGTGAGAGAGCTCCTCGGGTTTTAGTGTGTTGTTTTGGTGTGAAGGAGGTATAAAAGCCTATATATTTAAGCCTCTAGTCAATTTTACATTTGTATCTCAAAAACCGACAATTTCCTCGAAGTGTGAAACTCAATGGCTGGTGAATCATTTTTAAAGTGGCTTCCTGGCATGCACAATAAGAGCAGATGAGACACTCACCTGGTGAGAAGAGAGCGATGGCCTTGAGACAGCTGTACTCAGCGGAGTCCACCTGCAGCCGGGTCAGCTTGTCCACCTGGTCCTGGAACACCCTCACCTGGTCCATGAAGGACACCACGCGCTCTGCGGACATGGGCGAGGAGTGGAAGCCGGCCGCTGCCAGCAGGGGAGCCATGTGGAGTGGCAGGGCCGACTGGGCGGCGTTGAGGATGAACAGCTCGCTCCAGCTCAGCCTCAGCAGAGCCACCTGTGGATAAGTTGGCATGTTAATCAGATGCCCCTACACTGTTATCATCCATTTTTAATATTCACTGCGTTCATCGTATATTAATTCTTGATGTAAACATGATTCCTCCATTCTCTCCTGTAGCCTATTTACTCTCTGTTAACAGGGGAAACTCCTCAATGTTGCTTTATACTTTTATATGAGATTTAATCCACTGACCTGGTCGGAAACAGGCAGCTCAGGGAAATAAGGGATGCTTCTGGCCCACTCCACGGTGCTGAAGAGTAGCCGAGCAGCCAGTTCACAGATATTGTCGATTCCCATGGCGTTATCTGGACCGGCCTGTTGGTTGTACTGGTGCCCAAAGCGACTGCTGGGATATGGCTCAGCTCGCAGCAGCTGAGAGATGAGCTCCGACACCGGCTGACCTCCGCCACTTCCTCCATTGTTGTTGTTGTAAAACTCACCACCTCCAAGGCCACCGGCACCCCCTAGGGGTGTGATGGAGGGGCTGAGGCTCGGCTGAGGTGGGATGCGACCGCGTTGAACTGCTGTAGTTTGGTTGGGGGACAAAGGGGAGAGGAGAGGCGAGGGAGAGAAGATGAGGAGACAAGAGAAAATGGTGAAGGACAAGGGGAGGATAAGGGAGGGGGGGATTTGGAGATAAAAAAAACAGAGAGGAAACAAAGTTAAAACGGAGTTCATTCAGTGGTGAACGTCAGATTACACGCAGACAGGTTTGACTCGATTAGGAAACTACTCACTTAGATTAAAAGGAGGCACAATCGAGAAAAGACTGATCCCTCATTGCGAAATTGTAGAGAAATATACACGCATGAGGCAGGAATTTACTTTCTATTAGATCTTTAACCATCTGCGATATAATACTGAGAGAATTTACAACATGTTGCAGTTTTTTACCCACAGAAGACTGTTTCTGTACAAAAAAAAAGAACCATAGCCTGTACAGAGGCCGATTAAGACTCATCCATTCAGGTTTATGCATTCACTGTAAGCAACTATGTCCTTGAGTAAGACACTGAATCTCTTCCAGGCAGAGGAATCCTGCTCTGTTACAGAATCTGACCCCTGACCTCCCTGTGGGGGCGGTCAGTGTCAGGGAATTTCTCTGTAGGGAGCCATAAAGTGTCTAATTAGCATGTTTATGATCTGCGAGTGTTGCGTAAAGGCAGCTCAAACACAAGATCACAAAAAAAAAACACTATTAACAGAAATACATTTTCTATCTGTATCTAGTTGACAGGTATGTGTTCATTATTTGTGTTTGTGTGTTTCTTCCAGCAGGATATTGAGTAATGTGTCGCCAGGGCTCTGCCACTTAAGGTGAAATATCCCCATATTGGATTCTTCTCCATCGAGCCAACAAGTCGGAGGGTTTCTGCTTCAGCTTCAACCAGGGGCTTAAGGCTCTGGGACGCAGGTGTCTTAGCACTGTATCCCTCTCAGTCACTCTTACGCAGGCACTAGATTAAGCCACTTAGTACATGGCATTGAGCTGACACGCATGGCTAGCTCTGACATGATAGGGCCAAGACGCCCATGTGTGGCATTTTCCCTGCTCCTTGGAGCTCGCGGAGCTGAAGAGGCAAGATAATGGCAAAAGCTAATTTAACTAGGATTGATTTTACGGTTTCCTTTTTTAAAAACAGATGATGGGAGTAATGAGGAGACTCTGAGGCTCTTTACTGAACCAAATATATTCCCGTTTCCCCTGATCAGTTCAACTAGAGATCTTGCAACAGTTCCAGTGCACAATGTTTATAGATACAGTGCCGCTCACCCTTTCTACAGGATCAGAATGGATGAAAGATTTAAGGATCGGGATGGACAGATACCTTCTTTGCGCATGCCAACACGGAAACACTTCTTCAGGCGACAGTACTGGCACTGGTTCCTGTGGTGCTGGTCAATCTGACACTCTCTGTTCGACCTGTGAACACACACACGATAATTTCAAACAAGAGAAAGTAGTAATAATCCCCCTGCACGTTTGAAACAGTCGTCCTATTCAGTACATTGAGTTTGTTAGCTACTACCTGGTACACATACCAACAATTCTTGGTATTGAAATATGCTTCAGTGACAGTGTTGAAACTGTCAAAAACCACATGACAAATGTGTAACTGATGCTTCTTTCAGGCTTATGAATGTGTGAAAAGAAGTGTTGCAGTGATAAACATGACTTAGTCTGTAGTTGAACTGATGAAGGAAATAGCCATTAGCTGCAGTAATGAGGTGACTCAATCACAATTAATACATTTGAATGAATCTGCATATGAAATTTGACACGTCATCCCTTTAAAGGCTAATGAATGACAGAGGTCTATGATTAACTCCTATAATAATTGATATTGGACAGATTCAATCATATTTAATATTATGAATTAAAGCTGGATGATATATTTTGCTTCCTTTGTGAAATATTTTGTTCAGTATGATACAAGACAAATACAAGCTGAAAATCCTGCATATGTGACATAAGGTGAAACCAAAAATATGATTAGCTGGATAAATTAATAAAATCGTTTATAAGTATATTTTGAATATTTTTGGGCAAGGGTGTATCCAGTGGTTGGTTTGCAGGGGGCACTGAACCCTAATGGAATCTGATTTGCCCCTGTCCTTTCAGTATTTATTTTATACATTTACATTTTCTAATATTTTAACACAATGGCTTGGACAAGGAACTCATTAGTAAAAATTTATATTGAATGTGTATCTTTGCTCAGAACTATGGAGCCAGCAGTCACATGTGCTCCTTACTCAATCAGGAACCTTGCATTGATGTTGGACACATCAATGGATCCTGTCTATAAATATATGGCCCCTGGTTTAGAAAAATCCTAGATCCACAACTGAATCAACTGCTTATTTTACCATATATTTAAATCAACAAGCTATAGAAATGTTCAGGAATAAATACCCTGACATCAGTGTGATGTTACATGCAGGAGAGACAGCAGCCAGACACTACAACTCATTACATGACTCACATCCTCCTTCAGCATCATCTGTTTATCATCACACATGGCTACACAACCGTGTGTGTGTGTGTGCACCTCGAACACAAACATTGCCATTTTTCTGCAGGACGTTTCTGAACTCCATTACCCACGCTGCCCCGCTCACCTGCAGGTGTAGCTCAGGTTGCGACGGACGCTCCTCTTGAAGAAGCTCTTGCAGCCCTCGCAGGTGAACACGCCGTAGTGCTTCCCGCTGGACTTGTCCCCGCACACCACGCAGTCCACCACGCACGCCTTGTCCTCGTCCCCGGCCTCCATGTCGCTGCCTCCCGCCTGCGGGGAGCCGTCCTCCTCCTCGCCCCCCCTCAGGTAGCTCTTGTCCCCCAGCCCGTTGGTGCCCCCGTTCGGATCGCCCCAGCCCCCACTCACCATGGCCATCGCTTGGTGACCGAACCACCGCGGAGGAAACAGGCAGTCTGGGTGCTGTCAAGGGAACATAAATGTCCAGAGACCCCAAGAAGTCCTGACGGTGTGTGTGTGTGTGTGGCCTTCCACCTGGAGACTATCAGTCTTATCAGCCGGGCTGTGCTCTCATTGGCTGGTTAATTGTGTGGGGGGGGGGAACCAGTCCTCAGACTGAACAGGCCGATTTGAGGAGGGAAGCCTCTGGTGTTTGGCAGAAAAAAAAACAAGAGCAGTCGAGTCTCCTCCCACTTCACTATGACCTGGAACCAGTCCTCACTGTGGCAACTTCGAGTTCTGCCTGCCTGTGTGGTGGGTTTTGTATCCCCAGTCCAACTCTGTTCTTTTCTCCTTCTTCTTCTTCTCCTCCAGCTCCACCACTGCTCGTTGTGTCCTCCTCTGTTCTCCCCTGAGATGGTTGAAGAGCAGGCCTCAGACGAGGAACCTTCAACAGGGAACAATGAGTCAAACACACAGAACACATGATACACAACGAGAGAGAGAGAGGAATGGTATTTACAAGCAAATAACACTCGAGGTGAAAATCATTTCCCATAAACACAGTCTCACACCTCCTGCTCGGTCTCTAGCAACAGCAATGGCTGAAAAAGGACCTCGGTGTAGCTCGCCCTAGCACATGCCTGGAGAGGCTCTGACCACCCCTCTCTTAAAGTAACCCTCACACCGAAATGTGTCCCCGCTCGCACCGATCCCTCCGCTCTGAAAGGAAACTGTCTGGCTAAACGATAGTATGATATCAAGCTTACCTCGGGGTCAGTGCATGAACCGGCTCCGGCTTCCCTCGCTGGCAGATCAATCCTCCTCGTCTGGATCTAGATCTTCTTCCTTCCATCCAGCGCGGCGGAGAGGACCCACACAGCTCGTCTCCTCTCGGGCTGTAATCCTCTGAGCGGCAGCTGCAGCATTTTGAGCCACAATGGAGACACACCGGCTCAAGCAAATTCAACCTGACGTCCACACAGCAACGACATCCCTGTCATGGGGGCAGCGGGCTCCTTCACGGCTCGGCCAGCTGCAGCAGCACTGGTCGAGGAGGCGACGTGGAGCCAAAACACACAACGCGAGTAGATCCCCCCCCCCCCCAACACAAGGAAGTGCTCTCTCTCTCTCTCTTCAGCGCCAGTTGTAGCACGAGTGCTCGGCTGTGACAGTATCCTCTGTGCTGCTTCCTTTTCAGGAAATTTCACAAAAAAAAAAAAAAAAAAAAAGATGAAACCAAGCTGCAGAGTGTCCGCCTGCTCAGCCCTCCGTGGTTCCCGTGGTTCCTCTCCGGGCACTCATGCAGGCTTCTCCCTCCGACCTTTTGTCAATGCTTGCCCACCAAGAACTAATGACTTGAGGCCTAGCCCTGTGTGCTGCTTTCCTCCCCTGTGTGTGTGTGTGTGTGTGTGTGTGAAGCCTTTCCCTTTGGCTCAGGCGAACAGGAGGTGGGGGTGGGAAAGGATGGGTGCTCCTCTTCCCCCTCTCTCTCTCTCCCCTTCCAGCTTCTAAGTCCACAAATCAAATTCTGATTCAAGAAAATGGCCAGAGCCGGAGACTGGCTGGATTTCTCAGCATTTGCTCTTTTTTTCCTCCCCTCCTCGTTCCTCTTTTCTCCTCCTGCCTGTTTTCCTCTAACCTATTTGTGTGTGTACGAGAGAGAGAGAGAGCGAGATCAAGGAAAGCAAGGGAGTGGGAGGGAGTGCATGCAGAGGGGGAGGGGGCAGTGTGTGTATGTGTGTGTGTGTGTGTGTGTGTGTGCGCTCCCAGGGATTTGACACTGCTATTCAAGCCCTGCGGTTACCATGGTGCCGGCTGCCTTATATGGCCATTGGAGTCAAAGAGCAAAGAGAGTGGGCTGTGTGGGGCACCATGCACACAAACACACACACACACACACACACATGAAGAATGTGGAGGATCTCTCTCCTCAGAGATGCAGAAAGCGTGACCCCAAGGCCACAAAAACCACTCTGGCAATACCAGATTACCCAGAAGCCCTGCAACAAACACAAACAAGCCCATCTCCTGCCCACCCTTTTGTCTTTTAGAAAGCAACCGAACGCTGCATCCCAAAGTTTTTAAACTCCAGCGCACAATTCTACACAGCAGCGCAGAGGTGAGCTTTGTTTCCCCAATGCGAGACCAGCTCTCCTCGTCCTCCTCCTCCGTTTGAGGAAAAAAAGACCTGCTTTGATCCTGGGTATACGTGCGAAGCGGCTTGCTCCAGAGCAGCTTATTGTGCTGGGAATAAAGGTTACCATTTTGTGGTCATTGCTCATTTTCTCAAAGGGCGTCTGTCTCCGCGCTTTGTGGAGCACATGGTGATTTGTGTTCGAGGTCACCCCGAGAGGTCAAGCTGACTTTCACACCCCTGTCACGGTGGAAAGCCCAGGGTCAAATGCAGATAAAGTAGAGGAGAGGACACACAGCAACCCTGGATAAGAGCTTTAAGAGATAAAGTGATGAATCTGCTCGTAGATGTGCCGCTTTGCGTGGATGGGGGTTGCAGCCGCAGATAAAGTGGTGCTGCCTTCAGAGATTCACTATGTGCAACTTGTTGTCTTATCTAGGGAGCGATTGCAGAGATTTTACAGGCATTCTTTTCCCCTGTGGACGTTTTTATGGCATTCCCTAAATCTAAACCCAGCTTTACCCCCCTGAGCATAGAATGTGTGTGTGTGTGTGTGTGTGTGACAGAGAAGCATTGTTTTGACCATTGTGCAGCTAATGGATCATCAGAGGGGTGTGTGTGTTAATTTGAATGAAAGTCCCTTTAATTAGGCCACTGTGCCTGCTTATTGTCACTTGTTGTGTTGGGAAAGATAAGGCTTGTCAAATAAAGGGGCCTTGTAAAGCCCTGTGTGATTCAGTGTGTGTGTGGGTGTGTAACAAGATGAGATATCCAACTGTTGTGTAGCCGATAATCAGTATATTTGTGTTAATTGATTCTATTTGTTGTTGCTCTAGAGTCTAGAGTAAATATCAGAAAAGTCGCATGTTCTAGTTAGAGCGCCGGAGGCCATTTTTGTCTGGTTGATTATCTGTAAACTTAATTTCAGTGTTTATTCTAACATTTAGATCTTCTGTAATGTAAATTCATTTTTGTCTGACTTCATTCAGGTCTGCAAAACATCCCCAGGTCACGTGACCTTAAAACATCACAGGAGTGAGCCGGCTGCAGTCAGTGTTATACTAATAAAGTTATTATTATAAAATACCAGAGAAGAACATTGAGAGCAGCTCATCTTTTTTTTAACTTCTGTCTTTGCTTATAAAGATGCTGTGAATTATAAAACATTGGTTTCGTCAGCTAATCTAAGACCTTTCTGGTACATGGCCCAAAGTGTTGTTCTAATCTACACAAAGCAACTGTGTGCGTTTGTGTGTGTGTGCGTGTCTGTGTGTGTGTAAAAGAGACCCAAATGCAGAAGAAAAACTTGATTCTGCAAAATATTGGCACAAGAATAGACAAGGCATACAGTGTATAAAGCTAGATACACCGAATGGGGGAGCGTTGTTCCTGCAATAAGCCATCAACAGAAGTAGTCACACACTGGAGTAGCATTACGTCTGATTGTGTTTAGGTCAGTGTAAACAAGTAAAGCCAGTATTACCAGCGGCTCTTCTTAATGACAACACAGCAGGGCCTCTGTTTGAAAAGGACTTCTGTGTCAAAAACGATCGCTATCAGAGAGTTACAGTCGCCCTCTCACACAATCCCGTCTGACTTTATCTCGCTTCCTGTGCTTCTGTCAACGTCATTTAGCTTGGGCTCGATGACGGGTTATCATCCTGACAGTGACACGTTCATTTAGTAGATATAAAAAAAAAAAGTTGTCCATACTTGATTGCTCGCTATTTGGGACGAAAATGATACTTTTTAAAAAAGATTTGGAAATGCAAAAGTAGAAAAAACTACAACAATATTGGCAATTATTTAATCAGATTTCTTAAATAGTATTTCACCGACGGAATGTCAGAGAGGGAAAAGTATGGTACTCTTTGGATTGGAGAGAGAGAGAGAGAAAGAGATGAAAGGGATGCTGTGAATGTCTTGATATTTCAGCCTTTGTCTGTGTTTGTGTGTGTGTGTGTGTGTGTGTGTGTGTGTGTGTTTGTTTGAGAGATACCACCGGGGGCACGAGTGATGTGACCTTTGAACCGACAGTCAGGAATCTGGTTGTCCGGAGTGAGGAATCCAGCAAAGGCAGCAAAAGATTTCGGCCAAGCTGCCAACCTGACAAATAAATCTGATCTCACTGACGTAGATACAGAGGAGAGAGGGAAAACACTGAAGCTCACAGTCTCATCGAAACAGACTTCAGATCAAACTAAATAAAGGTTTGGATAAACGTTTGTTTTCACATTTGCTGCAGTACCACAATTGTCCACTAGAAAAAATATACATGAATTGTCAGATTCATTATTCATTTACCCATTGCTCCCCCCCATACATTGAGTGACCTGGTATTGTCTGGGATCATAGACTGTATATAAACAGGGTGGGATAGTCCATGTGCGCCCACAATAAGAGGGGGGGATTTCTCCTATACCTGTATAAATGTATCTACTACTTTATGGTTATGTTAAATCAGTTCTAATATTGTTAGAAGATGGTCTTTACTGACAGATGGGTTCATATTTTTTTGTATCTTTATTTTTACATGAATATGTTGAGTATTTTCAAACCAATCAGCTATAAATATAGAAATATAAGATCTCGAACCAATTAAATGTGTTGAACTTGAGCTATTTTGATGACTTGTAAAGAGGCCTGGAAAGAGGATGTATGAAAGAACGCAAATCAGTCAGTTGCTCCTGGGAAAAGTTCGGAGGGAGCCCATATGACAATAGAGCAGGAGTCTAGAAAATTCACAGCTAGCGAGTGGGCGTGTTAATGATGTCTCTGACACGGGATGGACGCTAAACTGACAAAAATCCAAAATAATAAAAATAACTCGGGATGAAAAAAAGAGGTGTCTACTTCAGTATGTTTGGGGTTTCCAAGGGTGACACCCACTTTTAGAGCTCCTGGTAGTCTGCGTAGCATCAGGTAGACACGTTTCCGGGCTCCGCCATGTTTGTCTTGTACAGAAGGTTACCACTGGTGTTTCCTTATGTTTCTTTTGCCAATGCATTCTGATCACACAAAAGATACCGCTTGGTCCATTGTCCAAATTGTCTTTGTTCAGGTCTTTACTGGGGTGAAAGGTCCCCGAGTGTGTTGTGTAACCGGAGGAACATAATTAACTAGTCATGGGTGTAATTTGAAACCGTTCTTTGAGGTTGAGCTGATTGGGATCATAGCATGTGAGCTACTATTCTATCGCAGTGTGTGAAAGTTCAGTGGCCTTTTGTTAACATCTAACCCTGAAGATGTCACAACTAAACCTACATGCAAGTTTTTTCATATCATCCTTTGTAACATAGATTTTTTTTTTTTTTCAAATGCTTGCAAGTTGCTTTATAAATACATTTTGACTGATTTCTTACTTTCATCACTCACATTTTTGATACTGTTATATGCGGGAAAGTGTTTGCTCTTAGCTGAGCAGAGACAACACATTTGGCATAGATTTCTCATGTTTAATTCAAAGTTTCCTCCCGATCAATACTTTGTTTCACCATATGAGAATATTTTTGCATCAGCCTCTCTGCCAGATTAAAGGGGGCTCAGGGTTTTATGGTAATCCAGATAACTGAGTAAATCAGTTTATTGGAGCACATCCCAGTTTCCCTCAAATGTAAATCACACCTTTTAACGATCCAAAATCTTGAGAGCCTGTGTTTTGTGATGTTGTGTACAATCAAACGTTTGTTGAACTTGTCACGTGCCCTATAACTCAAATTTAAATTGATCCTAAATTTCCTTTGGCATTAAATTGTAGGACGTTCTTTCAAAGCTGTGATAATAAGGTGGGTCATCAAGCCCCACCCCTTTGGCATTTTCGGGCAGGCCCAAACACGAGCCACCCGGCCATTGATTCAGTTAACATTTCCACCACTGAAGTTAACCTTTAAGGTCCGTTACAGAGGATCATCCCATAGCAAATACTATTTCGCCCCTTTCTCCCATACACACCCCCACCACCCACACGGCTCTCTCTCTTAAGCTAGTCCAGCCCCCTCCCCGAGGCATCCCCAGCAACCACTGTAATTCAATATCAGGGTGTTAGCAGCGTGCTCTCAAGCGCATCAGCATATGGAAAGTAGGTCTTTATTTAAAGTAATCATGAGGCGTTAGTGCAGCCTTCTTGCGGGGACGGCATTTCCATCACGCTCCGATGGCCGTCAAATGTTTAGACTTGCTGTGACAGCTTCACCCGGAGACCAGGGTGACCTGTGACCTCTGAGGAATGGACAAGGCTGCAAACAAAAACAGGAGCCTTTTGTGCGCGTCAAAGGAAAAACATCTGCTGGGCTGAGGACACAGAGAGAAGAGGGGGATTAACTCTCGGGCATTCAAAGTTTGGTCTTTTAGCCACCTCCGATGAGAGGTGGCTGATGGGAACACGCCGGAAGCCACTGTACATCACATGATTACGACGCAAATCCTCCTTATTTCACCCATTAATGCCCCAGCTGCCTCCTTGGTTCAGAGGCAGAAATTGATTACAAAGAAAATGCAGATAAATGCAATGTGAGGGGTAATTTCTTCGCGGCTGTGTCTCTTATCACATCACCACAGGAGCCACTGGTCACAGCCAGTCTTTCAATTTTAAATTAAATTTGAGCCTGAATAAATGATCTGAGACGATTGCACATCACAGGGGCTGTTGAGAAAAATTCATGTGAAAAATTCTGGCTTTGATATCATCATGCATTGTCATGATAAATGAGTGTCTGATTATTTATTTTTTAAACCCCCTCTGACGCAGTACAGTATCATTTAAATTCAGGCTGATTTGATGCTGCCCACTCAGTAGCTGGAGCGAAGATAACAAAGAAAGCGTTCCCCTCCTTTCTCCACTTAGCACACGTGCAGTTATTTAGCACCGTGTTGTTTATTTGTGTCTGTCCAGTCTGGTGGTCAGCTCAGGCATTTACCACTTCCCCTCCTATCCCCCCCCTCTCTCTCTAACAGAGAGCTCTTTCTTCTGGTCGGGCCACTGATATCGTACATGGATGTGATATGAGTAACCAGATCTTTCAGAGCTATAAGCGTCTCTGGAGTGTGTCGTTCAGGCTTCACCACGAAGAAGAAGACGAATTGTCATTTTTACGTCTTTTGGAAAAAATAAATGTGGTAAATGGTGAGAGCCAAATGTTGGATGAGAAGAGCTATTGGCTTATTTGTAACCAGATGCTTATGTGAGGCTGTAGCCAGGCTTAACATAAAAACAGGAAACAAAAAGGTAGCTACGACCAAATGAAGAAAAAACAGTGGCACATGATTTAATATTTGAAATAAAAGTAGTTTTTTGATTGGTTTAAACAAATTACATATACCATTTTAATTTCTCAGCTTTACAGGAGGCAACATTTGCAGTGTCTGTCTTTTTAGCAGATTTATGCAACAATAACAACGTTTGAAGCATGAACTGGTGAAATTTTGTGCAGATCTTGACGACAATACTGATTTTACTTGATCAAAATAAATATTTTCATGAGAGTGATGTTTATTCAGTTAAGCTGTTGGGTCTGGACATTTTCAGAAGTTTGACTTTCACACATGAAGAACACAGCAGGAGATTGTCTGGATCAGACTTGTTCGCAACAACAGGAAAATGTCTGCAGCAGGACACGATGTAAAAAAGCACTTGAATAATTTTATTTCCAACTTCCTTCCATCAAGATTTTACTAGGAGGCGGCAAGAAAATGTTCTGAGAAACTGACATTTGTGTTATCACATACAGCCCCTCCAGAAAATGTCAGGTTAATATCTGGAGTTCAGTCCATGTCTGAGATCAACTTTACAGTAGGGTAACAAATAATTGTTTCATCTATATCAGAGAATGGATATTTTGCCTGTGTTTAATGTAAGATCTTTGCAAAAGATGTCTGCCTACAGATAAGTATCTAATTTCAGTACTTGTATATGGACCATATTAATAAAGTGGCCTGGGGTGTGGTTAATGTAATTTCCTAATTGTTGAATTTTAAGAATATATTTTACTTTAAGCATTCTTCAACCTTAGCCTGCAGCTTGAAATAATCCTACAATCGATATGAAAACAAAAATCCAATATGGTTATATGCTTTAGTGAGAAAAATCTGCAGCACTGAATGCACATTTCAGACAGATGTCTATTACAGATGTATTTACTTGTAGTACAGTTGTTAGTTTAACAATTCAGGAGCGTAGACTGTGTGAGAGACCCTCAGTCCATCAAATATTAAATACAAATATCAGATCAAAAAAGTAAAGGCCATGAATATGTATAAAAACATCGTCCCCCGTCTTCCACCATATTTTCATGTTCTCTCTGTTCTATTTGGTTCATTTATTTCGATTATTTACATATCTTCATCAGTCAGTGTTCAGCTGCTGAAGCAATATTTGCCCACTAGGTGGCAGCATGTTCCATGACAATTACTGTGTGTGTGTGTTTGTGCGTGCATGTTGAATATTGCATCGAGGCTGTTGTCTAACTATACCATCAGTACAAGTGAAAACAGAGGTAGAAAAGCTGTATGTTTACTTTCATTATCTTATTTCAATTACAACAATTCCTCATGAGCATTTTAACATGAGCTTTACAGTTACCAGACTGTGTGTGTGTATGTGTTGTACATTACTTGATGTGTTTGTTTATCTTTTCGGATGTCTCCACAGTGTCTTCCAATTCGCAGAATTTTTTATAATGGAGTTCTGAGTAAAATTCTGATGAATTAAGAACAGAGTTGTTTATCGGAGGGCTGAGTTCAGTGTGCCACTATTGTTTCTTTGTGTTAATGAGTTTTGGAACTGAAGTCTTAGGCTTGCCTTTTAAAGCCGTAGTATTTTACATTTACAGCCAAAACAGGCTGATCTCACTGGAGCCTCAGTGTGTGTTGTGTGGGTGTTTGTTTTATTCACATACCAGGAACATAGCCTGAGCAGAATGGAGTGGAATGTTCACTGATTTTGAAGTCAAGTGTTTTCTTCCAAGTTTCAATATAACAAAAGGGAACGACATGACGAATTACATTTTACGATCATGTAAATACACTTAAATTGTGATTATTTGTATATTAGATTGTCCTTAACCACTGTAATGTTCTCCAGCACAATGTACAATGAGACATTCCTTATAGTAATATCAGGGACGCAGTTCCTGCTCAAACAGAGTGTCCAAACCAGGGCAAGCGAATCTGACAGGAAACCATCCCTGTAAACACTCTTCAGTTTGTTTAGTGTCTACCAGAACATTTCAGATCTAAACACGCAGACACAATAGGACTCTGTTCCCGCAATACTTGATCCCATGAAGAGTGACGCCCAGAGCCCCCTCCAAAACCTCTTAAAAGGGTTCGGGTAAGGTTTTTAAAGAAGCAGCGGCCTGTGGTGTGTGGGAGTGGCTGGTTCACCTGTGAGATGCTTTTAAATGAGGCCATCTCAAAGCCACATGGACACTTTCTACAGTTGAGAAATGAACCCTATCCAGCTCACATTCATCTTTAAAATACAGTTTATATAATTATCAACCCTCTTAGGTCCTAATGAACATAGTTTTAAATTGTATCTGTGATTATCCATGTTGTTATGCCTCCGTGCCGGCTTCAGCCAGAGGCAGACATGTTGTGGGGTTGTCCGTCCCATTCCAATAAAGTGATTATGTTTCGGTGGTCAAAGGTAAAAGTATTTAGAAGTATGTAGAAGTATGTATGGTTGCAGGAGGCATACAACAAGTCCAGTAATTCTAGTAGTTAATTAGAGCACTGTCACTGGGAAGGCATTTCGCTATTGAGCAACACAAACACAATGAACATTTTAACTTGAAGAACTATCACTAAACCTCAGCGCTGAGTTTTAATAACGCTAAATAAATGTTTACAGCAATAATATTTGTATTGCTTCAAAACGTAAATTGATAAAATAAGAGCATTATAAATGATTCAACAAGCCTTTCTTAATAATTTCAGTTTGCTGTGTTAGCTTTGTTGACAACATCAGAAAGGATCCAAAATACAAATATAGCTAATGAACAAAAAAAAACTCCCTTACCCTTTTTATAGATATGAAGATATAAACAACCCGGTATAGATATGAAGATATAAACAAACCACTTCAATCACAATTAAATCAACACTCAGGCTGTTTATGTCTCGTATTTGTCTCTGATATCCGGCATTTGTTGGCGCCTTTTATCTGAAATCTCATCCTAAAAGTTGCTGCGTGTTTGGCCGTCAACAGTTCCTCTATGAATTACTGCTTCCTGTCAAGATGAGTCCTGGCACGTCAACGACGCCTGGCAGGAAAAAGTTGCGACTGTAACTGTCAAACTCTTGAATTTCACTTTATATTGTGAGTGTGTGTGTGTGTGTATGTGTGCGTCCTCTGAGACAGAGGGCAACTTACCCACGTCATCATGTTGGACTGAGACTTGCAGCATCAAAGGGCCACTGGATGAGAACGTCAGGAGAACAAAATGAGCCATTGTCCTCCTGGCCCGCTGTGCACCGGAAAACACTGTCCATGATCCCATAAAAAATGTTTTTGGCACGTTAGTGGAGATGTTACTCACAGCTCTTCTGGTGGGCTCTTCGTGGAACTGTGGGCACAAAGGAAAAGGAAGGTGTTGTCAACTCAAAGGTCTTGTGATCAATGACAAAAAAGACTTTTCCAATATGCACCTGTGTTTTAAAGCTGCAACAGTTGTTGTAATGTAAATCAAATCAGTTTTATGGAAGGGAAATAATAAAAATCGAAATATTTTGTTTTGTTTTTTACGCGCCGCATGAAACTCTTAATGTTTCGAACACAAACTTAGCCTGAAATATATGTTTGTTACGGGGACTGATTGGGACAAAGAGCAAGTCCCATTACAACTTAAGGTGAAGAAATGTTTAATGTAAGGTTTGGGTTAGTGTGAGGTAAAGTAGTGGTTATAGTTGCAGTTCTTAATAAAGTGTATGTATGTTGATCTAATGTAATGGAAACCCAATTGAGCATGTGTATGTGAGAGATAAAAAAGGGAGATGTGTGTGTCTGTGTGTGTGTGTGTGTGTGTGTGTGTGTGTGTGTGTGTGTGTGTGTGTGTGTGTGTGTGTGTGTGTGTGTGTGGAGCAGGGGGGGGCAGACGATGAAGGGAGGAGACTGAGGCTCGGTCAACTTGTGTGAGGCATGGAGAATTTATAAATCCTCACCCATGGTTACACCTTGGTCACAATCTGATCACTTCTCATGCTGTCAACACTGCAGAGAGGAAAGGTGTAGCCCACATGTGCAACGTGTTGGGTTTTCTGTAGAGGAAGCAGCACAAGCTTCTGTTCATTTGGAGTGCCGAGCAGGAACGTGTCCATCCTCTGATATAGTGATGGACCTCATTTAAACTTTGCCAGCTGTTCAGTGTTATCCTCAAGTTTCGGACTGTACGAGACCATTTCTTCATCGACCCTCCTTGGCTTTCAGCAACCATGTACAGCAGCGGCTACTCCCAGGTCTCCAAGCACGGTCCAGGCGGCCTAAAGAGGACGCAGTACCGCTCCAAGGGCAAGAGCTGTGGCTACTACATGCGCATTGTCTTCTTCTTCTCTTCGCTCATTCAGTCCCTGATCATAGTCAGCCTGGTGCTCTTTCTGGTCTACGGTAAGACACAGGACTCGGCGTCCACAGAGCGCATCCATGACCTGGAGGAGAGCTTCAGCCGACTCTCCATAGAGAACGTCGCCCTCAGGCAACAGAGGAAGAACCTGACCAACTTACTCAACACAACCCTGACTCTCAAGGCTCGCAATGACTGGGACCTGGTAAGGTTCCGCCACTACACCAACATCTCAACATTCGTCATCCAAGACTATGAAAGGAAACTGGTGAGTAACTAAATCAAGCTTTTTTTTGTCATTGTATATCTAATATGCAAGTTCCTGTCTTGTGTCATTTTATTCCCTTTATCGTTATTCGACCACTATAGAAATTCAGATGTGATTATATCCGAGTCAGCCTGGTTTACTAATTGTAATTTGCTTTCAGATACATCTTTAATTATATTTAATATGAGTTAAAGAACCACTCAAAACATATTTGTAAGACAAGACAGTGTTAAACTTGGATAAAAGTTCAATGTTTGTTTATATTTCCCAACTTGTCTAGAACTAATTACTAAAACACTAATGACTTTTCTTGTATTAATATGAACAGCAACAGTGCAAACAAGAGCTCTTCATGTGCAGCGCCTCTCCCCGTTTTGCTTGTGACTGCTCAGCAAGATGTAAGTGTGATATTTCAAACCACAAAATATTAAAGCAACAAATAAATGATTTCACTTTGTCTTTCCTGTAATAAAAATGTAATACACGTTGTTTTTTTTTTAAATCAGCTCCAGATAACTGTAACTGTGGCTCGCTGGTGGAGCGGCTGAAAGCTCGGCTTGAGTTAGTGGAGTCCAACTTCACCCAAACGATACAGAGGATGAGGACAGAAGTGGAGCAGACCGCCACAGAGAGGGACTACATTAACCTGGAGGCCATCCGTTTGAGAAGGGAAAAATCCATACAGGAAAAAGAGTTGCAGTTCAACAAAGAAAAATGTAAAGATGACTTCTTCCAGTCCTTGAGTGGCGTCTCCAACGTCTCCAAGGCTTTCCTCAAGAAGATTGAATCCCTCTTCCCCACACACCTTGCCTTCCAGCTCACCTGCTCAAAACAGAGGGAATACCTGGAGCAGATCCAGACCAACTGCACCAGCCTGTCCAGAGAAGTGGAGGACAAGTTCCAGCGTTACTTGAACAGTGTGGGAGACCAGGTGTCAGACATCCATGCTGAGAGCAGCCGCCTGAAGGCAGAGAACTGGCGCCTGAACAGTGATTACCGCGTGTGCACCAAGAACCGCTCGGGCCTGATCGAGGAGCACAAAGAGAAGTTAGACAGGCTTCAGCAGAAAAACGATCAGGAAAAGGAGAGACTCCTGATGGATAAGATGAGGTTAAATGGAGAAATAGAAGTCCTGGTAAACAATGTCAAATTCAAAATTAAGGAAGTGGATCACCTCACACAGCAAATCAGACATCTCAACATGTCCTGCACGTCTAAGGTAAGAAAAAAAAAACCAGCCATGACTAAATACATAAAAATGTTTAGGCTCTTCAGGGAGTAAGGAGCATCATGACCTTTAGGGACCTCAAGCTGGGTTTCTGAGCTCTTTAACATTCTTTAGTCATATCTTAAAGTAATATTCACATTTTTACTAACAACAAGCTTTAGGCTGCTGCAGGAGATATTGCATGCTGGTGGAAATTATCTAATAACCCATCCCGTTATATGTATCGTCTTACATTTGGGTTACACCTATAGACATACGTAAATACAAACAAAGCCCATATCAAAATTATGCTCTCAAGATCACAGCTAACAGATCAAAGCAGCCTTTCAGATTATTGGAAATGTCCAAGATCCAAGTGCAGAGGAGGGAGCATGTCTGCCTGTAGAGAACAGGAAGAGAGCAGGGTCTGTTGTTATGTTTACTGTCAGTTGCTGTGTTAAAGGAATTATTAAGAGTCTAGATTTGAAGCCCTATGATGTTTCTTTTAGGAATCGGGTTTACAACATAAAACTGACTCAATATAGTAATTTATGTGTCAATTCAAAACATGTTGCCTGGTGAGATGTTATGTCCATTGATTTGTTTTTCCTATATTAACAATGCTCTCTTTTCATTTCAGCCAGGGTTTGCCGCTGGGTCGAACTCTCGGCCAGGCACATCAAATCAGCCTGCGTGGGGTGGTGGGTATGGTGGTGGTGGATCCAGCTCTGCTGGTGGGGCTCAGCTTAGTAGGACAGGGTCAGGTGGGTTGGGCTCAAGCCTTGGCTCCTCTGGATCATTGTTCAATAAGCAAGGATCAACTGGGACAGGCTCCTCAAGCTCATCTTTCATGTCACCTGGGTCGAGTTCAAGCCTTGGCTCCTCTGGATCATTGTTCAATAAGCAAGGATCTACTGGGACGGGCTCCTCGAGCTCATCTTTCTTGTCACCTGGGTCGAGTTCAAGCCTTGGCTCCTCTGGATCATTGTTCAATAAGCAAGGATCTACTGGGACAGGCTCCTCAAGCTCATCTTTCTTGTCACCTGGGTCAAGTTCAAGCTCTTCTGGATCATTGTTTAATAAGCAAGGATCTACTGGAACAGGCTCCTCAAGCTCATCTTTCTTGTCACCTGGGTCAAGTTCAAGCCTTGGCTCTTCTGGATCCTTGTTTAATAAGCAAGGATCTACTGGAACAGGCTCCTCAAGCTCATCTTTCTTGTCACCTGGGTCAAGTTCAAGCCTTGGCTCCTCTGGATCAATATTCAATAAGCCAGGATCTACTGGGACGGGCTCCTCAAGCTCATCTGGGTCGAGTTCAAGCCTTGGCTCCACCGGGTCAGGCCTCAGTAGGTTTGGATCAGCTGGGAAGAGCTCTTCAAGCTCATCACACTCCTCATCTGGGTCTAGTTCAAGCCTTGGTTCCTCTGGATCCTTGTTCAATAAGCCAGGATCAACTGGCACTGGCTCTTCAAGCTCATCACACTCATCATCTGGGTCTAGTTCAAGCCTTGGCTCCTCTGGATCCTTGTTCAATAAGCCAGGATCAACTGGCACTGGCTCTTCAAGCTCATCACACTCATCATTTGGGTCGAGTTCAAGCCTTGGCTCCACAGGGTCAGGACTCAATAAGCCAGCATCAGCTGCGGGAGCTTCATCAAACTATGGATCGGCAGGCTCAAGTTCAAGTCTTAGCTTAAGTGGGATCGGCTCAAATAAGCAAACTTCAAGTGTGAGGAGCTCCTCAGGCCTTGGGTCGTCCTCTGGGTCAACTGGGTCAAGTTCAAGTCTTGGCTCAAGTGGGATCGGCTCAAATAAGCCAACATCAAGTGTGAAGAGCTCCTCAGGCGTTGGGTCATCCTCCGGGTCGACTGGATTAACAAGCAAAACTGCGCCAAATGCATTTTCCTGGTTTGGGTTTGGGAATAATAACGGAGGACAAAGTAAAACAGGAAGTGAAACAGGGAAAGGACCGACAAGTGGGAACACTAATGGTGGAACTGGCTCCGCTCTTGGTGCAGGACGGTCAAGTGGACTGGGAGGTGGCTCAGGTAATAATTTAAAAACGTAGTAGCTGTAGTGGGATTATCTATAGATTAAGTTTTAGTTAAATTCCATTCAATCACATTCTTTTAATTATAGGTTTGGTTTACCGAGATCAAAAAACTAGTTGCTCACATACCTCAGGTGGAATCCAGTGATGCAGATCTTTTTTTAAAAGCAATTTCAATATTTTGGCTAACAAATAAAATTACATTCACTATAAATGTATTAGTTATTATTAATAATGTAATTAATCAAACTGTGAATCAATAGCTCTGATGTGTGATTTCTGTAGATCTACGGAAGTATGTATGAACTAATCCCTGTCCTTACTTACTTATTTTACAGTTAATGTCGCTCAGCACCTTCAAGATCTGCAGCGCCTGATCAACCCGTCTGGTCAAGAGTGAGTATAAAGCTCATTTATTTCAGTCAGAGCATGCTCAGTGCTGATATTCCATATTTTGTTTGTCTAAAAACGCCCTCTTTATGGCTTTCATCCAACACAATGGACACATGGAGCGTCACACTAATTTGTATAATAAGTAATATCAAGCTTTGTCTGCTCTTTTGTCCTTGAAGAGTTCGGTCATTTCATGGGATTTGTTACAAACGACAAGAATCACATAGAGAATTAATTAATCTATAGCCTATCGAAGAGCTGTGATGCTTTCACGTATAACAGCATTATAGGAAGAAAACATTTAATAATTGTCTTCTTTGTTTCTATCTTTTTTTCTGTCTCCAGGGAGAAGCAGGATCTCTCCAGGATGTTGGGTTAAAACATCTTCTCTTGATGAGCCAAACAAAAACAAATCAAGAGGTGTATACTCCATTCTATTACACACAGCATATCATGTTCACACATTGGATATTAAATAAATGTACCATATAATATACAGTTTCTGACTGTTTATACTTCAATATGCATTTATTAAAGTAAAAAGTTTTAAACAACTTTTGCTCTTTTGAACGTAAAATGTGAAAATGTGTCTCTTAATGATTCGTATCTACACAGTTAGCAACTTTATCAAGAATAATTTGTATTATTGCAATGTAAATATATGAAAATAAAATCTTTGTTTTAATGTAACCACATCAGCTGAGCCTGTCTCTTCTTTAAAAAACAAAGCTATTCAAGATATTACCCTATTCAGATCCGGAAATGACTGTTTGTCCCTTATGTGCGTCACCTATTGTGTTGCTAATTGTCCACAAATGAGTTTACCGACCCCTCCTGTGATGTCGCCACCGAGATATGCTGGCACCGCCATTTAATCCATCCACCATGTTTATGTTTACCTGCCAACCTGTCAGCAGGCCGGCGGAGGCAGATGGGCGGAATCTTTGGAAATGCTCTTGTATTCATGCTGCTAGAACAATGTTTGATCACTCAACTGTGGAGAACACGGATATCCATTGCCGATATCAAAACGTCATACATCTTAGAAAGAACACATGAAGGGGTGGGGGGGGATAAGGATCTTGTATTGTATCTGATGACAGCTCTGACCTTTAATCGGACTAAATATAAACAGGGCTGATTGTTTATGTGAAGAAATAAATACCATTTGTGAGATATGAATTGAAAATAGTTTCCTTATAATACTTGAATTGAATTTACAGTGTGCATTTACATGTTGGATAATATAATCACTCAATGTGAATTTAAAGGTTTAGTGTAAGAATTGGGTGAAAGGGATCTGTTTTCATTAGTGTGTTTCATCTAAATTGTACAAATTCTTGTTTTCTTTACCCTAGAATGGGCCTTTTATAACTAATAACTTTTTATTTACAACGAGAGATGGTCTTTTCTATGGAGGCCAGCATGTTTTCGACAGTCATCCGAACTGGACAAACTAAACACCTTTTGAGTTTTTATTACATCTGAGTTTCTGAGGTTCTCTTTCATATTTGGAAGGGGAGGGTGAGATGAGAGGTATTCGGCTGTAACATAAAATGTCACCTCTAGACGTCAACAGGTAATTTAGAGCAGGACAATATTACTATGCAGCCAAAATGGAGCAGGGAAACAAACCATCATGAGAGCAGACAAACATCCTGTTCGTTGTCCTGAGAAAGGACAGGAACTCACTGTTAATTCATGACCCAAAAGTGTCTTGTGTCGGTGCCAATCAATAAATACAGCACTTAAACCTGAGCAAGGGGAGAGGTCTTTCCCGCCTAAAGGATATCCTTTGTTTAACATCAAATGTTTTTCCACATTTGGGATGTGCAACGTACTGCAGGAGTAGTTGTGAGGATATTGAGGGTCAGTTGCCTGCGTATCTTTGGGAATCACTCTATCAGACTAACTGAGACACAGGATGTGTTGAAATAATGGAATTTCACCATGATGCTGTTCCTCTGTGCAAGTATGTTTCCTGTAATCTCAACAAGCTTTCCTGTCAACTCATGTCATTTGTATTTTACCCGTACCGAAAGTGACACAGTTGACCAATGTTCCAACTGACACAGCGGAAAATAAGTATTTTTTCAGTTGTACTTTTGACTGTAGTACACAGCAGATAGGAAAACATTTAAACATCTACAGTGTAGTGACAATAATAATAAGTTATAGTGCAGAAAAATATATAAAATTAATATGAATCCTTAATATGAGTGGGAAAAAAATTGTTAAGCTCATTTTATTTATAAAGCACCTATCAAAACCAAAGTTACAAAGTGCTGTACATAACAAATATTAGGATAAAAACAGGAAATCACAGAATAAAACACAAACAATAGAAGAATACAAACTACACAGAGGGCAAGCAAAAACAATGGAGCCATAAGAACCAAGTTCAAATATTTGCAGAATAGGTCAGTTTTTACCAACCTATTAATACTGTTGACAGACTCTGCATTTTTTATAACAAAGGGAAGAAGGTTCCAGAGGGTGGGAGCCATGACAGAAAATGACTGGTCACCTTTATTTTTTTATCTAGAATTTGGGATGACTAGAAGGCCTTGGTCAGTAGACCATAAAGATCTCACCTAGTGCAGGGGACACAATAATTCACAAATATAATGAGTCAGTGTAGTGTGAAATCTGGAAATTAGGTTCTGAGACAAGTTGTCTTTGTAAGTTTTATTGCAAAGCTTTCAAAAGAAAGGATCGAAGCACAACCAGCCGTCACATGCTTGAGAGGCATGTGATGAAGATGTGTCAAACTGAAACTAACTGGGTTCCTCAAAATCCAGGACAGTTTAACTACTTCTGCAAAATATGTTTATGAACACATGTATAAAGTTCATATCAAGCCGCACACTAGATGGAACCTTCCGCTGAAGGCATAAGCAGAGTGGTTACTAGGTTAATTCCCATTACAAGTCAATTAAAATCAATTTGACATTGTATGGAAATGAGCATTCAGTGGTAAGTGATACATTCTAGATGGTTTTGAAGCAGTTGGTCGATGTGGATCAGCCGATCCTGCTGCTGCTGCCCCCCCTCCTCCTTCTCCCTATGCAGGAAAGGGAACTGTAATTAATGATTACGACCTCCTTCCTCACCTGGGGTTGCAGGACTGTGACCTCTTTTGTCCGCTGCTGCTAATGTCCCCTTTTTACTGTGACTTCTGATTGCGTATCCGATCCGCTTGGGCTCCCTCGCGGCCCCATGGCTGCCCAGGCTGGTAAAGACATCATGGGGTAAAGCCCCTTCCCTTTTGCAGACACCGCAGCGTAGAAACAGGGGTGTGAGTAAATCCTGGAAACAGCTGGGAGGCGAAATATCCCCCAGCTCTGGGCGTCCTTTTGTTTTCATAGTCCTTGACCTTCACCTTGACCTCTTTGAGTGATGGAAAGGAAAACATTGGTCAATTCGATTGTTTCCAAGAGGATGGGTTTGACTTTGTAACCTTAAGCTACAGCATATTCTCAGATTTATGAACAAATCTTTTCCTGTGGTTACTGTAATACCACAAACAGATTGGCATCAATCAAAGTTAAGCTCTAATGTTTGCAAGCATTGTGTTGCATGTGAAGAAAAGTTTTAACCAAACTCAACAGTTACAATTTATTTACTGAATATAATAACCTTAACAAAAATTACAATAAAAACCTTAATTGGAACAGTCAAATCTGTATGTGACAAAAGCTGAGTTCACAACAGCTTGTTGGCAGCTGCACACTTGTGACTAATGCTGCGTTCCAGACAATTCCGATGTTGGAATTTTCCAACCTCCCATCTGAAAATGTGAAATGGAACACCATTCAAAGTCGGAGTTGGGACTTGTGAGCTCGGGAAAAAACGATCTATCCCGACTTCACGGAGAAGCAGTTGTCTGACGTCACACAACAATGGCGACACACACTGTAGCGCTGAGGCCCATCTACCCTCTGTTGGACTCTTTGTTTCCTTGTTTGTGAGATAGAGTGACAGTGCATGTGTGCGTGTTCTCTCGATCTTATGTATTGTAATGTGTTTCCAAGTATAAAAGTTTGGTAAAATTAAAATAAAAAAGTACAATGGCGTCTATTGCCTCATGTGTTGTTTACCCTCCTCTGCTGTTTAAGTATGAACGGAGGCTGCACTGGTCACAGTTGAATCGTCTCATCCAGAGCCAGATAAACATCAGCTTCTCACGGTCAGCCATGTTTGTTTACATGTGACGGAATGTCATCATCGTGCATTGGAATGCTTGGAAGTCGGAATATCAAACATCCGAGTTTTCTGGGATACAGCATTAAACACACAACTTATACACCAGATTCAACAGACTCTCTTGTTCTTCAATTTCTAAACCAGCATGTTTGGAAATAACATTAAATCACCTACGAGTCTACAGCCATGCTGTCGGCATCACATACTGCACTTTATGAGCCATGTATAGGCATAGCAATATTTCACACTATGTGAAAACATCGGGTTGCTAACATGCCCATAGTATTATTTTGTTATCCATTGTTCTGTCTGTGCTCTATACAAAACTAGAAACAAGCACTTTATCAAGAAACAAAAGGAATTTTTCCACCAAAGTAATTTAGTGTCCGTCTTGAGCTGAGCTGCTGTGAGCCCAGACCAGCATCTCATTGATTATCCATCACACTCTGTCAACCTTAACTGGGGCTACACCCCAGGCAATGCAGAGAAGATTCCTGGTCGTCTATTGTGCCAAGCAATTGAGTAACTGAGTAACTGAGCCAAAGCCACTGCAGTCATTGGGGTTTGAGCCCTTAAATCCACTGAGAGACATCAGTCGTTGAACAAAGCTCTTGAAGAAGTGTGTTACAGCTACATTTTGTCAACATTAAGGGAAGAGAAGTGTAATGCAAAGGCGTAGAATTTTCCCAGAAGGTTCCACAGATTTTGATTTCTCCATTTCCAATCATTTTTCAATAATACATATTGAGATTCTAATTGACTGGAAACCTGGAGAGTCAGGAGTAAGCAAACCTGAGGATCCACTTCAGCTTTTCAAAATTAAAAAAAATAAAATAAATCCTGCTAGTGTTTTGATTTAAGCGTTAGTTTTATAATTGAGGGATATCAGGTACACGTTTCAATTATGTAGCAGCAGCAGGGATGTGCCCTGGTCGCTTCACGCCTTAAACTGTCAACTGCCTCCATCTAGTGGCCATGGCAGTGTATTGCTCTACTGGAATTGGAGGGAAATTGATGTGAAAACATTATTTCGGTTCTGCTTCCATTTTCAGGTGTGAAGGGTTCAGAGAGTTACAAGTTAATCACTCTATATTTTATAAAGAAACTAGTCTACAATATTTCTCAAAGCTGTTCTAAAGATGCAGTTAATGGAAAATCTAACGAGTCAGGTGCATTGGGTTTATTGACTGAATTTGTTTTCATTATAGTTCAAGTGCTAAAGTGATATATGCAAAATATCTATAACTCTTTGTTTTGAATAAATCTGCAAAGTGCATGTGACCCATACTATCTAGGTGCTATGACAATATCCCTAAAATACTCTTCAACCAGACATCAACCAAGACAGGTTTACTTTAGATCTATTTCATAGATTGGAGTCACCTGCAATGAATTACTTCTCTGGCATCCTCACTTGACATTTGCATGTAAGTGGGAAGGCCCAACAGGCGTAAACAGATAATATTATTTTAAACAAAGCCAGGCTAGCCTTTGTGCTAAGCTAACTGGTTGCTGACTGTCTCATTTACCTCAGAGAGTTGTAATTTTCCCATTTAACTTTCATGAAAAAAGCCCATTACCCAAAATGTCATACAGATTCTGTTAACGCTGTGGCCCTATTTTGAAGAGGGCCCTGTGTCTTGCTTCAATTCCTTTATTTGGTTAATTTATATTGAGCTATATTTATAAACCATAAGTTGCATTAATTAAAATTGTATTAAACTGACTTAGTACCTGGTAACATTATTCCAGCAAATACTGTCTAACCTTGTCTGTTCTGTTTAGGAACTTGGAGACAATCCATGAACACAAAGGGTGGAAGTGGCTGGTCAACACATTTTTGCCCAGCAGCCAGATCCTATCTGGAGAATGCAGCCATCAAGTCTGACACATTCAATCACTTTACATGAAAAGCATTATGAATGTTATAATTATGCGAGTGATCTTTTGTGTGCATTTGAATTCAGGCTGTTCTAACATTGATTTCCTCCATGAGAACCAAAAATATTTCAAAACAAATGTTTCTAACAGTGTCCCGTTGGTGTCAAATAGAAAAGGCAATTCAATTTTGTTTGTATTGAGCCAATTCACAAAATACATTATCTCAGGGCACTTAACAATATCATAGAGAAACCCAACAGTTGAAAAAAGTCTCACATGGGAAGAAACCTCTAGAATCAGACTCCATGTGCCTCGACCGGTTGGGCGAGCATGAGTGCAAAATGGGAAAGAAGCGAGGGAGGTGAGTATCTACCTAAATATTGTTATGAAACATGATAAATGCACCTGGAGCTCAGCATGTAAACAGATCTGCAGCCTGTAGCGCGGTGTTTCCCCCATAAACTCTGTCGTCACTACTCAGTCACGACTGGTGCGCGTAGCGTGAAGATGCCATGATCATGTTCCACCCCCCCCCCCCCCCCCCCCCCCCTCCTCCTCCTCCTCCTCCTCCTCTTCCACTGTCACACACGCTACAGGCTTTCCTCTCTCACATGTACTAAGTGTTGTCTTTTTTCTGGTAGCCCCTTCGCCAGCGGGAGTGTTTGCACAGCACCATGCAGGCTGCGGGCTCGGGAGCAGCTGATTCCGACGCTGCTGTGACCAGGAGCAGCAGCAGCAGCAGGAGCAGCAGCACAGACGTCGACGGCACTGACGGGGCAGAGGAGAGGATGGAGAGGACGGTGCCAAGCGAGCAGCAGCAGCAGCAGCAGCAGCACAGGACCACCAACACCCAGCAGCAGCAGCAGATGTCCTTAAGCCCGTCCAGTGTGCTCGGTGGGTACCTCAGACAAAAACCATGCAAACAGTCGGTTGTCCTGCGTGTGGAATCCTAGTGTGTGAGTGTGCGTGTTAATGTGCACGCTGCCTGTGCTCCTGTACGCAGCAACGTACACATAAGCAACATGGTGCATTCGCTGGTAAATTAACACACTCCACTGGCTGGAGGCAGGGAGGATCGGCGGTGCTGGGTGGTGTCGGTGCGTCTTTCCTTGACCCGCTTCTTGTTGTGCGCAGTCGGGCTGAGGCAGGCCCGGGACCCGTCGGTCGGTCCGGTCGGTCTCTCAGGTCCACAGGTGCATGCAGCGGGTGTTTTTACGCAGCGGACACGCACGTCCCGACGGACAGAGCACACTATAGTTTGAGGAGAGTCAAGACTGGGATGCAGGCTCCGATGTCAGCTCTAGTCGAAGGTTGGTGGAAACTTGAAGGTTGGTGAGTAAGCAAAATACATGTTATGGTTATTTCTGGAATTACAATATGAGGGATATAAGGCATCACTTGGCATTGCATCCTCTTTATTGGCTCCATCATGCCATGGTCCTGGGCCTGTGCCCCTCTGGGACAGGGGTGGATCTAGGTTTTTCTTAAATCAGGGGCCATCATTTACACAGAGGGGCCATTTATATGACCAACATCCAGACACAACTCCCGATTCAGAACGGTGCACATTAGTATCATTCCTTATTTTTTACTGTTAGCTCTCAAGCTTTGAGCAAAGCCCACAGATCCTTGGGAATGTTTTGAAATTGATTTATTGTTCAAGGACAATGTGCTCTTCACAAAAGCTTAGAAAATAAAAAAAATGCACTTCATGGGCCAATCAGATTTCAGCTGGGGCCAGTGCCCCCCTGGTGCCCCCCCTGGAGACAGGTAGGCCAGGTGTTTTATGCGGTTTTACCTGATTTTACTTTAACAGCTGCATAGTGTGCAATACAGGGATCCCAGAGTGTGGGTTGTTCTGATTGAGAGAAGAGACTCAGGTTTTAGTATGGCCTTCTGCATGTGACCATATAACCGTTGTAGTCTTACGCATTAACAGTGTCACTGCATTGCACTGGGCTCTTGCTTTATTTTGCATCTGAACTTCAAGCCAACAAAAAGCTATTGAAAATAAATATAACAATCGATCTAATATGCTTTGACCTATGAATTGCAATTTTGCTGATGGCCACAGCCGTTTGGTCTGTGGGGGTAACAGATTTAAACTACACATATATTCTCAAGATATAAATGTTTTTGTGTGTGTGTGTGTTTGTTTGTGTGTTTATGTGTGTGTGTGTGTGTGTGTGTGTGTGTAGAAATGGATGAATTTACACCAATATCAACATTTTGAAGTTGATTTGTCAAAGGCCAGAGGTCAAGGTCAACAAAATATGGTTTTCCCACAGATCATATATCAAATAATAGCTGTAACAGAGAGACAATGTAAAGCTACATTGATCAGTCAATGATGTCATGTAGAAGTCACAAAGAGTCAGGATCTTTGTGCATAGTTCTTGTATATTTCGTGTTATCTGTCCATCCCACAGGACTATAGACAAAACATATGGCTTATACTGTATATCCAAAATATTTAATGATCATATGTTAAGAGTTACATCACCCTGGTGTCCTCATGACATCACTAAGAAGTCAGAAAATTACATTATATAGTGTTGATTAACCATTAACTTTTGCAAAACATATCATCCAGCAGATGATATATGTTCCAACTATTCATTGGTTCATTCGTTGAAAGTTATGATTTGAATAAAATCAGATCTGCAAGAGATTAACAAGGTTTTAGAAATTCAATTCTCTTATTTTAAGCAAACGAAACTGGATGTTAGTGAAAATACATATAATGAAAAAAACAACCTGGCTAAATATCTATATGTAAGCCTCTGCCAATCATGTTATTGTTATGTTTATTTATAAGGAATTGTAGTAGGGTTTTTGCATGGCTTCCCTCTCAACTGTTAAACAAAAGTAAAATATAGAGAAAATACAGTATATATATAGATATATATATATATCTATATATATACAGTTCTGAGACGTCAACCGGCACCCAGGCATTGAATGTTCTCATCAGACACATCAGAACCGCTCAGTGATTTCCATTTCCAATAATATCTCTGGATAAACACACTCCTTCATCAACAGTGCAGCTCTCCTCCATGATAACAAGGTTTTTCATAGTTTTCTTTCATGTGTTACAGTTCATCAAGTGTTCCTTACAGTCACTGTGTTGGTGTGCACGTGTAAAACGTAACTCTGTAGAACATGGAGATGACAGCAGCAGTGAGGAGGGAGGAGACGTGGTGGTGAAAGCTGTTATAATACAGTCACTGTACAGTCGCTGCAGAATCTCATCACAGTAATGAGAGAGAGGGTGATGCTACGAGTCAGTGAACAGTGAGGAGATCGCTCGGCCGCTGTGGCCTCTGTGACTGCACGAGTGTGGGTTTGACTACAGAATGAGAACCAACGTGTGAAAGGAGAAGAAGACAAATGATGATTCCACATTTTAAACTGCTACTTCTTAAGTTTTGTCATCAATCAGGGGTTTTGGTGACAGACTTGAAAAGCTGGTTTGTCCTTGGCTATGAACACAAGAGCCAGTTTCGAGATCATACATTTGTTTGCAGCTTAGCGTCTGTTTGCTCAGAGTCATATGACCCAGTGCTGCACAGTCAACCTTCACGCTGGCTTGACAAATGCTCTGGATATTTCTGTCTTCTTGTCTTTGCGACCGGAGCAGAAAACAAGGGCAGAAAATACAGTGAAGAAGCAACATCAGTGATGCAAAGAATAACCTGTCATCTGATGAGAACTTGTCACCATCTGCCTGTTCTCTTTTATCTCTCTCACACACACTGTCCTCTTCGTTTATTCTCTGTAATCACTGTCAACATTATTAATCCCAGTTTTTTCCTCCTTTCAGACAAACTGTTTGGGAAGCGCCTCCTCCAGGCCAGACACTACATAATGTCTCGGAGGTCCTGGCTGAAGATGGTGCCAACCGAGAACTGTGACATTCTGATGGCGTTCCCAGGTACGTCAGCTCCGCTCATCCTTCCTGTTCGCCCTGTTCGCCCGGGGATGAATAAATCACCACCTAGAGGATGCTGCATCCTTATTAATTGTATTAAGAGGGTATCCATTTACAGTACTTGTGTCTATCTCTTAGGGATCTTTTAAGGAAGCTGCCGTTGTGGGTACGGAATGTGAACAGGAAGCATTTAGCTGCAGTTTGACGCCGACAAACTTCATTCACAGTTGGAATAGTCGTGGCTAGAAGGTCGGCGGTTTAATACCCCCTCCTCCAGTCTGAATGGCCGATAAGACAAGAAAAAAACACTATAAATACAGCCCATTAAAAAAACTAAATGTGTAGAATACATACTGGAAATGATGTTGCAACGCTAAAATGGGATTAATCAGATATGAAGTGAGTTATGTGACTGCTTGTCTGTAAATCCTTGCATGCTATTCTACACAGTTTATGTCACATTTCTGCTCAACATGTGACTTCTTTCCCTGTACAACATTCAAATGCAAAATCAAACCAAATCAAACCATGATACCAAATGTAAACGTGTTAAGATAAGTTTGTAGTGCACACAATGAGGACATAATTCACCGAAGCTTGTTGGGTGTGGGTTTGGCACCTTGCGAGGTCACCGGACTCTCTTTGTGTCGTGCTGTCACTCACTCCTTAAAGATCTGTGGCAGACCCATGGTGAAGGCAGCAGTTAAAACAGAGGTTGTGATGATGCCATTTTGTCTGTATTTTAGTGGATTGACCTTTTAGTGTCACCAACCACTGGAGTGTGAGTTTATCTCAGGTGTGCTATCAAACTTAGCATACATTTTAAACAAATCTCCCCCCCAGATACGATCGATGACCACACTCTGCTGTGGCTCCTGAACCAGATCCGTGTTGGAATCCCTCAAATCAGCATTCAGATTCGACAACATAAACACACCCAGGCACACGCCTTCTTCATCACCACAACGTTTGAGAGGTAAGACTCTGAATGTGTGTGTGTGTTTGTCCGTCTGTTTGCATGCACACGTGGGCCAGTTTCTGTCTGAGCTGTTTTAAATGAGAACAACCTGATATGTACTTTTTCCAATCAGCTGATGAGTTCTTGGTTTAGTAAAATTTCTCCATTATTTAACTGTATATACACAGGATCCTGTAACATGTTACGGCAACACTAGCAAAACAAGTATCTTTCCTGCTCATATTCCTGTATGGTTTAAGTGTGTTTATAAACCATTTAAAATCCCATACTAAAAAAAGATTCTTAAAAACAATTTGTCTAATTAGAGCAGCAACTGGCAACTATAACCTTGTTGTCCAATTGTCTAAGGCACTAATTCCCCCAGCCCTTTGTTAGATTGTTAGCAGGTTTACGCAAAAAGTACTGGACACAAACTTAGTGCAAGGATGAGGCATGGGTCAGAAGAACCGATTTCGGTTTGGATCCCAAATAGGGGTCATATAGGGATCCAGGAATTATTGTCACTGTCTTTAAATAAAGTGAGATAGGGACTTGATAGTCATTTCCCATCATTTCTCACTTAATATTTCGTAGATCTTGATTTGTGAAAGAAACAGATAAAATCCAGATCTAGAGATTTTAAGTGTGGCTTCACAAGGGGACTGAGGTTTTCTCTCTAGTGAGAGACATTCGGTCAAGTTATCATCTCAGCACTTGTGTTGTCTTCATCACGTCTTGTCCGGATGTAACTGGAGCTGCAGAGGTTTCCGAGTGAGACATTATCATAACTCACTGGGATGATGAACTCAACTGGGAAACTATTAAGATTAAAACTGAACAGCAAAAAAAGGCAACAGCGGGATTGAGTACACTTAGTGTCTCTAATTGTGTGCATTTTGGATGATGTACTTACAGTATTTGCCTTCTTGCTGAGAGAAATCACACAAAGTCCTTTCTATTTCACTGTCGTACTTATTGCAGTATATTGTGTGTGTGTGTGTGTGTGTGTGTGTTTGTGTGTGTGTGTGACAGTATGTTGTTTATATGCCCTAAATGCTCTTAATTTATCCAACATGTGCGGCCCGGCCTCTGCACGGAGTTAGTGCTCCATCAGCTTTAATCCTGCTGTTCATTTACCCTCAGCTTACTGCGCGGCGCCGAGCAGATGGGCATGTACAAGGCGGTCAAACCTCAGTTTGGTGGCGGGATGCGGCGCTTCTCCTGTGAGGAGGACAACATCTACGAGAGCATCGAGAGCGAGCTGTGCTTCTTCACCTCACAGGTTAGAGGTCAAAACTCTGGCCCGTGTGAGCCAGTATAGCTGTGAATATTCATGATATTATATAATAGGCGTTACTCATTTTGATATAAAAAAATAGTAATAGTCTCTTTATCAATTGTAACACATCATTCCTTATTTGTTTCCCTCCCTCTATCTGTCACTCTGCTCAGGAGCGTCAGAGCATCATTAAGTATTGGCTGGACAACCTGCGAGCCAAACAGGGGGAGGTCCTTCACAACATTCACTTCCTGGAGGGACAGCCAATCAGTATGCTCGTGGTTATTATGAGGGACCTTTTTCTTGCTGTTCAATGTCTCTTTTTCTTCTTGCCCTTATTTCTAAAACCTGTCATCGTAAATGTGGCCTTTGAAATAGCATTGTTACCAAGTGCAGTGGATTCCTCTTGCAGTGTTTGAAACAATCAATCCCGAGGCTGTCAATCATGATATTTCAGCCCATTTTTACGAACTTAAATGATAAAAAGTAAATGTACTGGATGTGTACTTTAACCTTTTTGGTCCACGTCTCATCCACTAACATGGAGGTTTATGACCTGTACTGCAGCCAGCCTCCAGGCGGTAATCTGAATGCTTTGGCTTCACTTTTTATATTTAGTCTATGGTTTTCACCCAGAATCCCTTTACCCAGATGTGGTGATGATTTGCCTTTGTTTAAAATATGGTCTTTTTAAGTAGACCCTTTATTTCCAGTTCCAGAGCTCATAGCTCGGGGGGTGATCCATCAAATGTTTCCTCTCCACGAACAGAGGATCCTCAACCAGCTGATGACGTCTTGGGTCCAGGCTGTATGTGAAAGACAGCCGCTGGGTAGGAACCATCAGTTTTGAAGAAAATCATACTGTAGACAGCAGGTCTGAGTTATACAGTCACATTAACTGACACTTATGTGTTTGTCATGCAAATGATCCTATTCTCACCAGAGCCCGAGTATTATATGATTGCAATTTCCTCTGCTCTCTAGATGATATCTGTGACTACTTTGGAGTGAAGATCGGGATGTATTTTGCTTGGCTGGGTTTCTACACCAACTCCATGCTGTACCCTGCTGTCATCGGCTTCCTGCTCTGGATACTAGCCGAGGCCGACCAGGTACCTGAAAGCTCTAAAGCCTTTTTCCTGAGTTAGAAGCGTCATCAGCTCTTCCTGTTTTCTCATATGTCACGTCTCCTTTTGCTTCTTAAAACTGAAAACCTTCACATGGAATAAATCGTTGATTCTCTCATGTTCTGCACAGACCAGTCAGGATATCTGCTGCGTGGTATTCGCCCTCTTCAACGTTGTGTGGGCCACGTTGTTTCTGGAGCGCTGGAAGAGGCGGGAGGCCGAGCTGGCCTACAGGTGGGGCACTCTGGACACCCCCACCGAGTCCTTGGAGGAGCCCAGGCCACAGTTCCGGGTGAGGAGTGTTGCCTGAGCAGAAAATGCAGAGTTACCAGTGTGGTATAGTTGTGTGAAAACAGTGAAAACCTAAATCAATGAGCCAGTCACACTTACGTCATATCAGGCTGTAGCTTACGGCTGTTTCTGAGAACATGCGCAGCTCTGCAGATACCATATAAGGAAACAATACCAGGAAGTGTTTCAAGTTTCAAGTTTCAAGGAAGAGTGTGTTTTTCATGTCCCGCGTGGCCTCGGAGGAGGGAGCGGGGGTGGGGCCTGTGGGATCTGTGAAGACACCCCATGTTGAGTGGATGAATGGAATGGGGGATGAGGTAGTGAGGGGAGGGGGCTCTGGGGGGGGCCTGTTGCTTTATAGAGGAATGCGGGGTTTTGGAAGTAAGCCCGGCTAGCTCAGTCGGTAGAGCATGAGACTCTTAATCTCAGGGTCGTGGGTTCGAGCCCCACGTTGGGCTGTCAATCTTTTTTCCTAATGATGAAGGAACTACCAGTAGTGGCCGAACAGTTAAAGGAATAGTTCACCCAGAAATAAAAAGTGCACTTATGTATGCTCACCACTGCTCCGATGCAGGGTGGGGGGGCTGAAGTGTTTTAGTCCACAAAAAATACCATGTTTTAAGCCTAAAAGTCCACCAGAAGTGGCAGAGATAGCAGAGGTTAGCATTTCCAAAAGTCCATGAATCAAATCAAATCAAATCAAAGTTAATTGTCACTTGCACCAAATGAGTTAGCGTCATCAGAGCAGTGAAATTCTTATGACCTGGCAGGCAACATCCACTTAGTAGACGGGCAATACAAGATAAAAAAAAACAAACATATAACATAGTACAACAATTTAAATTTAAATGAAGGGCTAGCAGCAGTTTACAGGTTGAAGGAGTGAGATATATTAAATTAAATAATAGTAGTGTGTAGTTGTATGAGTGGGGGAGCAGAATAAACATGGTGATGGCGACTGTTCAGTGGGTCAGTGTTGCACCTCATCAGAAGATATCAGTGGACATTTAGCCTTAAAACTTGGTGTAAATGACGCCGTTTCGAATCGAATTTGAATGTCGGGGATTCATGACACCACTAGAGCAGCACGAAGGCAATTTTTTGTTATTTTTCTGTTGTGTCTTTACGTCTGAATCAGTGGTTACCATCCACTTCAATTGGATTGGATTGTGCTGCAACGCTGTTTACCCCTGAAACTCCAAAAGTGTTTTGTGGACTCAAACACTTTATGCACCCCTCTATCGGCAATTTTCGTTTCTGGGTAGAAGTAGATTTAGCCTAAAAACACTATGTGGCATTTACCAGAGCCTGATGACAGATGTTTGAGAGTTGTAGAGCAACTTTGATTCATGCTGTAAATTAGTGCTTTATTGTACTGTGTCTGTTTTATTTGTTTTCTACAATAAACTTGCTCAACAGTAGTAAATCGAAAAAATATGCATTTATGAAAATCCGTTCTGTTGTTTTTGTGTAGTCTTACAACCAAACCAACCAAAAAACAAGTGGACAGGAGTGAAAACGTAACATCCTTGGTGGCGATTTTCAAGCAAACAAAAAACATTCATTATGGCACATTCTTATGCACAAACATTTCCAGTCCATGTTCCACTGAGTATGATAGCAAAGATCAAAACAAAGGTCTCTAACACTCTCTTTCTCTTTGTCCTCTTTTGCTGCCGTCTCTGCAGGGCGTGAAGCGCTGCAGCCCTGTAACCGGCTGTGAGGAGTTCTACTACCCGCCCTGGAAGAGAGCCCTGTTCAGGTGGCTGGTCAGCCTGCCCATCTGCCTCCTCTGCCTCTGTTTCGTCTTCATCGCCATGCTCCTATGCCTGGAACTGCAGGTCGGAAAAAAGATAACACAGCCAGAAATCACTGGCTACAAACAAATGTAGTTGATGTATCCTATGGATGATAAATATGGATAATTCTGCAAGTCTTAATTTTGTTATTAAGAGCATTCCATTCAAATGTTACATCATATCATAGATTAATATCAGTCAGAAGATTTGAGTGAATTGTGTCATTTTCCAACACAGATTTGAGAGTAGAAACAAATGAATGGGACTCTATTAAATACGTATCATGCTAATTGATAATGCCAATTGATCATGTTGATTGACCTTGCAGGAAGTGGTGATGCAGATTCAGGAGCTACCTGGTATTACAAGATTCATTCCTAAGATACTTCTGGCCATCACTGTATCCATATGTGATGAGGTGTATAAGAAGATTGCCCACTGGCTCAATGACATGGGTGAGAAGCACAACATTCACTCTCTGGTTATATTATTTTTTCTGTGACAGACAATGTAAGAGAAGAATTACTCTATAATAAATTTAATTAAAATGTAATGTAGACATGCTTGTAATTTAGTCCTGAAACCTTCATAGGGTGATTATATTTATAATGATTACAGGTCACAAAATAGCTCTATGGGCCAATTAAAGGTTAACAGGAAGAAAACAGCATTTCTATTAGAGCTGGAATGATTTACAAATACAAATGTGGCCGATAGGAGCCTTTCACATACATTTTGGTATTGGCATTTATATTTATTGATATAAAAACTTGTATTTTTCAGAATAAACAATGCAGCAAATACGTGCATTTATTTCATTTTTTTAATTATTTGATTTAGTTATTTTCCTGGTTATTCTTCTTCAAGTTATGTAGGTTTGGTTGTATTTGATCTTTTATTTATAGTATTAATAATAGTAATAATAGTTAATGGTTTAACTGTAAAATATAAAACTTCAATTACATTTCTTTGTCATAAGGGTTTTGATAACGACTTCTTAGGAATCATTGCCATTTTTTATAAATATATATATCGGGCGAAATATTGGTATCAGAAAAGAAAAATTCTCCCTAATATCACTATCAGCGCCAAAAAATCTATATCGGTCAGGCTCTACTTTCTGCTGTCATTCATCTGGACGTGGAGTAATGTTTCTCTTCTTTCTCCACCCAGAGAACTACAGACTGCAGAGTGCCTACGAGAATAATCTCATCATCAAGATGGTGTTTGTGAGTCCTGCTTTAGTTTGATTCATTCTGATGTAGATTCATCCTGATTGACCAATGAGCATTTGACCTCCTGGAATATTTTCTGTTTGTTTTACAGTTTGAATTCATCAATTCTTACCTTAGCCTTTTCTACATCGGATTCTACCTCAAGGACATGGAGCGACTGAAAGAGGTACCAACAACTATACATGGTTCAGTGTGTAAGATTTAGGTGAAAGGGATCTATTGGCAGGAATTTAATATAAAATAATCCTAGTGATGTTTTCACTAGTGTTCATCTGTTTTGTTCTTTCCCCTAGAATGGGCCCTTTATATCTAAATACTTTATATTAACATCAGGAGCAGGTCCTCTCTACAGAGGCCGACATGGTTTTGTACAGACGTCCCAACTGGACAAACTAAACACCTTTTGAGTTTTTATGACAACTGAAGGATACCACAAGTTCTCCTTCATGTTGGGAAGGGGGGAGGGGTATTCAGTTGCAACATGGAACGTCACCACTAGATGCCACTAAATTGTACACACTGAACCTTTAACACCATCTCAAGCAATAAGATATAGCATGGAAAGGTCAAATGTAGTTTATTTTATAATATGCTACTTGGGTTTTGACTCAATGCTCAGTCTTTGCTGTGGGTAGTAAACACAATACATCCATGATGTGTGTCCTAAAACATCCCAAAGTGGAACAAAAAAGTAGCATGTATAGTTACAGGTGTGTGTCTCTACAGCTAAAAGTGATAATGCTCAAATGATGACAGTAAATTTTGATTTATTGCCCACTATAAACTAAACCATTTACTGTCTGCTGTGTAGGAAGTTGTCCATGAGTTGACAATGGGGTGAACTTTATGTTGAATTGCTTTTGTAATACAGAGAGATATGACATTCAAATATACTGTACATATAAAAAAGAACAAAAAATAAAGAAAACACAAGAGATTTGGATCAACCTGTTTCCACAACATTGTCCATTTCTCTTGTGTGCTCTGCTAAACACTTTCAAAAATGAGCATGTGTTTTACCTTTTGCATTTCTTACAGATGCTCGCCACCCTGCTGATCTTTCGCCAGTTCCTGCAGAACATCAAAGAGGTCCTCCAGCCGTATCTCTATGAGCAGAACAAGCTGGGTGTCTTCACCCCGAAGGTGCTCTGGGAGCTGGTCCAAGCCATCACGCTCAAATACGGCCGACTGGCTCTGGGGAAGGCCCAAGCCTCGATGACAGCATACTCCTTCCTGGGCCCCAGAGGGCTGTCCACCAGTCACAGCCCTAACGCTAACCCAGAGCCGAAGAGAAGAGGGGACCTGAAAGCCGGATTCAGGCTGACAGAAGAAGAGTGGGACATGAACGACAGTGCTCTGAAACAACGTAAAGTCAGTTTCATAGAGAAGGTTGACTACCAGGACGTCACAGCGGAGGTGCAGGCGAGGGACCGCAGCTTCCTGGAGGACAGTCCTACAATGGTAGAGGAAGGGATGGAACGGTCAAGTATTTTTGACAGTTGTGACGAGGACAGTGATTGTGAGCTGCTGTCTCAGGTATGTTGTCTGCCTATTCCAATTTATCATCCCACGCTGCAGTTTTATGCTCTTCAGTCTAAAAGTGTTCAACAATCAATGCCTCCCTCATTATGTTTGAATAATCTCAACACAGATTAATGTGTGCAATGTAGTTTTATGGATTTAAAGGAAGGGTTGGTACTTAGTTTCTGAAAAACATGTGTTGTAGTGTAGGCTGCTCTTGTTGGCTTTTCCAGGCCTGCTAACCCTCGCTTTAAGTGACATTCTCTGTGAAAGCACACCTCAACTTCTCACTAATAGATGAGAGACTATTGAGAGAATTGCCGATGTCTCACTGTCTCACAAGAGAAAGTGTTTTTTAGACTAATTTTAACATTTAAATGTTGGTTCGCTTTTGCAGGATACGAAGGAGAACATCACTGTGTCCTCGCCGAATGACAACCTTTGTCATAGAAGGAAGAACGTAGCTGAGGGGAAAGAGGACAAGAAGTCGTGGATCGATCCGCCAGAGGAAACCAAAACTGTGACTCTGACCCAGGCTGAGATTGAGAGCTGCATGCAGACGTATGAGGTGGGACTATGATCCAGTCAGAGAAATTACCATTTTACTTTTTACAAACTGATAATGCAAATGTTCATCAAAATTCACGATGTTTGTCTCCGGCAGGACACGCTTCAGGACTACCAGGAGATGTTTATTCAGTTTGGTTACGTGGTGCTCTTCTCCTCTGCGTTTCCCCTGGCAGCCATGTGCGCTCTCATCAATAACATCATCGAGATCCGCAGTGACGGCCTAAAACTCTGCTCCGGCCTTCAGAGGCCGTTTGGCCAGAGAGTGGAGAACATTGGACAGTGGCAGGTCAGTAAGTCTGGTTTCGGATGTGAGATAAACCGTCTGATGACGGAGCCTGTGAATGTTTCCATGTCTCTTTCTCTCAACACCAGACTGCTATGGAGGCTATGGGCTTGATAGCCATCATAGTTAACTGTTACCTGATTGGTCAGTGTGGGCAGCTGCAGCGTCTGTTCCCCTGGCTGAGTCCTGAGATGACCATCATCTCCATTGTCTTACTGGAGGTACTGTATGCTCTGTAGTTTCGTAGTTTTAAGAAAAGTCTGTTTCATTCCCAAAATTATGATTTCAAAAATTCAAATGTGCATGGCCTGCAAATTTTTGTTGTTTTGATTTAATAAAAGATTTTTTTTTTCAGTCAGATTCATTAATGAACAACAAACCTTGTAAGAGTTTGCGGTGTGTGTATGAGATTAGCTGTTTTTTCTGTAGAGGAAAAATACAGAAGTGGAAACCTGAATGTGTCTTTATGTAACCGTGTGTTGAGTTTGTCCCTCTGTGGTCTTGGTGGTTTACAGCACTTTGCAATCCTCCTAAAGTACGTCATCCATGTTGCCATCCCTGATATCCCTGGCTGGGTAGCAGAAGAGATGGCCAAGCTAGAGTACCGACGAAGGGAAGCTTTCAAGGTATAGTCGTGTCATAGCTTGAAAGACCTTCAGTCAACTTTACTCCTGCTGTATATATGTATTATATTTACCCCCTTGTGTTCTCTGGTCTGTTTGTGTGCATCATCCAAAGATGTACACTAGAGCAATTCTTTTTTGACTCTCCATGAGAAAAAAGTGGATGTGATTATCTGCATAGTGTTGCATCACATCAGTGGCCCTCTGCTCTATTTTAAAGTCATCTTCTGAAGAAAATCATCTTTTTAAACATGTGAGCATGTCCGCCTTGTGCCTTTTACATGAAAAAGACAGATTTTGAGCTAAACAGCCCAGATTTGTGATGTCACAAACCTAAGCAACCAATACTGTAGACATGTGGGTTTGGCTCAGTAGTTGGAAAAAGCGAGGCCATATTAGCATATTCCTAGATCCAAGTCACGAAATGTGTAGCGTTACATTTCAGTAATTTTAAGGCCATTACAGGATTTTTTTATATGTGTAACTCAAAGAAGAGTTTTAGGTTGTTTGATAAGCTACTGGAATGGGACTTTAAAAATCTAAGTGTGTTAAGCATGTGTTCCATTTCCATTGTATTTATTTCCTTAGATATAGGGTTAGTAATTAGTTTCTGAAACACTTTTTATCTTATTTGTTTGCATCCTCTTTACGTCCCGATAGCCATAGCTTTGATGAGGGGTGAGTCCACCAGGTAGATCTCCTGCTGTGTTCTCACATTGAATTCTCCAGGTGGAGAAAATCTGAAGATATTCCAGAGGCTCTCACTCTGACATTTGTGTCCACACATGCACCCCCTCCTTGAATAAGTGCAGAGAATCTCCGGTGTTAAGTGATGTCTGAAAGCAGCTTCACAGGTCACGTCCCTTTAAGGTGCAGATTACTATAATAACACCAGGTATGAAACGAGAGACCTTTTCTGCAGAGGAAATGGTTTCACTTTTGCACAGAAGCCGATCATAAGTCTAATAGGCCGAGTGCATGTGGGTTGTGCACCAACCTTTGTAGGTACACTTAAGTTTTTTTGAAAATGTGCCCTGAATAAAACAGCAACTCAATGCACCTTTTACGTCAAAATGATTGTGTTGGTCTAAAACAATGTAAGATTCTTGTTTTACACTTGTTGACGTGTAAAAGACAGAGTCTGCAGTTAACAGTTAGGGCCAAATGTCAGCATATTTAGTGTGAACAACAACCAAATGTTTCTTGTGTGAAACTTCTGTCTTGTGTGAAACTTCTAAACTGAGGGGGTGGATTTCTACTCTAGCTGTGTGCTCTGTTCACCACATATGTATTCATGCTTTTCTTTATCTCCCTCATCTTTCTCTATCTCAAGGTGTCTTTCTTACTATAACCCTTTCTATCTCCTCCTCCGTATCTTCTGTTTAACGTGCCCTCCCCCCTTTTAGAAACATGAGCTGCAGGCCCAGCAACACTTCCAACAGCAGCTCAGACGCCGGCGTGAGGAGGAGGATCTTCAGCGTCAGGCCGAGCTGCAGGCAGAGGCCCGTCAGGAGAGCGAGTACCACAAGGCCGAGAGCCAGCACCAGCATCACCACGACAAATCGTCGGGGGGCAAGTCGGGGGACAAGCCCAAGAGACCCAGCTCTCTGCTGGGAAACAACAACGTGATGAAGCTGAAACAGATCAACCCTCTCCAGGGGAAGTTCTCCTCTGGCTCCTCACGCTCACCGGCTCAGTCCCCGACAGGAGGGGAGGCCAAGCTGCCTGGATTTCTGAAGTTCCTGAAGTCGCCCGAGACGAAAAAAGAGCCAGCGGTGGCAGCAGGAGCAGCACCAGGCTCAATAGTGACCTCTTCAGTTCTCCCTAGTGGCCAGGAGAGGTCACAGTCCCCCAACAGGACATTCAGTCCTGGGAAGCTGTTCAGTTTCAGCAAATCGGAGGGTACCATTGTGTGTGCCAACGGGACACAACCAGCGACACAGGCTGCAGCCGCTCAGCCCAACAAGTATGACTTAAACACGTCGCTGGAGGAATTAGCCTCTAACGAGTCTGATAAAGGAGAATCAATCAGACAACTGACTGATTTAGAAAACTCTGGCTCGAAAAGCTAATGAACTTTTAAGCCGTGCCAATGTCACATTACTAACCGAGAGCAATGTACAAATGTTCAGGCGACATTCACGGTACTGTAGGAGAACATGTCACTCACACGGACCACATGTAAAGTCAGAGAGCGTTCGATTTACACTCTGGATGCAACTTACTCCGCACAAAGTACAACACTAACACTTGATTATCTAGCTTCCACATTAACTATGTACAGTAAGTGTTTGAATGGAGGATTGAGAAACCTCTAGACGTACAGTTTAAATACTGCATGACTGCCTGGTTTCCAACAGCACCAGAACAGATGATGTTGCTGTCAAGGATCTTTTTAAAAGTCTATTTGAAACATATAAAGGATCATCGATGAGCCCGTTTTGTCAGAAGGACACGAACAGCAGCTTCCCATTCCACGTCCGTCTCCTTCCGACGCCTGTATTTTAATGCATGCTACGTCATGTGCATGCATTGCGTGTCCACCGTGTGTTTTTCAGTTGTGCACTTTCGAAGCCATTCTATTCCTCCGCAATAGGTCAGAATATATTCACTGTGACCATGAAAAAAATATTCTATTTTTCTTAACTTTGATTTTCTATGAATTATTTTATTACATAAATTAGCGAATGTACTTCTAAGATGCAAAACAAATCTCACTTGAATAAACCCCCATCAAATGATGATGCATCAGCTGATTTGGTTGAAAGTTCATAAACACCACTGGATGATGGAGTGTTACTGGGTTGATTTGTTACAGGAGTCATTGTATGTAAATTTCCCTGGAGAATTGTAACCTATGAAATCAAACTTCTCTTGTTTAAAACCAACTCCTATGGACATAATTATGGCTCCGTGCCAGCGACATCCAGTGGCCAGAGGAATTATGTTTTAGGTTGTCTGTCTGCCCAATTATTGTGAACACAATTTTTTTAATTTGAAGGAATTTCTTCAAATTGGTACAACTGTTCACACTCGACTCACAGATTAGCTGTTAGATATTGGAGCTCAAAGGTCATGGTGACATTCTGGCGATTGAGATCATCTGGAACACCCAAAGGGAATTAATTACTTCAGGTACAAACATTTACTTAGACTATAGAACTAGAATGTGGAACTTTTTAGGTCAAAGGACACGGTGACCTCATAAAAGACTAGAAATAAAGAGACTGAAACTGTACTGGTTGGTGGCTGGTGTGAGACCCAAGTGCAGCAATTGTAGTTTCAAATTAACTTTCATTCAATTCGATGAAACACCTTCAATCATTTTATAGGAAGGATGACATCTTCTTCGATTCCCCTGAAAATGTTTGGATTTACTGAGTTTGAGACTTTACTGTATTTTACAGAGTACACATGCGAGAACATGATCTGAAATCGACAACACATTTGTACAATAAACTGAAAGCAAAGCGTTTAACAATAAACACATTCAAAACTTTATCAGGTGATGTGATACAAATCTTATCACAAAAGTAAAATAAACGCACTTTTCTATGAAGAGACGGGGGAATTAAATCACTGCATGTCTCTAGTTTTATGTCTTACTCGAGAAAATTAAATTGTGTGCATTCTACTTGGATTGACTTTCAGAAGCAGCGAAGTTAAACACATGCTATGTAAACCTCTGAACAGCTGAACAACTGTAACATGTAAAAATGTACATGATGAGATGGTAAGATGTGCCAGACATTGACAATGTGGTTAATACAATTAGCAACAGATTGCTTGTATACATTTGCAAAAAAGGTGCAAAGCTAATTAGGTCAAATGCTTCCGTTTGTTCTTTGGCTAAACAAAGTGAAAATATAACGTGGCTGACCTGGGGAAGATAGAGAATTAAATTGTCTTATTACCTGATAAAAAGGGTCAGAACAATCACGATATTCACACATTACAAATGTTCAAAACGTGTGGAGCGTAATGCAACATCTTTACGAGCAGCTGACAGACTGTTTACGTAGCCCTGCTATCCAACATGTTCCCTCAACAAATGACCCCTTTCATTAAATATTGTGCCAATCGTGCAATTAATCCAATATTGAGCATGGAACTTAGAAAGTGGTAGTACTAGTATGACTGTGTTGGCTTTAATGTGTCCTCACTGATACTAATATCCACTGTGTTCAGCAGTGGTTAATTACTTCCTGAAACAACGTTGACAAAAGGGACAATTACAAAATACCAGTGAAAACAGACTTATTTCCAATTAAGGCAACAAACGATTATTTGTCCAGAAAAAATAGACGTATCTCTTTAAACACTTTTCTTCTTCAATAACAAAACCCTGAATTATCAATCTAAACAAGGACCACAGTGCAGTTTTAATTTCACTGTGCTGACAGTGATCACGTAAGGGATGAGCTAAAATAAGATTTTAAATTTAAAACTAAAAAAAAACAACTATTGAAGTAAGACCTAAAAAAAGATGACATGCCACTAATCCCATATACAGCTTAACTTAAGATATGCATATATATCAGAGATGGTACGAATGACGTAGACTCCAAAGCCTTACATGATGGCAGCAGAGGAGCGATGACTTCCCTCCCTGCATATTTAGAAGAAAACTGTGAGTGCGGGTGACTGAAAACCAGAAGAGTTGAGGTATAAGGAGGTAGATGTATGTTATTTTTCTAAACTACAAAGAGTAAAGTCTGAGGCATAGCTTCTTGGAAGTAAAGGAAGTAGCAAGGAAATATGTCTGAATTTTAATTTGAACATTGGGGTGACTGTTGTCTGAAATGTAATTGATCCTTCTGTGCATCAGTGTCCAGGCCTGGGTTGACAAACACACATCCTGAATCTGTGCATTTCAGTGGGTCAGTCTCTGCTGGGTGAACACGGGCGGCACGTTGCTTTATGAATCCTCGCTCAGCTCTCGACTGTCCGTTCTGGCAATTTTTCTCGGCGGTGCCGTGCTGTCCCCGTCTGTGGGTTCCTGCTCTCGCTTTTTTGCTGCAATCTGATAACACAAGGGAAGTAAGAAGATAATTCACAAACGAGTAGTGCAAATAAACATGATATTTTATGACACAGATAATAAGCATCTTTACCTTTTTGTCCCACTGTTGATGAAGATATCGCAACAAGATGTTTGTCTTCTCTGTGACGATGACTGACGGCAAACAACACAGAAGTTTATTAGATTATGAAAGACAGTTTCAAGGTTAAAAATTGATTTGAAACCATGTAAACAGGCCGCGATATTTCTAAACATCAACTGAGAAGTAAAGATGATTTACTCGAATTAAAAACTGCAATTGATGACATAACTAAACAAACACATTGTTGTGTGTTTGGATAATCTTGCTTAACTCAGAAATAACTACACATAACCAATTATAGACATGATGACATTTATAGTTCCTCCTGCTCAGAGAACATCCTCTCACTTATTGTACTTACTCTGCTCCGATGGATATTCTCGTGTTGGTAGATACACAGATGGTCGACGATTCTGAAAGAGTATGAAGATCCACATTAGTGTGTTAATGCACTCCACACATACAAAAGGATTAGTACCACGAGACCAGACATGGTTGAATTTGAGACCCAAGCCAAATTAAAACGTAGCTCTTCTATAGACCTAGAGTAGGTAATGCAGGCTTTCGCCACCTCTCAGCTAGACTACTGCAACTCCCTTTATATGGGGCTGCCTAACTCCATCCTCTCCAAAATACAATTGGTTCAAAATTGAGATGCTTGACATTAAACGGGCAACATATCACTCCTACTCTGGCAGAACTACACTGATTACCAGTTAAATATAGAATTGATATTAAAATGTTAGGTTTTGTTTACAAAGCCCTGATTGTTGTTACTGCTACTGACATCACCAATCTCAAGGTTCCATATTCTACCCCCATGTTACTTGTGTCATCCTCAAACCTCAAGCTCTGGAACATTCTCCCATTTGATATCAGGTCAGCCCCACTATCAATAGTTATTACCTCTGCCAAGGGTTATGTTTTCACTCCTGTCCGTTTGTGTAATGATGGGTTTGAAGCCATTAAACTACTTGACAGATTACAACAAAACTTGGTAGAAGGATGTGGTATGTGTTAGGAAAGAGCCCATTAAATCATCACTTTCCCTAACATTGCTGGAGAGTTTCTACTTTTAAATGTATTTTCCTAATTTTTTAACGTTTTTTATCTTGCTTTAAATTTAGCTCAAGTCTGGCTGATGTATATCTAGTATATATCATTATTTGACTTTGTCTTTTCCACTATTTCCAAGATTATTCGTCTGACCTCTTTATCCATGCTTGTGTTGCCTTCCTTTGCCATGATTGCAAATACCTTTTGGTCAAGACATCCTATATGTTATGTGCTATATAAATTAATCTGCCTCGACTAAGTTCCACCTTGAAGTGGCCTCACTTTAATCTTGATGTAATCATGGTGGACGACAGACCGGATCACTTACCGATGCTTTGCATACTGAGTCCGCATGGAACCTGCTGAAGTTGGTCTTGTTGTAGACCGGCAGTCCCTTCAGAAAGTCACTCTGTGGACCGAACACAGCAGAGACATATAAACACAACGTTTCACAGACTGGAGAGAAGTCCCTGTGTGAAGCTACCACAGCCGTTTAATACGAGCTCGCATAGAACAAACCATACTCCTCACATTTAGCAAGACATCTTATTGGTGATAACTTGTACTGTGTCATGTCTGTCGCCCCGTTAGCAACGAGTCTTTTACACAACTATTAAAGCTAAATACGATGTATCCACCCACCTTCTCCATTTCGTCTGATGATCAGCTCAGTCCCAGAGAAACCGACCAGATGCTAGTCTGTTAGCTGCTAGCTGCTAGCTGCTGGAGCTGGATGTTGTTGTCGCGGCCAGCTTGTTTACCCCGCTCGACAGCTTCTACCGACGGCCACTGGATATAAGCTGCGTGTGAACTGGTTTCATGGTGTTGCTCCGGTCAGTCAGAAAGTTCCCGTCGGGTACAGCTGATGATACAAAGGCTGAAACTGGACGTTCCTCGGTGGTTTAACGCAAGTAACTCACGACTCCATCTTTGTTGTTCGGATCTTCGGGGGCGGGTCGACTGTTGGCTTCGACGTTTCTGATAGGATGGGCTGTGGCGGATGTGTGTCGACAGAGGAGAGGGCGACGCGATGATTGGCTGAATGTGATTATGTAACAGACCAATCCTCGAGCACAGGGGGGTTATGACGTCAGAATCAGCGAACACAACGCAAGTCCTTGGTGCTGCGTTCACGTGCTCCTTTGTTTCTTCGGTGTATTGACGTCGATGTGAATGAGGGGAGAAAAGGAGGCTAATAAACTAAATGTGTTATATTTATCTGTTTAAATCTTTCAAAAACCATTTGAAAACTCTTAAGATTATAAAAATAATCACAAAGAGCAAAGAAAAATGATCCAGGTGTGACAGAAGTATAAATAATATTTATAAAAGCGTGTGTATAGACCAAATAGTCTGTAAGTTACTTATTAGAGATGGTAACACTCATCCAGTTTTCAAAAAGCCAAAGTGGAACATATCACATGTGACAATTGTTTCCAATTTTCCCAGTGCAGAACTCGTTTTTCCGATTATTCCAACACCACCTGAATGCTCTGTTATGTCGACCTCCATGTACTGTATTTACATTTATGTTGAACAGGGTGAAAATACTGAATTTATGAAAAAAGTTGAATATAAGCAATCGCATCTCTCCTCTGACTCATTATGCTAATAAGGTGGCCTATTCTTTTTTAACTATGTGTACAAAAGCTAAATTTAAAAACTGACAAATAAAAGGTTTTATAGACAACATAGAGCAAACCATGTCCATTCCAAACTAAACTAGCTACTGAAAAATGTGTCCCTTAAATATGTTGTTTAATTGTGTATTATTCATTTAATACCAGGCACCTTTAGAGATACTGTAATATATTTCTGTAACTTCTATGGGCCATTTTCTGGCATATATATATAATTGTATGGAAATGCCAGTGTCTGTTGGCATCAAATGTTTTATTTATCACAACTTCTCATTTCCTACTCTACTGTATCTAAGTCTATAATTGAACCTCTACTGATGACGTCTGAATTAGAATACCTGATGTTACACAGAACCACAAGGACCTGGCTCACTGAAAGTACTCCTCTCCTCCTGCTCCTCAAATACCCAGTTTACACTCTACTATATAACACTATACTACTATACTTCCTTTAGCTGAATAAAACTATCTTTTCCACAAATATAGATGGCAGTCAAATTTGAACATCAAGACTTATGACTGCCACACACTTAAGAGCACATGCAATATACTATAAATTCCACAGACTTGATTTGTATCTTAACCAGAATGTGGTGTTTACATTTAAAACTAGCAATGACAGTGGTTTTACAAGATCATTTTTTATTAAAGATGCTAAAGATGTGAATCACATCACAAGCCAAATCAATAAATCTGCTTACATTAAAGATTACAACTTGACAGAGATGTTGAGTATTATTTGATTTGGGTGGAATCAGGTCCATCAACACTAATTGGGTGAAACTACCTGACTTCTTTCTTGTTTGTCGAGGGCCAGTTTCAACTCTCCCACCTATTATCAATGCAGTGGGAAGACCAAACCTAAACCACACCCAGTATCACCAGGTCACACATTACAGACGTTCTTTCCCATTGGCTGAGCAGCTCCAGCATTTCAGAACAAATGTCTTTTATTACTTGACAGTCTCATCAGGTTTTCCAACAGGAACCTTTAGTGTGACAGTGATTTCCGTCCTTTCAGCATGCGCCGCAGAATCACTTCTATGCCTCCTCGAGAGCTGACCCTCTTGATCCACCCGTGGGTTCTCTTGCGCTTGATGTTCTTGGGTTGATACTCGGTGCCTCTTTTCTTTGTCCGAATCTGCTGGTACTGGCAGGGAAGCTGCTGGAACACTCCTGAGCCCTCAGCTTGTGAAGAAAGTGGACCGCATCTGGAAATCAGAGGTGCTGAAGTTGCTCGGGCCGTAATCCAGCTGCTAAATAATCTGAGATGGGGGATGCCTGTTGTTGCAAGGCTCCCTGCAGGGATGCTGCTGAAAGAGCACAGATTACAATGTTACTATTTAATATCATACCTCTGCTGCGATTACACTTGCATTGTAGTGAATTAATGGTGCTACACATCAGATGTCATGCTTTTCACCATCAACATAACAATTAGATTCATGCATATAGATACTGAGAGCATATTTAACCGTTACTTTGATTTACAACATGCTAACACGTTGTACCTATAATCACAGTTGTGTTAAATCAGATTAAACACATTTTTGTAGAGCACGAACACGTAAGGTCAATATAAACACATGTAGAGGTGTCATTAAGGTTTGACTAGCCACGCTGCTAACGTCCAGCTAAAGCTAGTTAGCCAGTGTTAGCATCCTAAACAAACAGCGTTAGCTTTGCCGTTTGTCTCTCACACACACACACACGTGGAACTCCTGTTACCTGCCGAGACGAGTTAATCCACTCAGTCTGGAGAGGGACGACAGTAGAGTGTTCATTTTGAGAATTTTAGACAGTTGCCACTGACAAGAGATCAGTGAATGTCACAGGTCTGCCAGACAGCCTGCGAATATGAAGCACAGCGATTGGTTTAGAAGTTTTAGCCAATTGAAACGCTTCTTACTGCAGTAGTAACTCCCTGAGTGTTGTCTTTCAGGCAGTGAACAGACCACCAGCACCTTCATTCACTGACAAAACGTTTCTTAAAAGAAGCTCCACTGGGGGTTTTTCAGGGTCGTGGTTTGAGGTTAGTGTTTGATGGACAGCAGAAAGTAAAGGTCTAGAGTTGCACCAGTATTGAGAGGAAGAGAGGAAGCTCTGTCTGACAGATTTTACCCGATGAATCTAATCGTAACAAATACAGTATATATAAGACCAATATAACACATAATATATACAACTGAGTCTCCCTGGACTGTCTTTCTCTTTTCCTGTTTCAGTCAGCTGGACGACCTGCGGAGAGGAGTCTTGGGATGCACACATCTTTGCATGCAGTGTGGTAGGCCTGAAGGGTGGTTGGTCACTTAAACAGAGTGTGGTTGTTTGTCCTTGCAGTGATTATTGCAGTGGTAGTGATCACCATGTGCTCACCAGGCTGTGTCTATTGGAGTTTGCGATACAATATCCCCATGGTAAATATGCTAGCTACATAATTGTGTCCACTATTTATGTTAAAGTGTGTTATTAATTAATTATTAAGTTTTTATAATTATCAATAAATAAAAGTTATTGACTTTTAATTATAATCGTCTTATCTTTTTTTTTTCTTAGGGGCTCCATTCCAGTCCTCCAATTTTCAAATAAAGATTTACTTGTGAACGGAATGCGCATCTCCCGCTCTTCTTGAACCCCCAAAATGTTATTGTGTCCATGCACACTGAGGTCTTTCGTGTCTGGTTACGACCCATATAATGTTTAAAAGACAAATTTGTCCGTCTAGACTCTGTAGTTGATTTGAGGAGTCCAGCCAATGCCCAAACAGTGTATGTTAAAGACGTGTATATTAAAAAACAGAGGTTGTAGGATTGTATGAGAAAATGTGATGTTTTTGTCATATAAAGATGTGAAATCAAAGGGTCTATCTACTTACAGTGCAATACAAGATGCATGTCCTGTATAAGTGTTTGTATGGAAGTTGTTTCTTGCTCTCTGATAATCAGAGCTCATCTAAATTGCACAAACTAATTTGTTTTCCTGGAGAATTTTACATCGGTATTTCCCATATTAGCTATATGCTGATATGGTAATTGGCCTAACTGGCTTTTGAATCATTTTCTTAAAACGCCAGTGCGATAACCAGTAGCATAAAGACACTTGGTATTTACAGTGGCTGCAACACAATAACATTAAGTACACAACTGTTGGCTCACAGGCTCCCCCCCACCGCATCGCTGTCATAGCTGTGCGGTGACAGGCACTGATCCCAGTACAGCACCAGACTGTGGTGGATGTGAGCTCAAGGGTTAAAAAAGAAAAAGCAGCACATCTTCATCCAACACAGTCCATTTCTGCTGAAAGGGAGGTTTCCAGGTGTCAGATCATGTTGTTGAAAGACATATGTTGTTTTTTAGGAACAACATATTGCACATATTGCACGATTCTTCTTCTGGTGCTTTTGGTATTTTTGATATTTTAGATTTTGATTACATGCTATCAAAACACAAGGTTGTTGTATCTGTATAATGTCAGTGTCAGTGGTCATACATTCGTCTCTGATGTCTAAGATGTTGCAAAGGTGAACGATTTATATGATCTCTATGAAGAGATACAAGAGTGTTTTTGACCTGAACAGATCTATTAGTCTGTACGCAGTGATAGCACCACCTACTGGTAACAGGAAGTCAGCCTCATTTTACAACTTAAAGGGCTGGTATTTTACAACCTTCAGGGATTTAATTTGAGTTATTGGTACCCCTCAGATGATATATCAGTGGTTTAAAGTCAAAAAAACTGTTTTCATACTTTGAGTACCTACTGACCCCTTCAAGTCATTAAAGCCCAGAAAAATATATTTTACACAATATGGGCCCTTTAAATTAGTGTGTGGTCTGCACTTGATTTTGTGGACCGTAATGCGTGATTAGTGGATGTTGAGACGGTTTACCTGGTCCCATTGTTTCCTATTTTCTTTCTTATATTTATACTTGCACAAATACACCACAACAATGTCCTTGTATGCGTAGCCCTGCTTGGCAAAATAACCCGAACCTTATTGTATACCAAAAAAAATCTGAATTTGAAATAGGACCACACATTATGATGTGTCAGCTCATTTAGAAGAATAGCTGGAGCCTCAGTTCATCTTCTCCTTCACACACACTCTCCCTGACTGCACGCACACGCACGGGCACAGTTTGCTATTCTGTCAGCCTTAGCAACAGAGAAACGAGCCTCTGCCATTGGCCTCCTCTGTGCACACGCTGCTCCTCTATTCGCCCTCCGCGCTGCCACTCGGAGAGAGACCGCTGTGTGTGCTGCAGATACAAGGGCAGCAGGGTAGGGCTCGGCCTGGATGCGCAGTGGATGCTCGGGTAGAACAACACAACAGTGTGTGTGTGTTGTTGTTTTTTTCCTTGAGACGTAATGGGTGTCTCATTGAAATGCATGTGGCATATTTTTAAGGAAGCATGCGCCATTACCAGCAATGCAAACCCCTGTGAACGCAGTCTGATGAGGCCATTCAGAAACGTTGACTGTTTTGCAGCAGCATCTCCAGCGTAGACAAATTGTTGCACCAAATGCAACGATTCTTTCATGTCACCGTCGTCAGCCCTGGACTTGAGTCGTTTGCTACAGATTTCTAATCACCTGAATCACCAATAATTCTGCAGGTAAGGGATGGATTTTAATTGCATTATATTGTCTAAGTGTTTATTGTGCAACCAGCATCAATACAACTGCTGCACCATTGTTTCATGCATTTGTCCTGTGACAGCGCACAAACAATCCATCCATCAGCTATCTATCCATCAATAATATACAGTTTGCAGGTATGGCATGCTGCAAAAGACTGCTATACTTTAAATCTTGCAAATATGTCCTGCATAAATCTATATGAGAATTGCAAAACAATTTTTTTGCTACGTATGAAACATGATACTTATTGGTTTATGTCAAATATTTGACCCCTGCAGCCTATTATTGCAGTGTATGTCTTTCATGTTTTGGGGTCACAGGCTCATACAACCAGCCACACCATAGGACATCTTTGCATTAGTCTTTTTAGCAAAAAAGTGGGATAGAATAGTCTGTTTTTTTGCAAATATTTAATGTGAACATATTATGTCACATTTGGCGCTGTACTGTACTGTGCGTAAAAGTCACGGTTTTGGAAATGGAGCAGCACACGGTGTCCCAAATGTTAGTGTAAAGACTTGACAGACACATCAACCCAGATATTCTGCAGTGCAGACCAACATTTGAACATGGCTGATTAACCTTCAGCCTGTTTGATGTCACGGTTTGTGGGTCTCTGATGCCAAATTTAAATCGTTGTTGGAGGTAGAGTGTGACAGAGTAGGTCAGGATGAGAGTCCATGCTTTAATAAACTAAACAGAGCTGCCTGTTACAGCTCTAGTTTTTTTCTATTAATGACCTGCAGCTTTATGACAGGGGTCAGGGACATCCTGTCTACTGTAAGTGACCATGTCTCATCATGTGCCACTTGTAGCTGCACAGAGCAAAGGATGAATGTGGAGGAATCCACTGACTCATATTCTTAAGCTATAAAGATTGTCATAGGTTGATGGTGCTTTTGTAATGGAGATCATATGTATTGATTTGTTTTGAACTGTTCACCTGTAAAATACTATCATTATTCTCGAGGACAAATAATGATGACATTTCTAACTACGCCAAAGCATCTTTATCTGCCTTATATACAGATACTGATTTATTTGTGATAGGGAAAGACCAATGTAACAACAGATATTGGTCGAGCTCTACTTGCAGCTGAGCTGACATTTAAAAACCTTCACAAATAGTCAGATTTAGGCCTTCAGCAGTTTCAATCAGACTGACAGCTGAAGCTGGCTGCAGCTCGTGTGTCTCCTGTGCCAGGGCTCCATGTTGATGTTTGTGGAAAAGGGACAGTCGGCTGACATTCACCCAGCTCCACCAGGATGTAACTGGAGAGCCCTTGATGCACTGACCTTCAGACAATCCTGCACAGAACACAGACACATGCACACATGAACCCTCCCCTGTGTGGTTAGTGGTTATTAATTGGATTTTTGTCAACAAATGACTGAAATCTGGAGAAAATGTAAACAAACACAAACATGTAATCCTTGTCTTTGTGATAAAGTGAATGAATCTCCTCGAGTTTCAGTGATGTGTGTGTTCAACCTGTTAACGTTTTACATGTTGTCTCGTGTCCATATGTAGTTGGAACACATGATCGACACAACATGTAACATGGAATATTTTGAGCATTGATGTGACTATCAGCCCTGCAGGCGGTGAGCTGCTCACTGAGCCTTACTGTGTGACTCTTACCACTCTGTTTCCTGGAGATAACTAGCCTGTGTATGAACTAAAACTGGGGACTAGCGCTGCTTCACTTATACAACATGACATACTGTAGTTTAGCTGTGACTGGAACAAATCCGAGAGTTTTTTTAGTCTCCTCTCCACTGGAAATGGTGATATCCTGGAAAATTGCCATCACACTGCGAGGGGACATGTTGTATGCAGGCATGTTTACGGTCATGCAAGATGACTGGTTGTTTTCTATTTATATATATCCTGACTGTGACCATGTGAAAAGGACAGGTTATTAATAGAAAGCATGGAGGCCGGCTTGACATAGGGAATAAGTGTTGCTTTCATGCTGTTCTGTTTATCGATGTGGATTCCCTGAATGCTTAATGCTTCGTCACCCAGGTGAGTGTGTCAGTGGAGCTTTAGCTGGACTTGCACTGACTGTGGTATTGTGCATTTGCATAGTGGTTCCCAGCCTGTTCAACTGAAAGCATCTCGGTGTGTTGCGTTTCTCTCATCACCGTGTGTGGTCCGATGAGAGGATAGCAACAGTTTCATTTGTAACTGTTGCTAGGAAACAGCTTGGGCCAAATCTTGTAGGAATCCAGCTGGGACCTAATTTCATCCTGGTGAGCTGTTGACATTTTGCAAACACTGCAAACATGGACTCTATATACTGTATAATGCTCAAAAGTTTGAATCCTAGTGAAAAAAAAAAAGCTTCACTGACCCACACATCTGTTCATACATCTTGTATATTCCATATTCTGCGTTTGTGCTATGTTTCAAATCCAGCATCTGACTCATGATCTGCTTTGCTGTGTCTGTGTTGTTGTTTGTGCAGGGGAGCGTCATGCTGACCAGCATCACTGAGGGGATCCTCTGCTGCCTGACTGGGAAGGCTGCCAGTCTGGTCTTGCCCCTGGAGTCGTCGGAACCCTCCGATGGGTTTGAGTTTGTGGAGGTGAAACCTGGAAGAGTCCTGCGAGTGCGGCACATCGTCCCTGAGCGTCAGCCCATAGTAACAGAGGACCAAGTTGCAGACAAAGAGAAAAGGGACGGGAACCGCGATGATGAAGGCTCTCCTCACAGTAATAAGAGCAACACTGGCAGCAGTGTCCACTGCAAGAGGAAGATCACTGTCTACCGCAACGGCCAGTTGGTGATCGAGAATCTCGGTGACGTTTTGCACTCTGAGATCCTGCAGTGTCAGGATGGGGATCTGGAGCCATGCAGCACTGTGGAGGTGGAGCTGGCAGACTACAAAGAAATAGCCTCCTCTCCAGACCCCAAACCTGTTCCTCCTCCAGTTCCTCCGCCTCACGGGGAACAGAAGCCTGCTCCACCTCCTCGCCGCCGCCGTCGCAAGCCAAAGCGCACAGTGGTTATAGACTCAAAGAGGGTGATCGCGAGCTGCAAAGGGACGCACTCAGACGTAGCGTTGTTCTTTGTGCATGGCGTGGGAGGCTCTCTGGACATTTGGGGCAGCCAGCTGGACTTCTTCTCTCGGCTAGGCTATGAGGTCATTGCGCCGGATCTGGCAGGGCACGGAGCCAGTACTGCCCCACAGATTGCAGCAGCTTATACTTTTTCTGCCCTGGCTGAGGATCTACGCGCCATCTTCAAGAGATACGCTCGGAAACGCAACATTCTCATCGGCCACTCATATGGGTGAGTCTTTGCAAGATGCTTTATTTCAAATCTTTAACCACCAGTAACTTTTGTAGTCGTTTTTTACAACATGCTGTCTCCATCTTTTCCAGGGTGTCATTTTGCACCTTCCTGGCCCATGAATATCCCGATTTAGTCCATAAGGTGGTGATGATCAATGGAGGAGGTCCGACAGCTCTGGAGCCCAGCCTCTGCTCCATATTCCAGCTGCCATCCTGCGTCCTTCACTGTCTGTCACCCTGTCTGGCCTGGAGCTTCCTCAAGTAAGAGCTGCACTGCTGTGGTGCAGAAAATTGTCACCAACTTCTCTCATTGCAGGCTAAACATTATGTGTATTTAAATGTCATATCATTTGACACAAATGTATCTCTCTCTTACAACTTTTAGAGCGGGTTTTGCTCGTCAGGGCACAAAAGAAAAGCAGCTGCTGAAGCAGGGCAATGCCTTCAACGTGTCACCGTTCGTCCTGCGAGCCATGATGAGCGGCCAGTACTGGCCAGAGGGGGATGAGGTCTACCATGCTGAACTCACTGTTCCCATCCTTCTGGTTCATGGCATGTGTGACAAGTTTGTGCCAATGGATGAGGATCAACGCATGGCAGAGGTATAGCACATCTTCCTTACGTATCCAAATTTTTGTTACAAAATGTCCTGTTTCTGCTGCAGTATAATCTAATGTAATGATTTGCATTCATTTTCTTAGATCCTCCTATTTGCCTTCTTAAAAGTCATCGAGGAAGGCAGTCACATGGTCATGATGGAGTGTCCCGACACTGTCAACACTCTTCTCCATGAGTTCTTCCTATGGGAACCCGACATGTCCAAGAAAGACAGCTGCAAGACAGACACAGAGAAGACAGTTGCTGCCAGTGACACTCTCCACACCCTGAAAATCAACAAGTCGATGGATAAATAACCAACATGGACGTCTAGTTTAATCAAGCAGAAGGCCTTTTTTGGCATGTTGGCTCATGTTCTTAAGGCTGCTGCCAGGCTGAGAGCTGTTATATACAGGGCCACATCTTAAGGATGTGGGCGGCCACTGGTGCTTCAAGATAAAGCAGGACTTAGGGCGTGGTGCCAACAAGAGTATGATGGGACAAACATTAAGACGAGAGGAACAGATGCAAATTCAAAGTCGGTGTCTGCTTTGCTTTTTGATACAGGTCTGTGCTCCATCACGTGACGTTTGCAAAATTACACAATATCTGGAAAACAAAAGGACTATGTCCACTTGTGATGTGTGTTTGAAATGTTTCTTGTGAGGAACTGACTATGGCAAGATGCATAAGGCATACAATCCATGAAATGGTGTCTGAGGTTCCTTAAATACTCTGTAAAGTACTGTAGAGCTTCTGTTCTACCCTTGTTGAACAGATATTATCTTATCATTGGTCCCATCTTACATCTGATTTGAGTGAGAACCTGGCAAATGTATTGAATTGAGGAATTACAGATGCCAGGATGATGGCTCACAATAAGATTAAACTGTTGATAATAGTAATTTATTATTAAATCCTGACTGGAGGGTAAAATAAAATAGATAATACCATTAATATGCTGACAAATGTGCAAAATGCAATTATTAATTGCACCACATTTATACATAAATAACATTATTCCTGGAGGAGAAACAAAAACTCAATGATCACCTGTGAACCTTTTAACCAGCCCCTTTCACTGTCTGCACCATCTCCAACATGAAGACTCACAAGTACAGCAAGTGTCAGGGACATTGACTCATCTGATCTAAACAACAGCACTTTACTCTCCATATATCGAATTTATTTTTAAACTCCAGAAAGGAATACGTGTGACTAAGCACAATGTAATCAATTCATACATTCATAGTTGCATGGACATTAAATAATATTCAACGGGAGATGTGGACAGATTTAAACAAACATGGATGCCTAATAATGGTTCTCCTCCTTAATCTAGCAGCCATTTTAACAGAACTATATAATATCCTAAGGATACAAAGTACTGAGGCCCTGCATGATTTCAGAGTATGAAAAGGTATGAGGGTTGCTTCAGACAGCTGCAGTATATTCTCATATTGAAAAAAAATAATTTCCCAGTGCACTCCTCTCTAATCAAATGAGTGTTATTCTAAGTGTGTAAGTATTATTTTTGCCTTTATTCTGAAATAACAGCAACTGCCATAACAAACTGTGGTTGTATTGACCGCTTTATGCTGTTGTGTCTCAAAGCTGATAAATGCAAACCAAGTGTGTGTTCTCCTATTACTCTGCAGTCCACCCTATTTATCTAATAGTGTCAGACTGAACGAATTATGCTCACTGAAAGACATTCATTCATGGGTGCTGCTTTGTCTCATAGTGGGACAGTAGGTGCGAGTTAAATGACAGTGTATTACTCTCCCCTGTTACTCTTTATCTGCTGACTGGATGGTTTATACTGTTTGGAATTGCAGATGGTGCAAAGTGGTGGATTTGAAACTGGGTCAAATTATGCTAAAAAATCTATTGAATGAATCATGCAAAGGAGAAACTCCCCTTCTGAAGAGGGACATTTGCTCTGACTATGCTGGTTGATATATATGCATTTTGACAGAATGCGGATGCAACACGTTTGCTCCTATGCAAATGGCCCAAAGAGAAATAGAATGGAGATAAACTGATCCGGCGCTGACACTCCTAAAACATTATATATTGTCTACAGAAACCCACATATGCTGCTGATGCAAAGTAATGTACGTTTTCTTTGGTGTGATTGATCAGTTAAACTGTATGGATTACAGGGTGCACATCTACTTCCTCTTATGCTAAAAGTGTGCATATACAAATTGTCAGTGCTCATATGTGCTATAACTTTTTGTCGTTAAAATGTGCTAATGTTGTTGCATTTATTCATGGGGATCATATTATATGCACTACATGCGTATAGATGCATATAACATTATATATCCTGTGAAAACAGTTGGAGTCAGTGTATGAATGTGCCATTCGAAATAAAGATGTTCACAGTCTACAGGTGGTGTTGCTTGCTTGTTTATTTGCACTAGTATGGTCTGTTTTTCTTCAGTGAGTAAAAGCATTACAATAATTTCGTACCAGATAGAACCAAAATACCCTTTCGCATTTATATTCAACACACAAAAACATGTTTGCACTGCTATACTTGTTAGGATACAGCATGGGCTTCTATTCATTTTAGAGAGCCTAAGCAAAATCTCATCACTGACCTTAGTCATGACCAATTCATGCCTAACCTTTACCTAGCCATAATTCATATCTGACCTGTGTCCTTAACCAGGACCTAAGAATTTATGGTTTGCCTCATTGGGGCTGACCTTTAGTCCCCATGAGGTCCACTGGTCCTGAAAAGATCAGTTTGTGTAATGGAATAAGTCCTAAAATTAACAACAGCATGCACACACACAGTACAGGCACCTTTGGAGATAAAAGTAATTAGACAAGATTATTTGTAGTTATTATTACACAGGGACCGCAGGGTAAAGCACAACATCCAGGGGCAGATCAAGGTTACATTAAGATTAGTCTTATCACGTTATCTTTTCTAATGGCTTTTAAAGTGTAAAAATAGTTCTAAGCCTGTCATTATAGCATCTCTAACCCGATTCTCAAATAAATCCATGTGAACATTGTTTGTATTTTAATCCAATATTTATTATTCAACAAAAATAAAACAGATAATCTAGTGATGATTGAGAACAGTTACATAGTGATATACAGTGTATGAAACAACGTAATATCTATTCCGGAATATATATATATATAAAGATGTGTCACACCCTCAATTTAGTTGATATTTGAAAAATGTTCTCCTGGCAGACACAGACACAGAGAATCCATGGCACAGAGAAGCCTCTTTTCTCCATCTTCTGTCAGCCTTATATTGATGTTGTATGTCTTGGATGTTATTACTCCAGTATTTTTACCTCAAATGGTCACAACTTCAGGCTCACTTTACTGTACGTATTGTTTTTCTCTTTCTTCCATTCTAAATGTTTATAGAAAATAGTTGACTTTTTATTATTTTGGTTCATTAGTTCGACAATTTCATTCATTACAAATAACTTTGATTTGAACTGTGGAGCCATGAGAGCCACGCTGTGATTGGCTGAGCGTGTCCCATGCGTGTTGTGGTAAACAAGATCCGAGGAGCGTATGCTTGCGTAGACGTGCTAATGGAGGCTCCTCTCAGGGGGCTGAGTTAGCGAGCTGTCTTCTGTCCCCTCTCCTCACTTCTGCTGTTTCCACTGACCGCGAGGCGACTGCACGGCCGGGGACCACTTGTGAATCAACCGGGAGCAGGTGGTGAGTATCCCCGGGTCGAGTTATGTCACGGCCGCCGCGCACTGTTAGCTTCTAAACTCACAATGCTAGCCCAGTGGCTAAACTAGCCGGAACTGCTCTACAGCTAATGTCGGTGCAAGGGGTCGGGCGGAGTCTATTTCCTGGGACAGTCTCGCTTGACTTGGCGAATGGTGGTTTCACTGTTTGTATCTTCTACCAAATACTACAACTGTACAACTGATCGTTTATTAATGACCCAGCTGAGATTGTGTAGCTGATAAAGTGTCTTGACGAGGATGTGGTTGCGGTTTCTGTGCGAGTTTGCGAACAGCTCCCTGAGCGACTGAGTTGGATAGCACGTAATCAAGCTACGGTGGAATATGTAACGCAGGACGTAGTCCCATCCCGTCCTGATTCTAACGTGAACTAGCGAGCTAACGCTAGCTGGGACTGCTGTTCTTCTTGGAGGCGTCGTGAATACACGTTGACAGACACACGGTGGTAATGTACACCTTGATTTGTGATGTCATGTACGTGGCTACAACTAAATGGGATTATAGCACCGTTGCTATGCTAACAGGATAGCTAATGATGTGCTATGTGTCAGTGGATATTCGCTACCCGGAGTAGCTCATGTTTCTGTAGCAGGTGAGCAGAGGAGCTAATGTTAGCTTCTGCGCCTCAGGCCGAATTAAAGAGCCGCAGGTTTAACCAATCAGGGCCGGTTAAAGCTTCTCCCTGCCCCGTGCAGACCAGCCCGTCCCCCGCTAAACGGAGGAGACCCCCACGGACGTGCTACTCACTACAGACGCACGGAATTAGTTTGTATTATTTAATCGAGCCACAAAGATGCAGGTCACATTCTGACGCAAAGTTATTAAAGTTTTTTGGCTCTGTTATTTACATTTCAAATCACTAGATGTGGGTTGAAGCGGCACCAAATTGCACACACTCGTAAATATTAGTTCTACAAACATGGTTGATTTGTTTTCATCGATAATCAATTATTCTCTGATAAATCAAGGAAAGTGACAAAAAAAAATAGTGGGTCCGCCCCCTGATCCGGCTCTGAAATACTATTTAATGGGTTCTTCCCTGACCCATGCTCCATCTCTCCATGCTCCAATTTCGTGGTAATCCCTCCACTAGTTTTGGTTCAATCCTGCTAAAGAACAGACAAATAAACACAGACAAAACATAACCTCCCTGGCTGAGGTTATGATGGAATACTATATTCAAAACATATATATATATATCAGAATGGCATATCATTAAATCACAGTTTCTCCATTTACAATGTACAGGCTTGGCCACTGAAGTTTGGGATGGCGTCTGACGTGGTTTCCCAAACCCATGGTTCCAAGGGGATCATGACTTTCTACCCGACTCCTGAGCAATTCAAGAACTTCAGCCGCTACATTGCTTATATTGAGTCCCAGGGAGCACATAAAGCAGGCATGGCTAAAGTGAGTACTGAAGTGCATGTTTATGGTCACATTCACAACCATTGTGGAGTTAATAGGATTGTATGTGTAGTACAAAAAGTACTAACACAAATTCAAAACTAAAAACTTAGAATAGCCCAAATATCAGTATCATCTGTTTGACGTTTTATTATATTCTATTTCATGTCAACACTTGCTTGTCATATACCAGTACTTGTCATAGAAATGTATTCCTCCAACGTGTGCTGGTAGATGATCTTCAAATAGTGTTTAGAAAACAGAGATTCACTGTTAACTTCCCTCCCGAAAGATTGTCCCACCAAAGGAATGGAAACCTCGACAATCTTATGATAACATAGATGACCTGGTGATACCAGCACCCATCCAGCAGGTGGTGACAGGCCAGTCGGGCCTTTTCACTCAGTACAACATTCAGAAGAAGTCAATGACAGTCAGAGAGTTCCGCAAGATTGCTACCAGTGACAAGTAAGAAGTGCACATTTTTTATAATTTTAATGATTTTTTAAAAATATTAATATTTTTTTTAATTTACAGTTAAAGTAACATTTTTGCTCTTTTTTTTTAATCTGTAGACGATTAAAATGAGACAAATATTCAAGAAATATATATTTGTCACATTTATGCTTTTTGAAAATCAGGTCACCATTTACTCACTTAGCTGTCTGTTCCCAGTAAAATCTATTTTAGCCTTGAGTCATCGAATGTTTTTTTTATGCCATTGTACTAGATAATCTGTAGTTGAATACTTTCCACTGTTTAACATCTTCTGATACTAAAAGTGTATTTATGGCTTGACTAATTAACTGTTGCTTATTCCTTGTGTAGGTTCTGTAGTCCACATTATGATGACTTTGAGGAGCTGGAAAGGAAGTACTGGAAGAATGTGACATTTAATCCTCCAATCTATGGAGCAGATGTTAATGGAAGCCTGTATGACCCTGTGAGTTACCATCCTTTGAGAGTTCTTGATGTATTGAATATTTATCAGCAGTGATGGGTTCTCTGTGTTGACCTGAAAACCTAGGGCGATGATTATGTTACCGATCAAATTGGTTTTGATCACTTATAGTTATCAGGTGTTGATCAGATGTTATTCTCTTTCTGTAGGATGTCAAAGAGTGGAACATTTGCCATCTGGACACCATCTTGGATACCGTTGAACATGAAAGTGGCATCACTATCGAGGGAGTTAATACACCCTACTTGTATTTTGGCATGTGGAAGACCACCTTTGCATGGCACACTGAGGACATGGACCTCTACAGTATTAACTACTTGCACTTTGGACAGCCCAAATCATGGTAAAAATACAAACAGTTTTTTACTTGATATGCACAATGAAAGATTTTAATTTTTACACATGCTTATAGAATTCTCACATTCCTCAAAAATGTTACGAAGTTGTTTTCCTACCTCTGCTTGAAACCTGTGGCAGGTTGTCTGCTTTAAGCTCTGACCTAAACCATCTCTTCCACATGTAAATGTGTCATTTACATTAGTAAAGACCCTTTCACAACCAGAAGACAGGCTTCCTGTTTCACATCAATGGCAGTAGATCATTAAAGCAGCAGGGTGTTCTATCCCAGAATGCTTGGGTTTAAGAAGACATTTTGAATTTGGCTCCTACTCCTTATCTACTGGTTATTAGAACATCAATACACCACACTAGCCAATCAAATCCAAATATTGAGTTGAAGTGTTTGCTAATGTTAAGTTTGAAGTTGTCTAAACCAAGCTAGCAACTGCCCAAACTACATTGAAAGAGCTCAAATCTGGCACACTTAAAGGAAATGTACTTAATTTAATGGCCTGACATTTAATGAGTAGACCAAGCAGTTAGCCAATCAGCTACTATAGGGGCACCACTAACTTACCGTCTGTCATATAAACAGTGTTGTAGTGGATGATATCTTTGTTGTATTATCTATGATCTATCTGTCAGTTTATTGTGAATGAGAACTCCATTTGACTGTCTTCAGGTACTGTGTGCCCCCAGAGCATGGGAAAAGATTGGAGCGTCTGGCTCAAGGTAGGAGAGCAGTGGAATACTTTCTTTTTGTGTTTACAGTATACATCTTTTAACTGTACGAACCTCCTGAACCTCAAAGTGATGTAATGTCAGTTTAAAATCCATCTGCACATTTTTCTTCAAGGCTTCTTTCCTGGTAGTGCCCAAAATTGTGAGGCCTTTCTGCGGCACAAGATGACTCTCCTCTCACCCTCTATCCTGAAGAAATATGGCATTCCGTTTGAAAAGGTAGGTGAAGAGTTACTGTTTGTTTGCATTTCCAAAAGGGATCCGACTCTATGACTAAAAGCCAAATGTTTAAACGTTAGTAAGGGTTTTGTTACTTAATCCTCAGATAACTCAGGAGGCTGGCCAGTTCATGGTTACTTTCCCCTATGCCTATCATGCTGGTTTCAATCACGGCTTCAACTGTGCTGAGTCCACCAACTTTGCCACCGAGAGATGGATTGAATATGGCAAACAAGCAGTTTTGGTGAGAACTGCCAAATGGAACCATTTACTTACACTTGTTATCTTTCAAGTAAAAATGGAATATGGATTTTTAAGATTGAATTTACATTATTTGAATCTTCAGTGCTCCTGCCGTAAGGACATGGTGAAGATTTCCATGGATGTATTTGTGAAGAAGTTCCAGCCGGATCGTTATGAACAGTGGCTGGCAGGACGAAATGTACCCATCGACCACTCCCGACCCACCCCGGAGGCTAAGGAGTTCCTGGGGGATTCCTCCAGTGACATCCCCAGCAATAGTTGCTCAGTGGAGAACTGTGGAGAGGACGGAGAGCGGAAGAGGTGAGTCACTTGGAGCTGAAAAAGAGTCTCCTTGTGTATGAATGTGTCTTTTGATGAGTTATACAGTGAGATTTAGTACTCCTTGTTTTGGCACTTCCTGTTGGGGTGTGGGTACGTCAGTCTTAAGCCACCTAAACAGTTTTGATAATTCAATTATTTAGAATTTTTTTTTATTCTGTTCCTGACATGAACTTATTTTTTAGGATTTTAGGATGCCACCTCATATTATGTGCTTTAAAGATCTTTATCCGAGGCACACATAGCTGAAGTCCAGTTTCACTTTCCATGATCTCCAGCAGATGGCAGTAACAACTCGTCAAGTAGTCTTTGAGTCCTCACAACCTTACATGTCACCAAGATCCTTTCTTTATATGTTATGAATTTCCATTCTCAACTTTTATTGTTACAGTGAGGTGCATGTTCATCTTATTCTCTATTCTGTAAAAGTAATACATCTTGGTGTTTTAGTGTTACATTTTTGTTTTAATTGTTATCTATAATAGATGAACAAAACATAATGGTTACATTCTGTATGTCCCCTACTGATTCATTTGTTAGTGAGCATGTACCGTTTTTTGCTAATGAAAAGCTTTTCTGTTCTCTGCCCCATGTCTGCATCTGGTCTGTCCTCAGCATGACACAGAGGATAGAGACCAAGAGACACAGGGTGTGCCTGGAGGTTCCTAAGGAGGTTGCTCCCAAGGATGAAGATGAGGAAGAAGCGGAGCAGTATGGGAAACGTCCGAGGCTAAACCTCATACCTCCACGTACTGCTCCACAAGACGGCAGGAGAAATAAAGGTATTATTATCTTCATTTTACTAGTTTCTTATAGGTTATTAACATTATATAAAGGATGTGTCCAATGTTTCCTCCTATTTAATAAACATAACTCTCTAAATTTAGTGATGTGCTATTTTATTTTGAGTGTCTAAATTTTGCGTGTGTCTCATAGCAAGTTTCAGACACCGCTTTGCTTTTGGGAGAAAGAAATGCCAGTTCATCTTTTATCCTGACTTCATGAAAATACTTCTGATTTAATTTACAGGTCCACCAAAATTGGTTGTCACGCCGACCAAGCTCACTTTAATGGATCCGTTTCACAGATGCTTGACCCAAAGTAACGATGCAGGCCGTACGCCTCATTACACCAAGACTCGAGCACCTGCCATCTCCTCTCAGTCCCACACCAGAAACGGACATCTATCTACATCGGCACCTCCTGCATGGAGAGAAGCGTCAGCACAGCCTTCTCGCAAAATGGGGGTTGCAAGCCTGCTCTTCCACAGGACTTTGAGTCCAAAAGACGCTCTCCAGGTGCACAGCTACACTCTAGAAAAGCAGCGGCAATCTCACACACAGCTCCAGGTTCACAGCTATGCCAAAGAGCATCAGCCACGTCATCTACAGCACAAATCCTACACACAGGTACAGTCTTCATTTCAGTCCCCGAGCTGTGAAGCAGCAGAGCAACAGCAGGAATCTAAATTTATTTTTATCAAAATGGCACCAACTAAATCGGAGGCGCAGAGTCCCGAGAAGCAAGACCAGGAGGAGGACAAACCCGAAATATCAACATCCGTTGAAGCTCAGCCTAAAGTGGAGGAGCCAGAAGTTGAGCCTGAGTCTGCTTCCCCTCAGGTTCAACCACCACCACAAGAGTTGAGCAATGTGGTGAAAGAATTTCCCCAAAACAAGCGAAAGGTTCGTGTTCGTATGTTTCTTACAGACACATGGAAGGTGTGACACAGTCTGTGTGCATGAGTGGCATATGCATGTTTTAGCACAGATCGTGGTGTATAGTGCATTCACTGTCTGCGGTTCACCCTCTTCTTACTTTGCAATACGTGTATAAGTCTGCATTAATGGAAAATACAGCCACACTTTTTGGAGGCTCTGTACTGATGCAATTTCCTTGCATGGTGTTTGCATACTAATCTCTTCCAGCTCAGTTGACCACTAACATAATAATTTAATGATTTATCTGGTGGTGGCAGAAAACTGTATATCAGGCATTATTCTGCAATATACCACAAAGTTTGGATGTTAATAATGCTGTTCAAACTACAGAGTAACCAATGCCCGCTTGCTGATTGTGGCATTACCATCCTGAGAGACACCATTCCTCTCCAGGAACCAGATTACAAAGAGACGAAGGTGGTCACTCAGAATCATCACGTAAGTAGCTGTCTGCTCGGATCGAGTTCTCAAAAAGAATGATTAGGCCTAATGATTACCATGAAATGAATGCATTCAGTACAGAGCTCTCAACATTCCTCAAAATAGGGAAACTTCATAGCAGCTGATGTTTAAGTAGATTGTATTTGATACAGTAGAGTTCTTGTTTTTAATTTGTGTTTTGTTCTACAGTTGTTGCTCCAGCAGGTGTCAGAGGAGCAGTCGTACTGCAAGTCAGTGGTGAAGAAGCAGCAGCAGCAGCAGGAACAGCTCCGTAAGCTGCCTCGCCACCACCCTCTAATCAAAGAGGTGCACAGTGATGATGGTGAGCACAACATTGATCCTAGTTAGTTTATCGTCTAAAGTTCATTAATAGTTCCTTGAATTTACCGAAAATGAGTAGGTTCCACATTAGCTAATTTAGATGTTAAATACCACACAATGTTTAAAATTTGCCATTTCTCCAGAAAATAGAGATATTAAAGTTGGCATAAAAAATGTTGGGAACTTATTTAGATATTTTTTACCAGTCACAACTTTTTGAGGGTTACCTGTCTGGGACTGACCTGGTACAGGACTCAAATATCAAGTTATGAACCCATAATGTACGATTTCTAATGTTGATATCGTTTTTTCCTCCTCATATGTAGATATGTTTGTAGATGTGGAGTTCAAACAAGAGGAGGAGTGGGCGAAGCCACTAACCCAGCTGTGGCAGTGTCGGCCTTATAACCACGAGGCAGAGAAGGAGTACAACAAGAGAATGGGGCAGCACGCCCCCTACTGCTCCATTTGCCTAATCTTCCACACTCATCATCAGGTGAGAACTAAAACATTTCATGTTGTCTTAAAACTACTTCTGTTGTTTAATTGTTATTCACACCCTTTTCAATCTGTATTTCCCCCCCTCAAGTCTGAGTCCAGTACTGGGAGTTCTAGCATCAAGTTAGTGAAACGCCGAGGTGGCCGCCAGTGGTCCAAACCGCTCATCCCTGAAATGTGTTTCAACACCCAAACCAACACCCAAACCAGCAAGACCAATGAGATTGAGGAGGGACAGCTGTCGAACCCTCACATGGGAGAGGACGGGACCAGCCTGCTAGTCAGTTGTGCTAAGTGCTACGTCCGTGTGCACACCAGTAAGCTCCGTTTTATGTATCTTTTTTTGGGGGGGGGGTTTAAGGAGCAGATATGTACACATTACATAGAGGCAAAATTAGGAAATGTCCCTTTAAAGCAATGGACAAGGATTCAGGAACATATGTCACAGTAGAACAAATGGTACACAAGAATGTAAATGAATGGTTTAAATTTTGTAAAAGTAAAAGAAACAAAAACATTACCTCCAACATACCTAGGCAACTACCAAAAACGGAGTGCCTTACCACACAAGCAAAATGTAACGGCGGGTACACAATTTAAAGAGACCTGCTCCAAAATAAAATAACTCCGCTAGTAGTAAAACCCTCAGTGACATCACAGATAAGTTAAGTTCCAGGGACCATTTTTGTAATTTAAAATTTTTACAAGAAGACTTGAGTTTATCAATAAAGTAGAGCAAAGCATAAACCATTCTATCTGGCTTAAAGCATGTACAGTTACAGTTGTATCAAAAACAGCACTAAAGGCCATACATGCATTATGGATGAATACACAAACAACTGTGGGACATTAAATTATTCAGCAATCAGTGCAAACAGCTCTTGCACCCACAACACAATTTTTTTGCTGAATAAAGTCCTGTTGGTAGTTAAGTTAAAGTTGAGCTTTCTTTGCAATTCTTTCTTACTTTAATCCTGCCTCTTGAAAAATATTTACTTTTGATGTAGTCATTTCTGTCTTTTTATAGTCCCATCAGTTGTGATCATTCTTTAAAATCTGAAATTATTTTGCAAAAGCAGACAAACAATTAAATCTTGCTCTTGAAAATACTCAGCCCAACATGAAAACAAGCTGAGAAATCAAGCACCAGAGGACTTGGTGTGTGACTTGTACTTTTCTCTTCCTGTTCAGGTTGCTATGGTGTGTCTGGTTCTGCAACAGAGCTGGACGATTGGCTGTGTGCTCGCTGTGAGGCTAATGCCATCACTGAGGTCAGTTCATTGGTCCCCAATGGCAACAGATGACAATGCACTTTTTTCCCCCCTGTCATATAGAGAAAATACACATTCATAAATACAACGGTAGAGTTGGTTTTTCCCATTCCGCTGTCAGGAAATCATGATCAGGCGTAAACAGAAGAGAATTACTTTGAAAAGCCAAGAGATGTTATTGGTACATCTGTGTTTTACTTAAGTTTCAGTCAAACATAAACCTTTCCTGATGAATATATTGTACTGGCCTTAGATGTGCAATATCTACAGTAGTTTTTAATTTTGAAAATATGTTTGGGTTTCAGCTAGTTTTGTTTATGTTGGCAGGGCTACTTACCCGATTCTCTTACACTGTAATAAGAGAAAACATCGGGTTTGAGACTCAATTAGTTTTCTCTCAGGCTCTAACAGAAAATTGCATCCTGCGACTGAAGTCTGCAGGTCTGTTTTTCTGATTACACTGTAAAACAAAGTTGGTTTAAAAAAGCTTAAAAGATAATTCACCCAAAAATGAATCTTCACTCAATGTACTCACCACTATGCCGATGGAGGGGTGGGTGAAGTGTCCAGAAAACACTTTTTAGGATTAAACAGCATTGCAGCAAAATCCAATATAATTAAAGTAAATGGCAACAGAACGACAACAGAAAGAAATGTAAAATACCTCGATACTGCTCCTGTGGTGTCATACAAGTGTCCAGATGCCACCAAGTACATTTACACCATGTGTTTAGTCTAAATGTCCTCTGTGATCCACACACACATGTGGCCCCGTAAGAGGATAACAGCGGACATTTAGGCTAAAACATGTTGTAAATGACGCCGTTTTGAGTCCAATTTAAATGAATGTCTTTTTTACGTTTGAAGAATTGGTCAACATCCATTCAATTGTATTGGATTTTGCTGCAACAGTCACTACGTTTACATGATGGCATAAACCCGATTTCGGCTGAAGCCCGGTTTCTCTATCCATGGGGGGTTAACTGCTCTATCTCAGGGTACATGGCACTGAGAAATCCGACTCTTGTCCGAAACCATTTCATACCCCGCTACTATAGGTGGCGCTGTTTTCATTACAGCTAGTGGTGACTACCAACAAAAAAAACAACAGCCTTCAACTCAGCATGCGAGAAAGATGACGAACGGAGAGCAAGGTGAAGCTACGTCCCTCTACATGATGTTGTGCATGTTTACTCTAGGAGTACTGCGAATGCGAACGGCGCATTTGATTAGAATGGTTTGTTTGTTTGTTTTTGCCGGCCGGCACAGGGCAGCGACATTTTATCTAACTGTCGACTTCCGGGCCACGGCCAGGGAGGGAGGGGGGGGGGGGGCAGGATCTCAAGCATGCCCAAAGACGTCATCTCCAGTTGTTGTCTAGCTTCCAGAGTTACATGCGCGCGTTGTCCGATATACAGCCAAATCCGATCTACTTATCTGGGGGTGGTTATCCGACTTCAGTCGGACACAAGAAATCTAGATTTGTGGAGTTACATGACGTGGATCTTCGATTGAAACCGGACAACGCCAGAAATCGGGTTTAAATCGGACACATGTAACCGCAGTGACTGTTTGTCTCATGTTGGAAACCTGGCTCTCCACCTCCTTTGTTCTGAGGTTGTTCCATTCCTTTGGCTGTCATTGTTTGGGGGGGATTTGTTTTTCCCAATTTTGTTTATAAAATGTATCTTTACATTTCCTTTGCCTTAAGCATTCCTGTCTGCTCTGAACAATAGACACACATTCTGGGAATGTGGCCAAGTAGTGACACAAACACTTGCCCACCAGTGGGCAGTGTTCACTCTACACTTCATAGTCATGTCTCAAAGGACTCCTGCTGTTTCGGTTTTCAGTTTTTTTGACTATGAGCTGAAAGGTGATAAATATGTGTTTAGGGTGTTGTAAAGGTGATAAATATGTGTTTAGGGTGTTGTTTATTTTATAGAATCTGCTACTATTTACCAGTGTCACTCTGTGGTTCACTTAATGTCAGCGTTTCACACTAGGTTTGAAGAAGTGCAGTGAGGTGCTGCACACAGCTGACACAGTTCGACAAAAACTTCAGCTTTATTTATATAGCACTTTAAACACAACATTGTTGATCTAAAATGCTTTACAAAAAGTGATTACAACAATAACAAAAACATAAAACCAACAATCATAATACTACACAACACAACAACTTGGACACATTGAAAGGCTAAAGAATAAAAATGTGTTTTTAGATTACTATTGAAAATTTCTATTGAGGGGGAGAATCAGATGATGGGAGGGAGAGGGTTTCAGAGTTTTGGGGCTGCGATGGAGAAAGCGAATAATTTAACCTATATAGCGGGTATATCTCAGTCTGATACACCAGAATGTATGGCATTATCACCATTTGAGCTATTAAACATACATTATTTAGATGTCATTGTTGTGTGTGTCTTCCCGTAGGACTGCTGTCTGTGTTCCCTCAGAGGTGGAGCTCTGCAGAGAGCCAACAATGACAAGTAAGTTATACAGCAGGTAATGGTGCAACCACCATAGAGAAGAATAGGGATGGGTATCGTTTGGTTTTTATCCGATACCGGTTCCTAACCGATACTTTTAAAACGATACCGGTTCATAAACGGTGCCTGGACCGATACTTTTTTCAAAAAAAGTGCACAAAACGATGCTTGACTAAGAAAGGCTTTTTTTATTGCCAAATATATTAACTGTTTAAAGTAGATTATAAATATAAATAAATACACAACCCTTTTTAACTTAAAACTATGAATAACATACGAACTGTTAACAAAAGTTTACACTATACTTAAAAAAATACAAAACACACACACTCTGGCTCGTGACTCTGACTTTGGTGCCTGAGCCAAATGAAGACTAAGGGGCGCTTTCCCATCACTCAGAGACCCCCGTGTCTCCGCGGCTGGGGCTGTCGCAGGGGGGCTTCGGCCCGCCTTCGTCCCCCTAAAATGCGATCGCTTTTATGAAACATTTCTCGGTGTGGTCTTTGTTCCTCCCGCCCCGAGCCTTTCCAAGCCGACCCGGCCGCGGCGCACCGCCGAGGAGGAAATGCGCCCGGCGGGGGGGGAGAGGTCTCGCGAGGAGATCCCCCCTCTCCCACCTGCACACGGGGCGCGGGCAGCGCGGGGACAAGAGTCTGTCCACCGGCAGCCCGGCGGGGGCCACCGCTTCCCGTGAAGGAAGGAGCGGAAGTGTGAGGAGGCGGGACGAGCGGAGACCTCAGGCTTCGATTGGCTCAGGCACCGAAATGAGGCACCGAAATCTCCGTTGCATTTCGGTCCGGGTAGGTACCGGTTGTATTGGAACCGGTTCTCGGTACCCAACCCTAGAGAAGAATTGGCTCCGTTATTACTTTCAGGTTGCAACATGAGGTCACTCTAAAGATGTCTGTGGTACTAAGCTTCTATCATATCTTGTTGATAATGGTTCATTTGGAAGAAGTAGAATATAGAAAAAAAACTGCAGATTTCTACCAGTGGCCTCTTTTCAATTTAGTCTGACCGCAGTAACTCTGCCTGACTGGAATTTGCCAAATTTTAATATAGAGATACAACAGCTATCTAACCCATGTCTACAGTATCTATCATGCAGAAAACTGTCTCTGAGAAAACTGCTGAGGTAGACAGGGCTGAAAGTGTGGGAGTTCAATTTATATTTTCTCTTCCAAAGGTCAAGAAGGCTATTTCACACTCTGGTATCACAGTCATGAATTGAGGGAATTTGTTTTTTGAAGCTTCTTCATGATTTAATAAACAATTTTGCTGATTTGGAATAAATTGGCATTGATTATATTATTTGTAAATATATATTTGTCCCTTTGTCCAAAGTCTAATACTCAAAGTTCCAACGTGGTCCTTGTAGTAATAGATTCTTACGGTTTATACAAACAAAGCCAAAAGTATTCGGACAGTTACGAAGATGTTTTTATATCAGGCTTTATGTAGTACATTCAGTTTGAAATAAGTAAATTAGTGGATACTACATCTTTGTCTCAGCTTTAATGTAGGTTTACATCAATGTAGAAAAAAGTGTGGGAGATCTTGCTCTTTAAACAGAACCAAATGGGTTCAAACCTCATTGGACACTTGGCTACTAAATGTTTGTGGTGCAGCTGTGAGTGGACAAAGACAGCTCTGGTCACATGTGACTCTGAGTTGACCTCAGATCGATGGGACCTCTTCTGTAAATGCGAGGAGTGATGAAGAAGGTATTAAAGAGAGGATTATACCTCCGAACCTTGACTCTTTGTTTCCAAGCAGTACAGAAAGCTGTACGGAAAACACTTAGTTGTCGAGTATTTGCTTTAACATTTGCAGAAACACTTTGCCCTGGACGTTGAACTATTTGTCCTGAATTGACTTCATGTTTGTCTTCTTCACAGGTGGGTTCATGTGCTGTGTGCCGTCACTGTGCTGGAAGCATGCTTTGTCAACATCACTGAGCGGAGCCCCATCGACCTCTCTGCAATACCACTGCCACGGTTCAGACTGGTAAGACCCCTCACAGTTTGGGTTGTATGTTTGATATGATGTAATAGGTTCCTGCATGGGGTACTTCCTGTTAATTTTTTTGTTTTATAACCAAAATATTGGCATTAAACTGCGACCTTGGTTTTTAGCTCAGTTTCTCTCTAATTTTAAAATTATTTGATACATACATTGACTGACAGTATATACCGCATTTATTTAATGTGGTTGCAACCAAGCCTATAACTTGTTTTTGTTGCATTCCACTCTTATCATTCATATGGTTTCTGCTTTTTCTTTTGGCATGATTAGTCAATTCTTTTTTGCTACTGCCAAACTCTTCTGGCCAATATATAAATGAGATTCTTAGTAAACAAGGGTGTACTGGGTGTGCGTCTGGTTGTGATGCCCACTGTGGACAAGCACTTCTCAAGTGAAACTGATATCCAGTCATAAGGCTGTCCTTACAGTTCCGCTTCTCGCCAAAACGAACTAACTTGGCTCACAACAGTCAGCCTTGTTTCCATTGTTGTATGTCTCGATCTCACTGGGTCCACTTCTAAATAAGTACATAGGATGTGAGGAGCCAATCAAAAGGAAGTTGTGTAATTTCCTTCCAACATATCTGTCTTCCAGTTCACGTCTGTCTGCCTCTTTTAATTCCCTTGATAATTTGTTTTTTTGTTCTCATCGTCCTCCCCACTGGGCTTGCTTCCTTTCTCCTCCTTTACTTCGTCCCTACTTCCTTTAACTTCAACCTGCTATGTCACCCTGGTAGAAGTGTGTGTACTGCAGGAAACGGATAAAGAGGGAAGTGATGGGCTGCTGTGTCCAGTGCTCCCACGGGCGCTGCTCCACGGCGTTTCACCCCACATGCGCTCAGGCAGCCGGGGTCCTCATGCACCCAGATGACTGGCCCTTCGTAGTCTTCATCACCTGCCACAGGCACAAAACGCCTGTCATACCTGAGGTAACATAGTAAAACCAATACTTAAAAGCCAATACTTATTTATTAGATGCAAAAACTCACTTAACATTTGCATTACTTCCTGTAGTGGTGCCATTTGATTACAAGCTGTTGCTCTGTGTCTGAACTCTGTGCGCAGCTCAGAATAAGATGTTTAGTTAAAAGGGAAGCTGGCAAGTCAGTAATGTAATGATCATATGCCCTTTCTCTGTTTCGAGAACTGACATGCATGTTGTAGGAAACGGCCAAGTTTATCCATGCTTATTCTGTGCTTATTTCTGGGAGTACAAATGGCAGCATTACCACTTTAGGAAATTTCCTAAAGTGGTATTAGTGCTCTTATCGTGGTAATCATTAAATTCTCAAAGCAGTGAATCTTGACAAAGACCCGCTCGACTTCACAATTTTACTGTTTTTGTTGTGTTGCTTGATAAAACTTCATTCTTGTTGTATAGCCTTCTGCATTACTGCCAGCTGGTGGACTTGAGCGTGTTGATACATTTTCAGGTTGCCTCATGTCCCCTTCTAAGATACCTTGATAAAGGTTCCTGTGACTAAAAGTTCTGGGTACTTGAAAAAATAGTAGTAGTAGTAGTAGTAATAGTTACCTTGATTCATTAATGGAGGGAGACAGAGATCCGGTTGCTCCTATCAGATGCACTCAGTGTGATTTGTTCCATGAAGCAGAGAGCAGCATATTTTCATTTACAAATGACTGACCAAATGTTGTTTTAGCCACAATAGTAATCTAATCTTTGTAGACCCGTGGTGTTCAATACTCTATAAACACTGTCTTGTCTTTCCTGTGACATAAAGCCGTTTGTGATCATAAACATTTCATACAAACATTCTGTTTCTGTCCTTTAGCGCAACAAGGCATCAATGAGGGAGTTGGCAGTGGGACAGAAGGTGATCTGTAAATCCAGAAATGCCCGTTACTACCACAGTGACGTGGTGGAGCTGACCACAGCCTCCTTCTATGAGGTTGTGTTCGATGACGGGTCTTACAGCGATAACCTTTTCCCTGAGGACATCGCGGTTAGTATAAATTACTATTTTTTTTTAGTAGCTATGGGTAGTGGATCACAGATAAATTAAAGTGACGGATATAAGCCACAGCAGCTAAAGTTTCCTCAGATCAATTTCCATATCTAATGTACAGCCTGAGTTCATCGCTTGCTGTGATGTGTTTGCAGAACCGTGACTGCGTCCGTCTCGGTCCACCCACCGAAGGTGATCCTGTTCAAGTGCGATGGACAGATGGGCTGATATACGGAGCCAAATTTGTAGCATCACACTCCATCCCTATGTACCTGGTAAGCTCTCCCCTCCCTCTGAGTCTCTGACTTGCATATACTGTATCTAACAGGGTTACTCAGTTTGTCAAAAGCATATCACAGGAACTGGCTTATGTTCCTCAATCTCAAACTGTGGGTGGCCTGTGTGTTTTAAAAATGAACTGTTGGGACACATTTGGAAATATATGAATGTATGTGTGTTAGTGTACTTTTACCACCCAGTTTATTTACCCATGTGGTTGAATTTGAATGCACATCAGGGTTTCCCCCAGAAAACTTGCTAAGCCTGGTGGTAGGGCTGCTAGAAGGCACCCGCGGGGGGGGGGGGGGGATTTTGAGCTGGACACCATTGTTTCTTATACTCTAAACATGTTGCACTTTGTTTAATATGCACACCTAACTTTTTTTTTTGATAAGGGGTTAAATAGATACTTTGATATCTTTTTGAGTTGCACTGCTGACTTAACTTATAAGCCCTCTTTTTTATTTAGCATTTAATATTTGAGCCTTTGTTTACATTTTGTTTTGTGCTGCATTATATGGTGACATACAGTTTGTTGTTATCAAAATAAAATTAACTGAATTGAATTGGTCAATTAGATTTTTTTGGAGGAAAATTAATCGTTTAGATTAATCGACTAATCGATAAAATAGTCGTCAGATTAATCGATAGAAAAATAGTCGTTAGTGGCAGCCCTACTTAATATTAAAAATTAAAAAAATTCAAGTTTGCTGTGAACATAGCAGTCAGGCCTCTTATTTCAGAAACAATGAACCGTAACAGTTTGGTTACCAATAAAAGATAAGCGTACTACTTCTTTGCTTTCAGCCAGCTACTCAAACAGACAAGCAACAAAATAACAAACAAACAAAATACACAGGCAAGTGTCGGCCTACTTTGAAATAAATTAAACACAGAACTTTGTAGGGCTATTTAAGTCCTCCTCATATTTGTGGAAAATGTATGAAATAAGAAGTACCCTATTTTTAAATAAATAAAACCAAATAGCTGCAGCCTAATCGTGTAACGGACTAGGTTTATGTTTATGTTCGGTTTTGACTTATGTTCAGTAAAACACTGTGTTGAAGGAGCGATCTGATGTCTGAGGGTCAGTGAAGGCGACATATGTTCAGTAAAACACTGTGTTGAAGGAGCGTTCTGATGTCCGAGGGTCAGTGAAGGCGTCTGGGTGGGACATGTGACTGTTTGGACCAATAGGATGGTTGCTTGGGGATCGGGGCTCAATGAGGAAGTGAACTGTTGTTGATGTGCGCGAGTGACGGATTTTTTTTTTTTTTTAAATAAAAAAAACATGCAACGCTTAGCCTGGCGGGGGGGGGGAGTAAAGCCTGGCGGCCCGCCAGGCCTATACAGCACTGGGGGAAACCCTGCACATCATTTGAATGTCAATGGATTCACTTGAACATGTTTGTACATTAAGGTGGAGTTTGAGGATGGGTCACAAATCTCTGTCAAGCGAGAGGACATCTTCTCTTTGGATGAGGATCTGCCTAAACGAGTCAAGTCACGAATGGTACATTTAAATCTCATTTGTTGCAAAGAAAAAGTTCATGAGGTTGGAATGTTAACATTTATACACCTGAGGTAACTTGTGCATGTATAAACTGTAACTTTTATGACTGGTTGCATGTTTCTACCCCTAGAGCCGGATTAAGTGTCTGTTTTCTATATGTTGTCATAGTTTTCAAGATGTGACTAATGAAGTGCATTGAGACTCACTGAAATGCTCTCGGGAAAGGCATTATAAGAAATAAAGTTTGTGAGAGCTCTGAGCCTGCCAAAAAAATTGCATTTCAGACATTGGCTGTCTATTAGCTGTAGCTGTTCTTCAGTGACGAAAAGAACGATGATAACAATGAAGAAGATTCAGACGCATGTAGCAGACATGTTTGAGGAGGAAGGAGAGAGCGAGAGCTCAGCAATTTTTGCTGGCTTTTTTCATTTAGAAAAAAACAAATGTTCATGAACCTGAGGGAAATTACCATGATTTAAAATGAAAGCCAAATGTTTTTAATTTCATGTCTATCTGCTTAGGAGACTGAGAAATTCAAGTGTTTCTGTTATCTCAAGTGGTACAATTTTATTACAAGCCTCAGGTCTTATTGGTTTAAATTAGGTCATTATATGATTGAGTTCTGTAACACCAATAAGTGCTGATTTTCTGTCCCTGTTGTGTTTGTTCCTCAGTCCGTGGCGTCAGACATGCGTTTCGAGCTCTTCTCACAGAGCGGCGTCAAGCAGAACTCCAAAAGGCAACGGGTCATCAACAGTCGATATAGAGGGGACTACGTTGAGCCCGTCATTTACAGAACCATCATGGAGTAATGGCATTTCTCTCACCTCCTGCTTTCCATCAGCACCGCTTCTTCTCTTCCACCTCATCAACTCACCAAGGAGAGCTAGAAGTCCTGTGTGCTTCTGGATATTGCCGATAGGAACGGCCACCCCATCCTCACCCTCCTTTTCCACAGCCTGTCTGGCTACATAGTTTTGAACTACGGCTGGGACTTTAGATGATTGTTTGCATTGTATACATACCTGTTAGACCCCTGTTTTCCATCGAACTCAGTAGATCTATCTTCTTCTTCCCTCTCATTTAGATTTATTCTTTTTCTCAGGAAGAAGCCATGCAGTGATAATTAAATATGGAAACTGTTGTGCTACCTACCTGAAGCAGGATGTTTACTTTTTGTCTACCACCACATTAAGAAGTAAACACATGGTAGACAATGGACGGTTTTCCTAGTACGGATGTTTCTTCTGCTCTTGACTTACAGACTCATTTTATTTTCATAATTCTTGTCATTTCCAGTGCTTGGTAATGTGGCTTTAAAGGAAGTGTGATAATGGGTCCGTTTTTAATTTTGTTCTCATCAAGGACAAAAGTCATAACTGTACAATCAATTTTAGCCAATCAGCTGTTGACTACCAACTACAATAAAATGATATAACTGATCAATTTGATTCTGTTTTGACCCCAAAGAAATGAAATGATGCATTCAGGTCACATGCTGAAGCATCTGTAGATTGTACCAGTCTCTTCATGCATCACATTAACATGATTCACAAGCCTTTCTTCTCATAGGAACTTCAGCGTGCATCTACTGTGAAGAGAACTAGATGTGTGTTAGTGGCCCGAGCCTTACATTTGAAAGGGTCAAGCGTACTTTGGTTTTCCTAAAGTTTGTTAAGACTATTGTAATTATTGTTATTATTATACTTTATTTATGCGAGTGCATTACATTTGAGAACAAAACTATTTTTGTCATGTCCTTTTCACGATCTGTAGAAAACCTGAGATGTATTTATATTTATTATATTGATGGGTTTCTGTTTAAATTTGTAGGCTCGCCTTTCCTTAACTGGAATTGAAGGTGTGAATAATCTGACTCAAGTTCCTCTTTAAGCAAAAGCACTTCTTGTAACCTGCAGCTGTGGGACGCGTTTTATTTTTTGACATTTGGACTCCTGAGTTTAGACTGTGTGTGTGTCTGATCGACTTTAGCTTACATACAAATGTTACCAGGTTATAGTTTGATCCCAAATAAACAACCCCACTGTAAGAGGATGACTTTCAGATTTCATTGATGCAAGTTTTTCTTTCATGTCCAGTCCCTTGTATCTTCTTTGAAATAGTCTTTAGTGTATTATGAAGAGATGCTGGCTGCAGGCGGACACCTGGCTGCTTCTGTCCATGTCATGGTGACTGTTGTGTATTTGGTTTCATTCGGGCTTATGTCTAAGGCGGCGTTACATCTGTGTACTCTTTGTAAACAGCAACTCTTTGAGTAAAGTTTGAGCTCAGAAAAGACCCTTGTAGAATTTATTTTCTCTGCAACTACCAAACACTTAAAAACAAGTAGACGAAAGCTTAAACATTCAGGCAGAATTTCTATTGGAGCCATTTTATCAGCAGCCGAGAACAGCACTTTGTAACTTTTCTCATGATTTTACTGTGTTGATGTTGGATGTGTGAGCCAGAGGGGCTGCAGCTGTGGGGAAGGATAAGTCTTGCGGGGGCCACTGCTGGAATTTGATAAGATGGATGGTTCTTCGCAACTCTGCACACTGTACAACCTGTGAACCGCACTGTGTCATAATAATCACTTCATGATTTATCAAAACTACCAGCCTTACAAATACACTTAAGCTTGAGTTGATTAAATATCACGTCTTTGCGAAGTCATAGGGAGAACTCTTATTCTTGAGATGAATAAGATAAGATATCTGTAATAATATGAAGTGATACACATCATTTCTTGCATTTGAATATAAAACATTTCATACAAATCTTTGTAAAATTTCACAAAGTTGTATAAAAATGTATAAAGGCATACCATATTAAACAATGGTTGACCGCTAAGCATAGCTTAGGAGGCCATTTATCTAAACCGTATATAAAGTAGTTTAGTAAACACAAAAAACGAAGTATCACATTTGTGCAAAAACATCACAAGGAGGGGAATCTAGTTCTTGGAAAAAATTAACAGAAGTGAAATTTCAGACTTTCCAGTCACATGAGATAACTGAGCTCATGTAATAATTATAAAATAATTGTAACTCCCACATAGAAAAGCATTTTAGCTTCAGTCCTATTTCCTGAGTTTATATCAGATCACATGGACGGGAAGCACTAAAGTCACAGGATAAAACCACTGGTATGTAATCTCTGCTGTGGATGACACTAGATAAATGGAACTGCCAAAAGATATGTGATATAACTGCAAAGCAGAGCATACACTGTGGAACATACAACACATTATAACACATTTGTAAACAGATAAAGAAGTTTTCATGTTTTTGTCCATTTTTTCTCTGAAACCATATCAACCAGTTATCAGCAATAACTGGCAAATAATTATTTGATAAGAAGAAATAATATAGCTGTAATAAAATTTTATGATACACACAAACTATTTATTAATTCAGCTTATACAACGTTTTGTAACAGTTTTATACAGATGTTTAAAAAATTTACCGGAGTGTGTAATAAAGGTTTATAAAAGTGTTCAAAACCTAGTGAAGACACGTTGAGGTTGGTAGGGCTTTCACGTTGAAAACAGTAAACACTATTTATAGATTTGCTGAGAACTTATTCAAATAAAATGACAATTTATAAAGGTCATATTTTGTCCTAATATATGGTCACACCTGTGTTTTATTGTTTATCACTCCCTTTCTATTACAGCAATTTCACAGGAGGAGTCACAAGTTTCTGACATATAGCAATGATGATGATAATAAATCCAAAGACATATCTTAAAGTTAAAGAACATAAATTCTAAATAAGTTAAATTAGTTAAATTGACTTAATATCCCAAATTCCCATCTACATATTCGCGGAGTAACAACCAATTTTTGGTTTATAAACATTATTTTTTTTATATTTTAATTTCAGGCTTGATTCCAAACATTAAGGTTGAAAACATTTTCAACAATTCGGTCCATTTTACAGGTAAGCATGGAGGCATCACGCAGGAACAGTGGGTATAAGGGTTGTGGGTTTGCTTTCGTTTCCCCTGAGAACGTAAACATTTCTCTGAAATTTGTATTGAAAGGAATCAAGATGCAGTTGTGACTGTTCAACTTTAGGGAAATGACTCAAGGGCACTTTTAGAATAAGAAAATGCCCCTAGTGCCATTTCAGTTCCCCTTAAATTACTTGAAAGTCGGCTTGATTTCAATAAAAAAATTTGAGTGTGGTCCTTCACATGTGGGCAGGTTGTAAGAAATCACTAAACTAACATCCTGCCAGCTTTACCTTTGTGCTTTAATGTTGCCCTCAATCTCACTTCCTCCTTATGACGAGAAAAAGTGATCTTTTCATTATTTGAAAAATTATTTCCCGTTAGAAATGAGCTTTCATACCGAACTAAATTGACGTCAGTGAAAAAGACCCGTCACTTGACAGATAGGTGGCACGAAAGCAGAAACCTCTGTGTGGTGAGAGAAAGCCGGGTGCGAAGCTACCACTTTAAAACATAAATAACAAAGCCTGTCAGTAAGCCACCTGCAGCAGACGCCTGCTTGATGTGTGTCCTCTCCCTCCCCTGTTTCACATCCACACAGGATTACGACATCTGCCTGGAGCCAATCCTGCCGCTGGCTGCATCTGCTGACAGATGTGGCAGCTGGAGCTGCTTTGTTCGCCCCTGAGCTCCTGCCAAGTGCTTAGAAGTCAGTGGTTACGTGTACAAAGTAGTAAAAGCTATAAAAAGAACATGCAGCCACTCCACTTTCCTCACATATGGGCAGGTCATTATAGTCAGGATGTTACATGCTTAATGAGGATTTGCTTTGCTAGATAGAAAAGAGGTGCTTAGCACAGACATACTGTTTTCATCATTTAGATAAAAAAAAAATTCTGTGTCATTGGTTTACTATTTGTGGTACAGTGCAGAAACCCAAGACTCAAGGCCGAATGTTGGAATATTTGATCAGCTGCTGTATCTTGGTTTGTTGTTGTAATGTTTTCTGCAGCAGTGGGTGTGTTGAACGAGTCTGTGAGAGTTCAAATTAAATAAAAGAGCCACTGTGTGGTTAAGCGCTACTCAACCAATGTGATGCGCTGAAGTGGATCATTACAAGGAACGAAGGGATTTTTAAAGGGTGATGAATCATGACCAAACACACCAGGAACCATGTGAATCCCACGGAGAATTCGATCCTTTCCTCGACACAGCCTTTTCAGTTTGGCCTGTACAGAAGCTCACTTTAGATCATACCATGCTCATAATTGAATGTAATAAAACAAGCCATATTGATATAAGAATGGTGTAAATGGCTCAGTTAATAATGTTTTTTCTCAGTTTCTCTCAGCATGCCGCCATAACTAAACCCTCCCACTTGTTCTCATGCGTCCCCTGCGACCCGGCAGCTGTGGCTCCCTCAGGTCTCTCTGTTAGTCGAGTATTATTGTCTGCCATCGCCTCAGAGGCCAGTCACATGATAGTCAAGTGACATAGCTCAGGTTACTTTGTGCTGTTGATGTCAGAGATTATCCAATAACCAATAATTTACTGAGCTTGTTTCCCAAACACACATTGTAACAGCAAACAATGTAATTACTTAAATTCTATTTATATATTTATTTTACTTGTGTACACCCTGTGTACACGTATGGTTAAGGCACACACTGGTTTCATTAATAAGTAAGGGAGTTTTCTGAATTTCAGGCTGAGCTTCCTAGAATGTTCTGAGGCAACGTGTTTCATCACATTTGTTACTTGGTGCATTGCCATTATTCTTATCGTCTACCAAATAGTTTAAAGTTGCCTGAGTGAAAAAGAGAATTTTGCACTATTAAGTTCTGAGCATGTTTGGTCCTGTTCTGTCGACATACTTGTGCGTTCAAGGACAGAACAAATAGAGCCAGGGATGTTAAACAGGTCCTATTATTACCTCAGTAGACCCTCATCTAGCTATATAACTGAAAGTTAAACTGGTTTCACTTTCCTATAGTATACATTTTAAATTGAAGTTGATCACATTAAAATCCATTAAGTGATTACATTGTTAAAAAAACAATAAATTATTTCTATCTCACGATCTTAAGTTTACTTTATCTATTTTAAGGCTATGAGTTTCCATGGGTTTTTAAGTAAAGTCAACGTATTATTATTTACTTACATATTATTTGCTTACTCAATATATCTTATAGTGCAATTACAGCTGGTGGAGTCACCAGCATTTCTTTGCTTTTAACAAGCTTATAGTGTTTAAAGTGTGTATCACGATTCTCCTTCACTACATGACTCATATCACTTTATATATATCTATATTTCTATATATATATATTATTGTTTACTACATCTGCTAAATGTTAGAACTAAATATAGCCACGAACTAGCTAACATATAAATTAAAAATAATAATTAGCAGGCTTTATCAGGGAGAGCCTTTTGGTCGAAGGTTTTAGGAAAAATTAATGAAAATAATTGATTTTCTGCCCATTCATAAACTTAAAATCTTTTTCATTTCCGATCAATGGGAAGCAACCACATTAGCTCACATAGTTTGTTCCTAAATCGGTTTAAACCCTTTACCACATTAAAGACTACTAAGAGGTTTTGAGCCGATACTACAGACCTGTCAGGGGATGTTTTGCTGGCAAAGCCCTTTCACTTTTAGTGAAACACGTCATCACGGTGGCACAGCAGCCCCACGACAGAGGCTTGTGGTTTTGGTTGGTATAACTCACAAACTACTGTAGGATGTTAGGTAGTTTCCTGCAACAGTTTCTGTCTGCTGTATCTGCTGAATCTGACTCTCAAATCTATAAATCCACTGATATTATCCTTCAGCATTTGGATCTGGTGCCTGTGCTTTTAAAAAGTCCTCGCACTCACATTAATCATTACCGTGTCAGAGACAGTGGACTTTTCTACCCAAAGCCCCTCATGGAGGTCGTACAAAAGCCACTTGTCCTTTAACAGGAGAATACAGTTGTTTGTATGCTTCAACATTTCAGGCTGCAGACTGCTGTGCTGGATTCAGAGCTACGAGATCACAGTCAGAGATTTCCGTCAAACTCAGTGAGTAAACGCAACTCTTATGTTTTATCAGTGTCTGCATTTTGTCTGTCACAAATTCTATTAATCCTGCATTGACAGAAATCCACACGGCAAATGCCATTCAAAGTAAACAGGGGTGGAAAATCTAATTTTATCTCTAATGTATTCCAGTCTTGCATAATTGAAGAGTTTCTAGAAAGCTGAGCTAATGCCGCCTCGCCCACGCAATCTCTAAATCTGCTTTAGGTGAGGCAGACGACCAAAATAAATCGATTTGCTTGGCACAATTATCCCTCACAAGATCTTCAAATACATCTGCAGTACCATCAAGACTGTGTCCTACCATTATGACAACCCTAACCCCCATGCTGAAATAAAAAGTATCGAGTTCATGTGTGAAGCTGAATGTCTTGTGGTGACAGAGCCATGAAAATGGCCTTTATATTTAATCACTATTTGAAACTGTGTCTCTGCAGCCACTCGACTTCCTCCTGTTTGCAAACCCCCCCCTCACACACATACAAAAGCTTTGCAGCACTTCTTCAGCTGCTCTGCTGATCTCCTGCAGCACCCGGCTGCACCGCATAGAGACATCAGACACCACGTACATGCATGAGAACACACAGGTGTGAAGAACTGAATGAGTTTGACAGAGACAGAAAGTCTATGTGTGAGGATGTGAAAGCCCAAGTTGGTTTGTAGATTAAAGCATTGAGAGATGAGTAGTTCTGTGTGTGACCCTGAAAGACAGAGTAACTGTTTCCCACATTGACTCACAAGCTCCTGTCGACTTTGCTGTTCACGCTGCAATTTTTTTTCTAGAACATATTTCAAAAAGCACAACATATTCCAAGTATGTCCTGCTGTGTTGCTTGTTCATCTTAGTCTTTTGGCTTTAATGAGTCACATATTTGTGTCTTTGCCTACAAAAACCTTTGCTGTACCATACATTAAATGTGTCTCTCTGCTATTGAGGTCACACACAGCTCTGTCTCTGTGCGGCTCTAATGGGACCTCCCCTCGTTGCCACTTCATTAAGCAGCAGCCTGCAGCGTTCTAAGCCTATAGGTTTCCCAGAGGCTCTACTTTGGCCCAGAGATCTCACATGACGGATCTAGCCCATAATCGTCAAAGCAATCTTGTGTCTGCCAGCATGCAATCTTGTGCCCGTTCTCGCCCCAGGAAAAGACAAAATTGGAATTTCTGAAGATCTCGTTTGATGTTTCGAGGGGTTTTCATTCACTGATTCGGAACCTGTGGTTGAATGTGTGGTCTGCATGACCTTATGTCTGCCTCTGTGCTCTGTGGGTGTTGGAGTCATAGCTGGGTGAAGGTATTTGCCTTTATGCAAATGTCCTAAAAATCAGCACATGCTTTTGCTACAAGAGTTAAACGCCTCGTAACGGAATGTGTGGTATGACTAGTGAAAATGTCAGTGTATTGATTTGTTTTTGAAGCGCTTGACTGAAAAAAGTTTTTAAAAGAGTTTCACATTCAGTCGCTCAGATTGAAAATCGGTTTGAATAATATTTGCCTGAATGTATAACCAACATATTGTGTGCAAATACCATTAAATATGTGAATACTATATATGCACTTGTATTGGGGATTTTACAGTCTTCTGCTATATGAGGGTTGATTCCCTCGATATAGTTTATAATATTGTGTTTTTCTAAAAATCCTGCTGTTTAGATACATATGCTAGTAACTGCATCAAGCATCCAAATTCCTCAAAATATCTTAAGTCTTTGTATGTCCTTTTATCTCTTTGTTTTCCACCACAGTGCATCTGATTCAAAGACCCCTTTATGAAATGACTGGACAGCCAGGTAGCCATAAAAACTTAACTTAATAAGTTGGAATAGCTTGCTGAATTTTTGAAGTGTAACACATTCTATAGATTAGCAACCCGTCCTGTAACTGGTTAGCAAATGTTTGCAGACAACACTGTTAAAACTCTACAGTGCCTTTGGAAATATTGTGCATGAGTGTTTTCAGCGTTGAGTCATTCAGCCATTCTGAAAACAAGGTAGTGTCTGTTTCTACCCAAAGGTCTTTAAGGCAAAATGGTCAATTTGGCAGCACTATTTTTGTATTTTATATCTTGAGGAAATTACTGAAACAAAATGTTACAAAACTTCCTCTTTATATATTATCTCTAAAGGAGTCTAACCGAAAGCCACATAGAGCACAGTACATTGAAAGAAATGGGAGGAAACAGTTTAAAAAAAAATCTTAATGATGCATATTGTATCATTCAATATGCACTTCACAGCAGCTTGGGGGACAACTTTCTAAATTACCTCAATTGACAGTTAAGTCCTGGTGAAAATATTCAGTTTCAATTAATGTTGTGTAGAAGATCACTTAGGGAAATTTAGGAATTACCCATTCATTGTCTACACAGCATATGTTTGGTGACATATGTAGCACACTCTAGCAATACATGCAGTCAATTTAGTCTTTATCAACTTAACCCCAGTCTGTGAACTGTGGGGGGAACCAAGAGAAAACCACCACAGACATAGACAGAAAATGCAAACTTGACAACAAACTGGCCTGAACAGAATTATTGCAACACTAAGAGTAAACTCCTGATTGAAGACGTGACGGTTTGTGGGTTTTTTTTCTTCTGCTTGAGGAACTGCTAAATAAGGCAGTGTTTTAAATAAAGTAAATGTGGAAGTGGACGCGCTTTTAATTCAGATGGAGACACTCGTCTGCTTCTGATCTATTAAATTCCCATTATCACTTGTTTATTTCCTGTTGCCTGACCACTAGAGTGAAAGCTTTGCCACTGAGCAGATACCTCATCTATGAATAACAGAATATAAGTATCAATTATTCATCATGCCACGGAATTGGCTCGACTCACCTTGGAATTTCACTCAGAAAGACGAAGTGATCGAACTTGGTATATTTGTTAAGTATTGACAAAAAGATACACCGTTAATGGCATGGCTCACTCAATTTATTGGTATTGGTTTGAGGATTTATTGCAGAGTTGAAAAAATAAAAACCTGAATTAAGGTCAGCCTAAGGGAAATAAGTGTTAAAGGTTAAGGTAAGCACAGATTTTATCATGAGGTTGACAATCTCTGGTGAGCTTCTTCCCAAAAGAAAAAGAAACAACCTCAGAATAAGCCTCAGGGTTTCAGGGTCGAAATAAAATAAAATGATCTCTTTTAATTAATAAATACATCATTTAGAATTCCATAAAAATAAATCGTTTACAAAAAACCATCAAAGATAAAACAATAAATAAATTAATTCGGATAACAACGGCTCGTAATTCCTTTTCAAAACTATCTCACTATGAGGCCGCACTCGAGGAACTTCCCTTAATAAATACCCAGAAAGACGAGACTCCCTTCTAATGAATAACCAAAGACAGTGCAGGTCTGAGAGAAGTTTTTTGTAATGCACCCACTGACCTGTCATCCCTTTAAGTTCCTGGAGGAGGTGGCTTGTGCACAGTGGAAACTGTCTGACTAGACTCAAAGAAGATAGAATATTAATTTCCAACGGTTGACAGGATGGTATCACTGCTAGGGGCACTGATTCAGCAGTAAGCCCAGGCTGAAGGAGTTTGTTTTGAATGGAGGGCTTATTTTATTATCATGACAGATGTGTCACTCAAGACTTTTCTCATCTGTGACTTACTCCATGCCAGTTCCAAAATAATGAACGCATTGGGGGAAGACGAAGCAGAAGCAGGAAAACCACACTGTGTCACTTCTGCTGAAGATGGATTTGGCTGCAGTTGAGGATGTAAAGTGAAGCAACCGCACAACAATATGTGGACGTTTAAAACAAACAAGGCTTTCCCCTTCAGGAACATGGCTGCTCACTGGCAGACAAATAAATAATGGTTTAGTGAATGGAACATTCCAGCTTCTTGCATTGTTTTCTCTGGCCATCGATCACTCCCTCTTGTAAGAGCGTTGTAAACCTGTGATCTGTGCACCGCAGACCAAGGGGGGGGGGGGGGTTTCCTGCTTGATTCAATATTAATAGATCTCTATGCTACTCTGCCACACTGTTTGCAGGGATCACACACGCACACGCACACGCACACGCACACGCACACGCACACGCACACACACACACACACACACACACACACACACACACACACACACACACACACAAACACCCTCTCTTACCTTGGCTCTCAGCCCTACAACTGCTTACGAGGATGTGAGACTTTGTGAATGTCAAGGAACAAATAAGATGCGTATTACGAGGGGAAAACTGAATTAACACGTAACACGAGCAGGTGTGAAGGACAGCACTATGGATCTGCTGCCATATAACAATCTCCTGTGAGCTGACACATGATAGGCTAAAAACCAAATTGCTATCGGGGATGACATAGTCTGCAGAGAACATGTTTACTTAGCATCGGAGTAAAGAATCACAATTTAAATCCTTAAGTCGGCTCTTAGACGCTTGATAAACAAGGTGTCGGTGTGTCTCACACGCTTTAGGCTGCTCTTTGTTTTAATGCTTTGAATTTCACAATGTGATTGAAACATAGGATTAACGGGAGCAGCTTAAAAAAGGCGGAGACAACCAGACCCGAGCTTGACTGTACATGTGTGCTCAGGAACATGAGCTGGCAGCTGGTATTTATTGAGGACTGACAGAGTGTTGCCCTTAAAATAATATAAGTGATGTCATACTGCAGTTGTGTGGTGTATGTGTGGTCTAGGTATTACTTACGTTGTAATCTATTTACACAATCACATTACGGGGACAAAAAGCAAGTTCCCATTTTAAAAACCATTAATTTTAAGGGTTATGTTAAGGTTTGGGTTAAGCTTAGGATAAGGTTAGGTTAACGTTTGGGCTAGGTTAAGGCCTGGGTTAAGTTTAGGCTAAGGATAAAATTAGGTTTAAGTTTAGGCTTTGTCTTTGAAGTTTTGACTTGGGTTAGGTTAAAGTTTGGGTTAAGTTTAGGCTAAAGTCAAGGCTAGGTTTAGGCTAAGGTTAGCGTAGGGTAGGGGTTATGGTAGTAATGAGGGCCCGAGCACTGACAGGCACTTACAGACGTGAGGCCCTATTGAAATTGTAAGGATTATTATTCAGGCAAATGAATTGGCTTTTTGAGGGCTTTAACATGCTCAAATTCTTACCAAAATTTGCAGAAAGCTAGAAAGTCGTGAAAATTACGTATTCTGGAGGAATTTTCAATGGGCGTCGCAAAATGGCTCAACGGTGCCCCCCCAAGACCCCCGGAACATGTTCACGTTGACCGATGTTCACAAAAATCTTTAGGTGCAATTGGAAAACTGCACCAGGAAGCCTGCTATTTTGCATTTAGTGGCCATATTCCACATTTTTACTTTGAGGTACTTGTACCAGGGCTTTCATCAGATCAATTTCAAATTGGGATGAGTGTCATCACAACAAGATGGAGATACAAAGTTATAAAAAGATAGATTTTTCGTCACACGGTGTGACCGAGGTGTGGCTTCAAAGTTTGATTACATGCCATTAAAACATGATATTCTGTATCGCGGACAAACATGGACCATGAATCCTTCGATGCTGAGCCGTAAACAAACAACTCCACTCCTGCAGTGACAGTGGTCAAACATCAAAGGAATCTTTATGTCTTGCAAAGGTGACGTCTCTCTCTCTCTCTCTCTCTCTCTCTCTCTCTCTCTCTCTCTCTCTCTCTCTCTCTCTCTCTCTCTCTCTCTCTCTCTCTCTCTCTCTCTCTCTCTCTCTCTCTCTCTCTCTCTCTCTCTCTCTCTCTCTCTCTCTCTCTCTCTCTCTCTCTCTCTCTCTCTCTCTCTCTCTCTCTCAGAATTGGGACATTTCCTCAAACCTTGTAAACATTGAGGTACGGCGAAGGTTTATCCTTCGCCAAAGGAGACAATGTTGTCATAACACCACTGTGCTTTGTCCTATCACCACCAAACTTCTGTCTCATGATCAGAGTCCAAGCCTGAACAGCTCTATGTGTCAATATTTCCTCAGTCATTTTTTTTATTGCCCGCCCAGTGCTGCTTTGCAGTCCTTGAAATTTTAGAAATTGTATTTTATAGTTGGTACTTTTCAGTTTAAATTGTATTCACTTTACCGGAAAAATAAGCCTGTTAACTACATTTAATAAGGGGACGGTGACATTATAGAACAAAAATATGGGATCATTATTTTCAAAAACTCAAAAGAAATGCAACTAATTTGTAACTATGACTTTATATTATTGAGAAATTATTAAAAAAATGTAAGCATATTAAGGAAATCAATCAATTTTAAGATAAGTGACAGTCGCACCACATGACATTTTTTAAGGCCACGGCCAAATGGGTGAATGATCTAAGTGTAAGGTGCTTTCCAAATATTTATCTTGAGGAAATGACCTCATACATCACCGTTGTCCTTTTGACCACTTTTAAGGGAAACATTTTCTGTGCCGTTTGTACTGAATGTGCATGGGTGGAATATTCCAAACTATCCCACTTTGAACATTTGACTCATTCAAACTTTAAATGGGTGTCACCCTGTGGTTTCCCATTATCGTTATTTAAAGTACCAGTTAAAGTCATATTCTTTTTTGGGACATTACAGTGAGTGTGCAGCCATGATTCCAGTTCATCACTTTAACCAAAACGTTTTAGGTTTGCAGAGAGAAACATCATTGTCCTGTGATGTATCCAAAAGAAACAGATTAACGTGGTAATAACTAAATACTTGAGGACCACTAGAAACATGTCAGTAAACACTCCAAAGACTACACACAGCCAATCACTGTCAGCACTGTTCAAGGTCTGAATTGATTTGGACAAATATTGACTTTTGATACGAGAGTCTATACAGAGGACGGGAAGAGCTCAAAGGATTAAAGACGTGCTGCCATAATTTTCTAAACTAAAAGTGCTTTGCTCTTGAATATACGGTTTAAAAAAAAACATTATTCATGTCTTTGGCAGAAAAGGCTTCAGTGGATGAAGACCTTCTTTTTGCATTCTGTTTTTTCTTTTAATTTCTCAACTCCTTTTCTTTTTATTATGTGTTCTTATTTTGTATAAAACTAAAACTATGAGAGTTTTTAAATATATTTTATTTTCGATAATAATAATCATGAAAACAGATAAAATTACAAACAATCATTTGGCCAAGTCCTAGACCTCGGACGTATTTCTCTCCATGTCCATTTCATCCAGAATCATTTTACATTGTTTACAAACCTCAGCACATCGATCTTTACGACTAAAAAATAGATTGTTCTACTATAATGAGAGTAAAATACTTACAGCTAAATCCAAGCCAGAAATCTTGGTGTAGTCATGGACTCAGACTCAGACTTTAACAGCCACACTAAAGGATTAAAGGACTTATATTTCAGGAGGATTTGGAAAAACTTGACTGCTGTGTTAACAGGACTCTCGACAACAATCGATCCAAGCTGCAGCTTATTGCGATCGCTGCTGCTGGAGTCCTCACCAACACCAAGAGAGTGGCTCCCTGTCTGTCAAAAGAACTAACTTTTAAATAGTGCTGTTGGTTCATAAAGCACTGAAGGGTTTAAGGCCAGAATACACATGTGATCTACTGCCACATTATGAACCATCCAGACACCTGAGGTCGTCAGACACAGATCTGCTCCTTGACCCCCAAATTCGACCCTAGACATGGAGAAGCAGCGTTCACTTTTGTGCATTTTCCAATCAGCCTCAAAACTCTTTAACACGATAACAGTCTCACCCCCGAACAGATCCATATGTCTATATTGACTCATTATTACAAATCGCCTGAAAATAAGGGACATGTTTTATACTTTGATGCACTGCTGCCGGCTGCTTTACAACATTCAGCTCAAATGAGCTCAGACAAGTCATAGGACCAGGGTCAGAATTGTGACCTATTTTCTGAAAACCGTGTAAACGTTGAGGTGAAGGCGAAGGTTGATTCTTCGCCAAAGGAGACGAAGTTGTCATAACTCCACTGGGTATTGTTAAATCGGTCCCAAAATGATGTCACATGATCAGAGTCCCGGCTTGAACAGCTCCATGTGTCAATATTAAGTCAGGGTCATAGGGCATTGTACATTGTCCAATCGACACCAAAATTTAAACCTGTGATCAGTCCCGACCTGAACAGATCTAATAGCCTGTGTGTAGGGACAGTGATAGGGCCAACTACTGATCTGTCATTTAAAGGATTTTTTTTAACTCCACTGTACATTGTCCAATCAACACCAAAACGCTGGTGTTGGGGGGAGAGGGGCTGACGTGTCTGCTGGGTATAAATACAAACCCCGGATACGAAGGGATGTTAACAGCTGACGAGCAGAGAGGAGGAACACCACGTGAGGGTGAGGAGAGAGAGAAAAAAAAGAAAAAAGGATGCATTCATTTTAGCTGGAGGAGGAGGGAGTGGGGGTGGTGGAGTCTGGGGGGGGCCTCGTAACTCACCGACATATCTCATGTGACTGCTGGTGATGATGGAGGTGTTGATGGAGGGTCTGCCTGCTCGCTCTTCCAGCCGTGTGTGGAGCTGCTGAGGCCGGGGCAGACACTCGCACTCACTCGGGCTCTGCTACCTCCACGGAGCCTTTTTTTTTTTTTTTTTTTCTGAACCAAGATGGCTTGGAGAGTGGGGAGCACTCGGTCGTGTTATCGACGAGTCCGTGGTTTGAACTGAGGCTGCTGCTGCTGTCTCTGACCCGAGGACTCAGGGGAGAAGACAAGGTACCGAGTAGCATGATGCACACCGGCTGCTGGTTTTATACCATTTCTTTAATTTGGTTTCGAGGCGAGGTGGTGGTCCACCAGCCGCGGGGTTACCTCTGAATCAACACCTCGTCAGATTCGCCCCCCCACACCATCATTACCCGTGCATGTGTGGACAGGTTCAGGCATTTCACGGCTCTGACTGCGGCACATGAGCTCCTGTGTGAGGGGGAACATGTCTCCACAGACCCCGGTGTGGCTCCGGGGCTGGGGGCCTGTCGATGGAGAACTCTCCGCTCTGCCAACGTAGCTGTTAGCCTAGCGCCTGCTAGCACAAAGCTAACGGTTTTGATGTTTATCTGCCGTCAACGCTGCGATGCTAACCTCCAGCGTTGGTGAATGGCCCGGGGTTAGCCGTTAGCTCTGCTCGGTGTGTGGCTGTGACAAAAAAACTCTAACGCAGCGTTTTTCTAAGGGTTGAAAGTGAGGAACCAGGGTGTTAGCGGCGAGTAGCCATTGTGTGTATGTGTTGACTTGGGAAACCGCAAAGTTCCGTTATGTTTGTTGTGATGAGAAGACGCTCAACTTTTCAATTCTCTGATGTAAAACAAACACGACTCTTTCTACACAACCACCGTGAATAGAACACGAGTAACGGTTTGTTGTTGAGGTGACTGCTCCAACCACAACGATGTGGTGAGTCTAACGACTTATCCATTTTTTATCTGTAATTTTAACTCGATTATGACATTAAATGTAATGTAAAATGTCACAAGTAACCTAATGTCACGTTCGCGTTAACTGTTTATGTGTTGATTGTAGCTTCAAGTTTGTTTACTGAACATTGAAACGATAAACAGCAGCAACAGTTATTACTGTAAGTCCCAAATATATCAAGGATCCAATGATTTTAATGTTTCTAAATAGATAAAGAAGGTTTAAAAAACAATAAGGGATACCTAATGCAAGGAACGATGCATCAAATACAAATATAGTGTAGTCCTTCACTTTAACAGTCACATTAACACTATTACAAAGGACATATCGAGGATTACAGGACTGGCATTTCAGGAGGATTTGGAAAAACTTGGCCATGTATTCATTGTCTTCTGTGGACTTGACTGCTGTGTTTACAGGACTCTCTCCAAAAATCGATCTGTAAGCTGCAGCTTATTGCGATCACTGCTACTGGAGTCACAAGAGAGTGGTTTGTATCAGTCCAGGCCTCAGATCGGGACTTTGGCTCCGTCTGTCACAGTACTAACTTTAAAATACTGCGATATAAATACAAAATAAGGGATGAATAATGCATCGAAATGCATGCAGATATCTCATATGCATTGTGTAGGGGCAGTGTGGCCTAGGGGGTAAAGTGGTCGTCCAACAAGAAGGTTGGCGGTTTAATCCTCACTCTTCCCCTTTGCATGCCGAAGTGTCCTTGGGCAAGATACTGACCCCCTAAAAAGGCCCCTCATAGATGTTGAATGCACTAATTGTAAGTCGCTTTGGATAAAAGCGTCTGCCAAATGACATTTAATGTAATGTGTAAGCACAGTGAAGATGTATAACGCATACCAAGTCTACATCAGTTTTGTAAAGCGTTTTTTTTTTGTTTAAGAAGTGCTTGCCATTTACTGACAATAATGAAGAGTTTAAAACCACAACCATCCTCACAGAAATCTGTGTTTAAACTTTAAATTTAGAATAGCGTGACATTTATTGTGATATTATTGATAGCAAGTAGCAACATGTATAAACAAAACCATAAACAATTTTATCCTGATCATTTTTGGCCGTACCACCCTCAGTCCTAACTAAATATAAATTGATTTGTATCATGCCATATGGCAATACACATTTACTCGAGGCACATCCTATGGTGGAGGCCTTACAATACTATGAAGGAACCCAACAGTTTCCCCCAAGTGACCAAACCCTTGGCGACTGTGGAGAGAAAAAGCCTCAAGCAGAACCAGACTCGTTGGTCACCTGCCTCAACTGGTTTGGGTGACTGGAGCGTGGAGAGGAAGAGAGACGTGCAATAGGGGGACAATATTTCAATAGTCCAGTCTAGATTGATCAGTATTAATGCCTTACTGTTTAGCAGGTAACTTATCCAGTATTTTTTTTAATACTCTTTTTATTGTTTTTTTACCGTTATGAGTACAAACATTAGAAAAACAAAACAGACAACAAAACACTCAAAACAAAAGTCCCACCCCAAACTAACAGTGAGCACTGCAATATGTATCCTTACATATATATATATTATACATACACATAAACATCCATGTATACACAAACAAACATACATACACAATTAGCAGGATGACAGGAGACAGGCAAGGGAATAGCGTGTATAAAATAAATAGAATGAAACAAAATAAAATAAAAAGGCAGTCAGGCCTCCCCTTCCAGAAAAAGAATTGGTTATACAGTATTAACAATTTACTGTCTTTTAAGTTGATGTTTGATTGCATACAGAGTAGAGTATCATCAACAATTTGCAGTTCATCTGAGAGGATCAATCCTCTGTAGCTTTTTAAATATGCATGGGTTTGCAGCCAGCTCAGACACCTCCCTTTGCAGAAGCTTTTACAGTCCCTCCTTGCAGTCCTCAGGATAAAAGAAAGATGGCCCAGTTGGAATACGGTTCATATTTTTTCATCTGAGGAAATTCTTCAAAGCATGCTGTTTTTTAACCGGCCCTGTTGAAGCTGCAGATCATGTTTGGATTAAAATAAGGCCGGGTGTTGCACATGCTATGATGTTGTCATGTCATGTTTTTGGAAGCAGTGAGGGCGTGGTTTCCTGTAACCTAGTCAGAACATTACTGTTTTTTGAGACTTGTGCAACAGACACAACTCCCACTACTGATATATGTGCAGCACTTATCTCCACTGCGTGAACCGTCCACTGTTTGAACAAAATAACCACCGACATGGAGTCTTTCTTTCTGCCTCTCCTGCTTTAGAAGTTTATCAACATTTCGCACAAAAATGTGAAGAAGACTGCTCATATTTGTTTTATTGTTGTACTTTTAAACCGTCTTTGGAGTCTATTCTCCAAACTCAACCTATTCCTCAAGGCGAGACCATCTAGCTAAAGGAAGAGTGGTCAAATTCAACCATGATGGAGTCCGACCACAATTCTTAACACTGCCTTTCAGTCCTCGTGGTTTACACGCATCATATTTTCCTCTTACTACACTAGTAATCCCTTTATCCACAAGCTGTCTTCACTTCTGACTCCACCTTTTCCCCTCGTACCTGTTTCCTAATGTTTCTCTCTATCATTGCACCAATGATTTGGGTAGATTTGTGCTGTTGACAGATGGATTTATCTTTGGGGATGTGCTAATGCGACGTCCTGCTCTCCTCGTTTCAGGTGATGACCTGGATGGTGCGATGTGAATGACTGAAGACCATGAAGCCCACACACAAGGTGCTGTTCATCCTGTGCCCCATGCTGGTCCTGGGCTTTATTTACTACTCTTCTGGGAAGCTACATCTGCACGTGTGGGGCCAGAAGCCTCGTAAGTGACCTCACCAGTCTGATTCATTCATCACCTGATCATCCAGCTGTCATAGTAGACCGTTTTATCTGTTTGTTTTGTGCATGTCTGTTTGTCTCCGTTTTGCCGTCTGCCTCTCCGTGCTGACTGCCTGTCACCCGTCCATCTATTTCAGTGTTTTTATTTAGAGCATTTGTAGCCGCTCTGCTAAACTGTTAGGATATCAGTCTGTGTTGATGCCGCAAAACCTGCTTGCGTCCGATATTTAATGAGTTTTGCTTCCACTTCACCAGACCACCGGATGTTGTGTGGAGAGCCTAATCTGATTCCGTTGTGCACCCAACATTAGTTACTCCATCTCCGCCACATTAAATGAGGGGATATACTTGTGCATGTTGCCTGACAGAGAAATCCGACAGTTTAAATTTAATGAACCAAACCAATGTGATAACCATAGAACGGAGATAACCAATTAGACTAAAGCCTTTTCTTACTCAATCTTTACATCATACTTATTCTCTCATCTGCTTTTGTAGATGGGAGGAAATGGTATTGTGAAATTTCTTCACCCACAAAATGAAACCAAATGGACTAAACTGGAAATGCAGTTTCACGAGGCCCTTTATAACACGAGCATGCACGTCCTGCACTTTCTAACCTAAAACATGAATTGTATGTTCCGATGAAGGACATGACTCAATGTTCCAATTAACGTTGAATATCCTGAGCTTTTTATCCCATATTTAGAAAGGTAGTTATATGGGACCTGGATGTTTATATATTTTTGCTATTTGGCTCAGTTGGACTTATTATATAAAAAACGGATGATCATAGTCATTGTCTACAAACTGATTATGTGTGTGTGCTGGGGGGTTATGTCATACTTTGTGGGCACCCTGGAAAAAAAATAGCTTTTAAAGTCCAGCAGAGGGGGCTGGAAGATTTGTGAACCTTTTTTTGCGCCTGCCTTCTTTATTTTCTATGAAAAATCTCAGGGGGCAGTATTTGGCACAGAAAACGCAAATGTTACTGTTTAGAACAAGACTGAGAGGAACAACACTGTGTCGTAAGGGTGAAGCTGGGGGAAAACGTTTATCTTCCTCTTCTTTGTTGGGTTTATTGCCGGGTGGCAACCAACATCAAGGGGCATTCTCCCCATCACAGCCTCTTTGTGCTGTGTCTTTGATATATATCCTCACTCTGGCTTTGCTGTAAAGAAAATAGCCTATGAAACCTTTTAATCAAAGTCCACCTGTCCTGTTTGGAATAGTCTTGCTCTGAATGTGTAATGCAGCTATTTCTGTCAAGTTCACCCTACTTCAAAACAGTCATGTCTATTAGAAATTATTTGCTGGGATTAATTGTCTGTGTAGGCAATGTATTGATTTTAAATAGCTGGTTGAGGCCAGGTGTTGTTCCACCACTTCACACCAAGTACCTCACATCAACAACTGACAGTGCTTCGGCTGGGTTACCACGAATGTTGGTTGTAAACTCCATTCAGACATCTACCTCACCCCTGTGTAAGTCATGGCGAAAAACAGTGTACAGCAAAATAACACAATTCATGACTGACCAGTGTAAACTTCTGCGACATAAGGACAGGGCTGATCATCCAGAAAAGAAAAACCTTTACATGTATGTGATGAACCATGTCCAGTGTCAACTAATACTTATTTATTTCCAGCTTCTCCAAGCACTACAACCTAATTCCTACACATGACCTCCATACTTTTAACCCACCCATGCCTGTTTGTGGTCTCTTGACATGTAGGCTCTGAGTCAGTGTTCATAAATCTCTGTCAACTTAAGTGTTTCAAACTGTCTGTATTGTACTTGACTTTGTTCGGCCATGCACATTGTGTGACAAACTATTCATAATACTGTCCAATTTTAATGTCTGTAACAAACTGCCCCAAAACAGAAATATTAGAGTACACAGTTTGAATACTGTATGTGACTTACTTAATTTTCTGGTGTCCCCTCCATTACTGGGAAATGGTTTTCTTCAAAAGAAAGTCCCCTTTTTGTGTTTTTAACTGACAGAACCCCTGATCAACAAAAAGACCTTGGCTGTGTTCCATGACACAGCAGTTTATGACAAGAGTGTTTCTGTTGCAATACTTCTCTAAAGTCAGCGTTCGTGCTCACATTTCTAAAGAAGGGGGGTGAAATGCTTTCAACATTGTACTGTCATCGGATTGAAATGCTTTGCTATCAGTTTATTTTAATAACCGCATGATACCCTTTGATGTGAAGAGAGCCAAAAGAATGTGCCGTGTTTTCTCCCCGGCCAGCCCACGGTTCAGCGGCGCAGAAAGGAGAGCAGCTTTGATTGCAGTGAGAAATATTGGCTTTCTGCAGTACAGTGGTGCCAGATGTTTGGCTTTAAGAGGGTCAAAGTGGAAAGATGAGCATGTGGACAGTCTCTCCTGCCCTCCGCCCCTGGTCAGCTAAACTACGCCGTTTCTGTGATGGGATCAAATCTGGATAATCTCTTTTCCTCATTCTTGATTTATAGTGCTCGAGAATAAGTCACTGCTCAATGGATCATATAGAGGCTTACACCCTGCTCACCATATACATCATCATGAGTACGCCTGTAGTTCTGTTGGTGGAATTATCTTCCTACTGGTTGAATGATGAGCCATATTAGGACAGAGTCTTTAATCACGTGTTAATGGTGTTGTCAACGAGCCCTTGTCATGATAAGCTGACCTGTGGAAAATGTGTGTGTTGTGCTTGTAAACATGGGATGTGACGGGAGCTGGGTTTAACCAGCTGCTGTATCCACCAGCTGGTCACCACAAGTTCTTCTTTAACTCCAGTCCTATGATTAATTCAGACTGGTTTAAAGTGGCTGTATTTACGTTTTTGTGATACGCCAATGTTGGCATTAAGACCCGTTTCCTGATCATGAGTTAAGCATAACACTTTATTTTTTATTTTTTTTACCAAACAAGATGAACATCAATGTGATCTGTGGTCTTGTTTCCGTGTCACATTTTCTATTCTTCTTCGCAAGTTAGCATGCTAACTAGCCTCGGTGTGACAGCCTCTATCATTTTTTCCCCTCTTACCAGTTTAGATCAAACCCTGCCCCCCTTCTGCATTGGTCAGGGTTAGAGCCTCAGTGGTTTTCTGGAGTTATATTTTGTTTTCTCAACGAGGTGTTTGAAGGCCTGGGCCTACCCTGCCTATGATTGGGTTAGATTTTGGCAAGAAGCCTTTACCCATAGATGCAATCTGTCTCGTCACTTTCTGATAGCAAGTTACTGGATTTGTTGTAGGTGGAAGAAGCCTCTTTCTGTGACAGAGAAAACCCCTATGGTACAACGCCTGAAGTCTTGATCTGATCAGGGCTGAATTCGCTGCCCCAGCTTGTCTTTTAATTTGTGTTTTTTTTTGTCTGTTGTTTAACCAGAGGCTGTCCTGTGGCCATCTGTGTCACACTTGGTGTTTGACACTGCCTTGCCACCCTGAGTGTCAGTTTCACAGCAGTTTCATGTGACAGTTGTCGTTCTTTTGTCAGCTGGAGTGGATATTTGAACCTTGTAGGGCTCGAGTGATGAGGGGCTCGGGTTCTTTCAACGGTCTTCTTTTTTCCACCTTTTATGTTTTTAAAGTTGTAGAGAACTCCAGTAGAGTTCTCAGTTAATGCGATTACCTGCCACTTCTCTGGTTGTATTATTGTTTTTATTTCTTCTTTTTTTTAAGTCTCCTTCAATTCTAAAAAAAAAAAATGACAAACACGATCTGGTTATTGATGAAGCAAACTTTATATCATCCCTTTTAGTTTCAATGTATTCAATTCCAATACAGCTATTGAGCTGTATTTTTTTTTTTGGAGTAAAACTTTTGATCTGATTTCATCGACTTTTCCCAGTGCAGCAGGGCAGGAATAATTGAAGCATTTATGGGATGCAATCAAATCTCTATTTTATAACTGTTTAATTGTCTTAACAGAAATCAGAAGAACACATTAGTAGAAATAACTAATAATAATAATCTGATGTTTGTTAGTGATAAAGAGTCAAGACAACAGGAATGGCTCCAAAATAAAACAAATTTAAAAGGTTCACTTATTAGAACTTATAACTACAATTCATGGTCTCATCAGCAAATGGATTTTACTTATAGATTGGGATATTCTAATTTACTGTCACTTGATAACAGGTGGCCATACATTAGCATAGCCCTTTTATAATTAACTCTGGTGCTCGTAACAGGAACACCACCACCTCAGCGTGTTAAATAACACTTGAAATGAACACCTACTGGTTGATAACAGAATGTGTGTCACAACCCAAGCTGCTTATAGCTTTTTTTCATGAAGTGGTTCATGACATATTTTTATTATGAGTAAATGATAAATCCTGTTTACTAAGAAGAGATGTGTATATACATGGACACCAATATTCTGATGTTAGCCTGATTGATCGATCCATAGTCTGAATAATATCACACTCAGAATAAGTAATAATCAAATTAAGACATGTGTAGGTTCTGACCTTAATCGCATTACTTAGACATCTGTATGAGTTTTCTCAACATTTTGTGGCATTGACACACATCAGTTACCGACTACTTGATGATGCATGCTCATGGGTTCAGTCGTAAACAACAAGTACACAATGCTGATGTGAGTCATAATCAGACTTTAACATGTAAACTGGCATAGGAAAGAAATATTGCATTTGAAACTCAAGTTAACATGTGTTTCATTCAGAACAAAGAACAAGGTCAATGAATATTGGTGTCCATGTAAAAGTAGTCACCGATTCTGAGTATGTAATTTTTACAAAATAGCTTCATGGGAATTGTTTTTAATACTTATGATCAAAACAATCTATAAGGATGTATAATCCTTCCTCCTGTCATTTTCAGTTCTTCTTTAGCAGTAAAGTCAGCAAGGGCTCAAGGAGAGTGTGCTACTGTGAATATCTTCTGCTTGGTTTAAGAATTTGTCATTGCTTTCCCTTGTCTTTGAACTGTAGATATGCGTCTTCACAGAATTACCTGAGGCAGGTTTACTGTGACTGGGGAATTAGGATCTGCCTGAAACCCTCACATGGAGAGACTGTGTTCGCATTAATGGAATCTTTATTTAAAAAATTTTTTAAGAGAACTTTTCATCCTTGATCTGTTTTGAAGAGGGCTCAGTGGTTTCGTCATACACATTTGTTGGTATTTGGGAAGTGACAGTGCAGCTGTCCTCTGATTTATTGTGATGGGACCGATAGAATTCTATTCAAATCTATTTAGTTTATTGTTTGAAGCGAAAAACATTAATTGAAGGTCCTTTGTCATATCTTTTTAGGCAAATAAATTATAATAATTGAAAAGGGAATGGACAGCAGTTTAATGTCTGAGCATAACAAACACAACTCTAATCATATTCTGATATGATATATCGTTACTTTTGGCTTTTTTTGTTTGTGTGTGCGCCTGCTGTTTGTATGCATCTGTTTTTGTGCACAGCCACTGTCTGTGTTTTGCTGAAGCTATGTTGAAAACGTTTATTGAATTTGTTATATTCTGAGTACTTGGTGTTGTTTAATAGTTGTATGGTTATCATTAATAGTGGCTTCCAATCTTCTATACTGATGACAATCTTACTTCAGTGTCTTAACCCCCTTTTGTTTACAGACTATGATGCAGAAGAGACAACTGTAGCCCTGACTAAAGGGGCTGAAGTGAAAAGAATTACAGGTAGAGGCAATGAGACTGCCTTCATGCACTGGTTGACTTCTTTGAAGAGGGTGATTTAAACTGGGCTGCTGAGATATTTTGTCCTATGGAATTACAATCCCTGCTAACTCAACAATGAACGCTTTCCCATTTTTCCACTTTCACCTGCCTATCATCATTTGTATCTTTGTTTAATTTTACAAAATGTTTGTGCTCAGTCACTCATTTAATCCTTGTGGGTCACTCGGTGGACCACCATAATAATCGCAAAATCACAACGGGGGCTTTCTGCAGTTAATTTTCCACTTCATTGGGCTTTTCATCTTTGAATAAAGATTGGGTGGCAGCATTATAATTCAACCTACTAGGATTAAGCTACTAACCTCTGCACCTCCTCGTCCTCTTCTTGCTCCGTAATATCTCACATTTGCGGTTGGCTTAATTCTCAACTCGACTGGTGCTGCCATAACAGACGGACCTCAAACCGTGCTAACTGGCGCTTTTGTGTTGCAGAGGTGGAACCAGACATCAGCGTGGGACGAATAGTAGGCTCAGGTACATCGGCAGCCCCACCAACCTAACTCTTTCTCATCTTTGTTGTCCCTCTGCCATTCGAAAGAAAATTACAGTGTTTTAAAACCCTGCACTACTTCAGCTGCCACATTTGGAATGGGGTGGCATTCTCATACTTTTCTAACATGGAAAGCTGAGTAAATTCATCAAATGCTGAATATGACAACGAGTGAGGGGTCGATCTTTTGCTCAGTCATCGTCCTCCTTTTGATGCTGCAGTGTGTGATGCACCACTGCCCTCTGTTGTCTCAGCTCAGTAACAAATCTTTGGCACGTGAAGCAGTTTGCAGGAGTTTTGATGCGATAATTCTGTAAGGTTCCAAAGGCCGAAATCTTTCTTACTGTAAGGACCGCAGCCCCTTTAATTTTTCCTACGCTGTTTTCCTTGATTCAGCCCCCCTCTGGCTGCCTTATGCTTCTCAACAGACACATAATGCACACACACACTCGCATGCACACACGCAGTCACCCACTCGCTCATCTTGGCTGCTATGGCAAAGTCCCCGTCATCCAGGGCAGTGCTTGGATCCCTCCCTAACCAGCCTTCATGCATTCCCATTGTCCTTTTTTCTTTATCTTTCTCCTCCAGCTTATCTGTGAAGACGAGATCCGCAACCACAGGAGTAATACCGGGTCTATTCCTACTTTCAACTAATACTCATGTTAAACCTAGTCATACTAATGCTATTACAGCAGTTTATAGACGGAAATTAATATAATAGTACTTGTTAAGCGTTTTTTTTTGACAATGTATGCATCATTGTAAAGACTGCTGCAGATGCTTAAATTATGTAATTGAACATTTCAATATTTATCTCCTAGTTTTCTGTGCTTCTCTGTCTTGTACCTCAGTGCTTCACCAGGCACCTATTGGCTGCCCCTTTGGTTGACCATAGGTGATCTCTTTAACTTCTTTTCTAACTTTATTTTAAACTCAACAGATTGTTTTGGCTGGCTTCTCCCTAACCTCCGCTCGTCTTGTTTGTCATAACTTCTAATGCTTTTACTTTTGACATTGTTTTCTCTGTGAAAGATGCACAGATTTGTTAACTACAGCCAATGAGCTGATAGTTGCGTAGCCTGGATGACCCGTGCTCATGAACTACATCAAGTGTTCCACCCTAAAGGTGCCATTTGTTTCTCGACGTACTTCCTTTTTAGACGTGTGTGTTAACTGTGTGTTTCTGTGTCTGCTTTCTTCTCCAGTGTATGATAAGCAGGGCTTTCTGCTGCAGCTGGACACAAAATTGTGAGTATATATTATTTTCTAGTAAACACATCTTCTGCTTAATTTAAAACATTTTGCGATTCTCGGTCCTGTACTGTGTGGGATACTTGTTATATATTGACCAGCTGAATCCCCAGTTGAACTCCCATTAGTTAACATATGTTTTACAGCTAAACACTTATTTTATACAATTTCAGGTTGATCAATGGGAAAACATGAAATATGAAAATGTAAACCTTCAGTGTTTTTTTTGATAAACACATGCAGCATCTCATTGGAGTCCTAACCATAGCCGGGTGACAAATGCTCAAATGCGATTGGTGGTCTGAGTAATATATGTCGAAATTAGTTTGAATTGTGATTTAGTTGGTGTAGTTCTTTCCCAGAGCGGCTGTTGTTTATCAGAGTAAGGACATGCTACCTTGAGTCATTGTGTAGCCGTCATTGTGTAAGCGTGTCTCTTGATATGTGTATAATTCCCTGAATTGGTTTGACACTCTTAATAATCATACGCTGCCATCACCGCCCCGGCTCTCGGAGGGCATGTCTGTCCACACTCTGCACACACACTGTAAGCACTATGTCACTACACACTTATGGTGGTTTTCACATGGGTTGAGTTTATCTAATAGAGCTCCTTACAGGTCTACAGTGTCATTAATTACACCATTACTGCACATGCATACAATTCATCTTAAATCCAGTAATTCGTTTTGTGACTGACTGATATAAATGGGCCCCATATATTTCTTTCTCACCAAACTGTTTACCACCTTGAAACCAGAAAACCATTGGCAGGATTGAAATGTGGCTATGGGAGAGGAGGTACAGAGGGTGGTTCACTCATCAAGAGGTCATAGTTCCATTCCCAGCTCCTCCAATTAGCATAGGAACAGCAAACTGGCCCATGTGTGTGTGTACTTGTACAGATATCTTTGTGAGGACCATTTTGAGCTTATAACCTACGGAGTGAGGACATTTTGGGGCGGTTCTCACTTTCTGACCCACTTTCAACTTACTTTAAGTATTATGGTTAGAATTAGTTTTAAGTAAGGGTGAGGGATTTAGTTGTGAGGGTTAAGGTTAGGGGCTAGGGATAGCAATCTGCTAATGAGTTTCCTCACTAAGATAAAAGTACAAGTGTGTTTGTGTGCGTTAAGCTGCTTTCTGAGTCAGTTGCTCCCGACATTCTCCTGTCAGCCCCCCCCCCCCCCCCCCCCAAGTAAAAACTTGGTAAATGTCCAGTTAATTTCTAATTGAGCGCGTGTGAGAACACACCAGGAAATTCCTTGGAGGATTTTTTTGTGAGCCAGGGGGCATGTTGATTATGTTTCTAATGCAACGGATAAAAAAAAGACACAAAGAATACAATTGTCTTGGGATAAAACAGAGTTGTCTTACAAATAGAAGATGCAGAAGAAATTGCCACCATGTTAAAACGCGATTTGACAGGTTTTGGTGATACGGGCCAAAGACGGTGTTGATGTGTTGGAAGCACAAGCACGGGATCCCTCCAGCAGAATTTATATATTGCATCCTGCCTCCTGCATTCTGTGCCACCACTCGCCTGTACACTCACGAGAATTTGCTGCATTTGTAAAGGCATCTGATGTTCTTCATATGTGGAAGGCAACCTGTAGAGAAGAATCCAGTCACGTTTTCCAGGGTTCATGTCTGAAAACGGCTTTAGTGAAGTGCTGTATGACTGTGACCTGCAGTTTGAAGAGCTTATATTGGTCGAGGAGCAACATCAATGCAGGCCATGTACCACTTCAAACTGTGCACGAGTAGGCCCCAGTCAAGCTTGTTCATGTGCCATCTTTGGTTTTGGGCCTCACATAGTGCAAAGACAGGGCCTCTCTCCCTTCTCCCTGTTTATTTGAACTAGATCCATGGCATTCAGCAGGTTATTAATGATCACACTAGTAATCGGGAGGTTCGAGTTAAAGCACTGCCAGTGTGATTATTTGAACAAGGCCTCTCTGCTTTGTCTCGCCACACACAGGTGATATTCTGAGCTGTTGCTGAGTTCTCCAACTTCCTCAGCAACCCGTTTCCCTATCTCCATAAGCGGATTGTTTGACAAACTCAGCGTTTGTGGCTTTGAAATATGTCAGTTTGATTGATAATCAGTTAATCATGATGCATCTGATTAATTTCTCTCTCTCTCTGTGCTGTTCTGTGCAGGCCCCTGGATTTGACGTACAAGTTTGGTAACCTCAGCGAAGGAGTGTGCAAGCCAGGATACGCAGCAGCCAAGATGACCACCATCTATCCTAAGTAAGGAGGATCGCCTGCTCTTTCACACTCTCACATCTCAGATAAATGGGGTGGAAATGCATTGATTGTCCACAAGTGTACATTCGCTAAACCTAGACTCCTTTTTGAAATATAAGAACTTCACATACACAACCAGGACCTGCACAAACAAATCATTTTATTTGCATGTCAGGACGAGAAAAGCTGAAACTTTTACTCATACCAAGATGCCTGATGTCATTTCTCAAGCCAACTGGGCCTTCAGGGGTTTTGAGTCAGAAGCCGAGAAGCCCCCACATTCCTGTACAATCTTTCCCAGTTTCCGTCATGTTTCTATCATCTTCTCCTCCACTACAAAAACTCAACTGTGTCCTTGTGATCCCCCCCCCCCCCATCTCACAAAGGAACCTTTGTCGCTTGAGTACAAGGTCTCACATCTTTCCTCTGTCATATCCTAGAGCGCAAGAGGCGTCCTCTATGAACAGCACCGACCAACTTCCTGTCCTGACTCATCATGAGTTTTCTCGTACCCGGCCCACACAATTAACACAGTCCTCCACGGCCCTCTCTGATGTCATCGACTCTTTTGATTTTCCTCCATGCCTCCATTTGCGGCCCATTTCTGCATCTATAGGACATTGTCCCATTAGCACTCTTGGAGCTAAGCTAATAGAGGGGCAATTTCCCGCATTGCTGAACAATAGCCACTTGGACTTCAATGCAGCTCTTGACCTAGTTACTTGGGAAATTACAATTTCCAATATTGAACCTGATTTATCTCTTGACTTAAGATGCAGTCCGAAGCATTTGATGAGAACAAAGTTTCACATAAATTATAATGTTCACCTCAACACCCATATGTGATGCACAGTATGGAAGGACTTGATTGTGCATGTTTTCCTACACACAAACATAAGCAGCACTTTTGGCGGTAAATTGCAGCGCTGCATAAAGAGACAGACAAAGCAGCATTTCGTAGAACTGCCCTCTCCCTATATCTGAGAGGCTACATGTTAACAATGTCCTCCCTCATAACAACTTCCTCTAATCAGCCGCACGTGTCGGATCAAAGTTCTGTACAACACCGAACCCCCAATGGGATCCTTGTGATTACTACCACCTTCAACTCAGTCACGCGCAGGTCAATGAGGACAATTAATGCCGCACACTGCTCCACGTCGTGCACATGTATGTATTTGTATGCACGAGTGTGTGTTAAAATGTACACAGCCATGCAGAATGGCCAAATTGTGATTAATTGTGTCCTATTTGCGAGGAGTCAAACAATTAACAACTTGTTTTTTGTCATCTCAACCCACTTTTTATTTTTACTAGGCAAACACAAATCTGTGGAAATGTTCCTGTTAGCAGTTTATCTAAATAGGAGTGGTCTACAGTTCAGCTGTTAGAGAAAACCTACTTAACCTCTCGCAGTGAGGTCCTGTAGCCCCCCCCCCCTCTAATCATCTCCTGCTTCCTCCGTGTTCGCCTTCTCCGAAGCCCCCTGCCCCCTTGGAGTCCAATTTATTTTCCACACCTCCCCTCTGCTTTACCCAAAACTGTTTGCATTGGAGCCCTAAATCACGTCTTGACAGTGAACTTGAAGCAGCACGGTTATAAAAATATTGCCAGTGAGAGATGGGTCCGGCAAAGGAAGCGAGCACAATGCATCCCTGCCTGTTGGCTGTTTTGGGAGCCCTCACTTTTTATTTAACAACAAGCAGCCCCCTGTCTCTCTACTTTATCAGGATGTCAGTGACTGACTGTCGGTCAGGGTTCAGTGATCCTGTGTTATTTATAGCCCCTCACAGCCTCAGTCTTGGCTTTAATGAATCTCCATTTGTTTTGGCAGGATTGATGTGTGTTTGGGTGAGTGTGTGCGTGTGTGTGTGTGTGTGTGTGTGTGTCAGGTGATATGAGGAGACCAGAGAGCCATACATACTTCTCCGCTTGAGTCTCTGCTCTGCTGCTGTAAAGCTGGGGGGATAATGAGGGGATCAAAGACTTATTAGGGTGCTTGGAAGAGGTTGTCCGGAGGGCCTCACAATAATGTCATCCATGTTTGGTCACTGTGCCTCAAATCTCCACATAGTCCTTGTGAACCAACGGCAGCGGTACGTTGAATCCAGAATTTAAAATCTCTTTTTCTCACGAGTACATGGTGTCGCAGACATACTTCAAGGTTGATGAGAATGAAAAACCATTGATGTGTTTTGTGCAGCCAACCATCAGCCCTTCAGCAAGATGAACTAGTCTTGTTCTCATTTGGGTTCGTTCCAGTAAATGCAACCGTACAAGCACAATAAGACACACCATTTCTATCGATCCCTGCCTATCATTGTTTTTTCTGTCCTGAAAGTTCATTTAGTTCTTTCATCCAAGTTGTAGAAGTATATCAAAGATGATCTATGAATGTCTAAGTCAGAAAAGAGACAATGCCTTCCACTCCCAGGCCTGACAGCGGGTCATGAAAACACACATCCATCCTGCAGCCACACTCGCAGAGGTGACACGTAGCCCAGCACTCGGGTCGCAGGCGTGACCAAGAGGAAATGGCTTCTTTTGATTTTAGTGCAGCAATTAATCAAAGAGCACGCACACACACTGGTACAGACACAGGATGAGGAAGAGGTGATGCTAGAAGCAGCAGTTCATGGGGCATTTCAATCATTGATCACAGGTGTATTTTGAAGATAGGGCTAAATTTGTTTTAATATTGCAGGATGACTGGCTTCTCGCTTGATTTAATTTGAAGCTGTGTTCTCCATCTTGGGCGAATTCTGACCTTTTGTATTTCAGGCTCAAGCCTCTGAGACAGTTCTTCTTCCTCCTCATTTAGTTTCTAGAAACAGTCTTGCCGAAGATCGTTTGAGGAGTAGCATTCTGGCAGGAGTATGTTGTCTCTATCCAAACTGTGTGTCAGCTGTGATTTAGACTGTGCTGGAGAGTTTGTGTCGATGGGGTTATACACTGCAGCTGCCTGTTGTGTCTCTCCCTGCCTCTCAGCTTGTATTGCCTTCTTAGTTTTTATCTACCATGCCAATGTGCTTGTTTTGGGAAACTCTCCGGGGGCACAGGAGCTTTGAAAGCTATTAGAATAATGACAGCGGAACAAGTGAATTTTGTTCTTATCTCTTTGTGGCTTAAATCTTGCCCAGGACATTAACACTGTAGTCACAAGTGGAGAAGATTTTACGGGAATACAAAGAGTTTGTGAAGAGGACAAAAGGTGTGGTGGGGGAAATCACAAAAAGATGAATAGTTCTTAATGACCAATCTATAATGGAAAGTTAATATTACAATATGATGTTCTTTCCCTGCTGATGAACCTTTTCTCTACCTCACCTTCTTTCCTTCTGTTCTCTCCCTTGCAGGTTCATGAAATCAGCGCCCATGTTTCTTGATCGGAACTTCAAACGTCTTGCAAAAGTCGGCAGTTACTTACCCCCATTTGGCTTTAAAACGCAAGGTAAGAAATACTCATTATGTCACTTACCCTTTTGTCTATAAAAACACAACAGCTTTGATTACAACTTTTTGATTGAGTATACATGCTTGCATTAAAGGAGTGTGCCAACCGTTTATACAGAGGATTCACAACAAGCCACAAAAAAAGGTTTAATTCATCAGCAGGAGCACAGATGCCCTGACTTTTGGTGCTAAATATAGATGAAGCTCCAGGGCCACTGATTACTACATTTCCCTTAATACAATTCCCTTGTATCTTTTCTTAGACCTCCTGCCTCCAAACTACCTATTTTACTCCAATTCCACACCTTGGGCTCTATTTAAATGATCTAAGTGCATGGTCTAAAGTGCCTGGCACAAGTCCTTGTGTGGTGTGTCCAAATCTAATTTAGCTAGTTTAGTGGGAGAGGAAAAAAGGTTGCTACACCGGGCACATGTTTTAAAAGGTTGTACTTACTCTCTTAATCATGGGTGTGCCTTGGGTGCTATGTGTAATATAACAGTTAGAGTGGCATCTTCCATTCTTTTTAAAAGCCAGGTGTGCTTGCATCTTGGCAGATTTCTATTATAATGGTGGATTTGCCAGGTGGCAAGACAGAACACTTCTCAGAAACCGTTTCATGTTATGCACTAGCAGATCAGCTCTGTGTAACAAGCAGAGCACATGACAGCTGGAAAATGACAACTGGGTTGGTTATAAACTCCATTCACCCATTATCTATATGGCTTATCCTTTAAGGTTAATGGGGGGGCTAGAGCCGATTCTAGGTGAGATACACGGGGGGAACATGCAAACTCCACACAGAAAGATGTAATGCCATAACTGTCTTGATGTGAGACCATAGTGAACCACTGCACCACCATGGAATTTGCATGGATAGTTCTGTGAAAATTTCAAATCACCCTATATCACAATATTAAAGAAATGGGGGGGGGGGGGGGGGCAGCATCTTCCCCTGATCTGGATCTGCACCAAAATGAAATGGGTTCTTCCCTGAACTATGCCATATTCTTTCAATAAGTTTGGTTTATTGTTGAATAAACAAAGACGGATGAAAATACAACCTCCTTGGTGGAGGTAATAACCTATTACAAAGCTTCATCCAGAGACACAGAAGACATTCTCCTGTTTTCTCATGTGTTGTAGTGTTGTGATTACTAAGCTTTATGTGTAATATCTGTGGAGGGTCCCTTTTTAACGCCAGTAACGACCCTGTGTTCTCAGTGCAGTGATTGTTATGGGGTTCTGATGCTGTGTCGAGGCAGGACAGTGGCTACATGGTTGAGTACTTTTTGAAGGCACAGCCTGGTATCTCAAAGTAATAAACCATCTGATTGCGCCGGTTGTTTTTGTTTTCATGGTTTTGTTCCGCGTTGCTAACATTACACTACATACAGATGATGAAATTACAAGGAAGGGCTGCCAACTCTTATCAACAGGTATCAGTTGGCTCATATGTAGGTGATAGGTGTGTTTTTGAAAACTATAGCAACTAGTTTATTCATGGACTGTGCAGCAGTACATCTGGCAAAGTTCCCAAACATCTGCTATTTTAATGCAAGCAATTAATTAATCTCATCTTACACCGTCCACGCTTGGTCATTTAGTTTTATTCATAGCTCACAATGCTCTTTGACACCAGCTTCCTGAACATCAATAACACATTATCATTCCCGCAGAATATTTCAGAAAGGAAGATTTGGAGGTGCATGTGTAATCGCATATAATTCCTGCTATCCAAAAATTGGCAATCTTCAAAGTTTATATTTTGGCAAAATGCAGTGAAAATAACATACTATATATGGCAGAACTTGTTTCTCTAAATCCAAACTTTGTCCCAGCCAAGGAACCAACAAGACATTTGACATCTGTCGTCATCATTAGCTCCTGAAACTCTTTCATTAAATGCCTATAAATCAGAATATTTTATATTTATTTATTTACAATCCATATATTGACTTCTGAGTTTGTCCCAACATGCTTTATGAGTTCTGTCTTGGGACCAGGAAACTCATGTCTGCACACATTCCAACTGTAAGGCTTCACCCACTCTGCTTGTTATCTGACCTTAACACCCTTCAGATATCAAACCAGCACATAATAGCATGGGAAGTGAAGAGATAACATTAACCTGCCTTCAGTGACATCCTGTCACATATTTTCCAGGACCCAGAGGCTGACGGTCCACTGAGTTTTACCTTTGTGTCCTGGCAAGTTCTCTGCTGTCATACTAACACACATACATACACACCGTGACTCAGCTGCTATCAAAAGAACACTCCCTCTGTGAGTGTTACACCTGGTTTCTGTTTTCTCCACGGACTGCGAAGGCTGCACGGTTTCCCTTTTAGTGGTACCCATGTGGAGAGATGATACGTGTGTATCTTGAATAGAACGACACAAAGGATTCCAATTTGGGAACATAGAGTGGTGGTGGTGGTGGGCGGGAGTTTTATTTTTACTTTTTCATTCTTCCAGGAGGTATCTACTGGAACACATGAACCGTGGCCTGAGAACAGTAAAGCTGTGTTGATTCGGTCTCAGAGAAAAGCCTCTTGTCTGGATGCCAGTCAGCTACTTAACGGTCAACATGTGTTTCTAGTTTTTTTGTATTAATTGGTAAATTCTACACTGTAAATGAAATTCTCTCTTCTCTGCAGTCCAAAGTGAACTTACTGACGTCGTCCGCATGTTGTTGTTTTCCTTTTTTTCCTAATTCTCACTCAGTCCTCTGGCACATTTTGAGAGATTTTATCTTTAGATAAGGAAACTAAGAATAGACTTGATGATGCTAAAAGACATGAGTTCCCTCTGCCTTCTTTAATACGTCCCCATGTTTGCCATGGTCTGTCTTTAAGTCTTCTGATTGAATTTAACGTGAATTACATATCAACAAAAGTTGAAAATAATATAAATATAATCTAATAATAAACCAATTCCTAATAAAATCAAGATAATAAAATATATTGTATTATGTGATTTGATTCAACTTTTAATTTAGCTGATTGCAGACTCTGCTGGTGTTTTATTTACTTTGTATAGTAATATACTCTCATTCACATATCCAGAGATCATGTGATCACACTTATAATGTGCATATAAATTAGACAGGTAATTTCCTGCTTCATCTTCTTTTCAAGTATACACAAGTACCGATGCACATTTATATAATAAATCCGTTCGCGCCTTTTGCCTTTATTGACCCAAGTTAAGACAAATATTTGTTGGAATGAGGTATAAGTTTAATAAGCGAATAAATTAAATCATCACTCGCTTCATTCTCAGCATGCTCAGTTAATGAGGGCACTCAGACAGTTATGCAACTTTACACAGGCTGGAAGAAACAGGATTCATCCAGAGACTTATTGAACTTGAACATTTGAACCCAGAGCAGACCAATAACCTTGAACACGTTTTCATATTACACTCAAGTTATTAGTTTTTCACCCTGGCAGACAATTTTAAATGCTGGCCCAACAAATACCTCTGTTATCACATGATCTTTTATGTTGTTTAGGCTACACTCTTCCCAACAATGTGTCTGTGTTTACATATTATGCGACGCTTCCGTCGTTCGTCTTTGTTGCCACTAAGATTTTTGTCATTTCAAGGGTTACACGTCGGACTAACGTCTCTGCCTAGAGCCATTTGTCTCCGGCTCTGCCACGAGACATAGTTTGCTAAAATGTTTACCCCGGGTACTTACAACAATTAGCTTCCATGTCATCCTCTGCAAGAGAGTCCTGCGCATTGTGATTTTTCACTTTTCACCCGCTTGGATCCAGGTGTGGTCCGCTCTCTTGTGTTTATGCTGCTCGGGGTGATGCTTGACGCCAGACATCGACACCACATCCAAACAATGGGCCGTTCCTCTGCTCGCCTCTCCTCAGCGGGTTAATCATTAGGGTCGTTAGTCTGGTGAATGAGGCTGTAATATGTCTTACAAACAGCTTTGAGGCCCCAGTCTAAACTCTCCTCTTCTCACTCTTCCCCTTACTCTCGCTTTTACCTTGGTGTTGCTCTTGCCCCTACTTTTTTGCCTATGTGCTATATGGTGATTATATCATGTTAAACAGCAGGTTGACTGTTTTTTTTTGTTTTTGTTTTCATGTGGGAAACAATTACCAGAAAGGTAGACTTGGTAGCATAGTACTGTTATCCATGTTTACCCTCTGTGGTGCGCCTGCATTACTACAATTGTAACTCTAATCATAGATAGTAGCAACGGAAATGGAATCTTGTTCATTTGGGATGTTATGATGGGTGAATTCCAAGTATGAGAGGCCTAAAAATGGTCAAGAGGATTGAGGAAATATATGTAATATCTAACAATGGAAGCATGACTCCACCAGAATGCCCTGTAGAACATGGCAGGAATGTGCGCTATGGCTAAACATCCACATTTCTCGCCCTGCGATCCGAGGGGTGCTGGCCACGCAGGGAGACGAGCTCAACATCGCCCACTTAACCAGGAGAATGTGCTTGTTTGAAAACAGCATTCCTCTCTGAGTGCTTTTATGGGAGAGTTTCTACATACACACACATACCATCCGGAACCCTGTATGTCTGTTTCTCCAAGATTCACTCCTCTCCGTTTCATCCCATCACCGCTGCTCCTGAGGGCTGATTGGTCACTCCTTATCTATGGCTGAATAAACGGAGAGAGGTGTTCTCTCCTCCAACTGTCCATGAGACCACCTAGATTGCCGTATCTCTCATGGTATGTCGGAGCTTTCAGCAGCTTATATATCATCTTAAGGAGCGGTTCCCTCAGTTCTCAAGTCTTTTTCCCTATAAAAGAACATCTAATCTGTGATGTTTAACTTCTGTTCCATAAAGAGTGAGCGCTTTCCGGACTAATGACCTCCTGCCAGATTATCGCATTATCTCATGTGGTATTTTAAATGGAGAGAATTTGACACTCGTCTACTTTCAGTGTTAGGAAAACAATTATCCAAAGATGTATTACACAAACTGCTCAGGTAAAGGAAAAAAAACCTTCATAAAACGCTCACATACGTTTTAAAATATAGGTCAGGATAGTGAATATCCCTACATTTGGGGGTCTTCTGCACAATTTCAAGTTGCCAACTACCAGTAGATGTAAGCAGGTGTTAGTGGCCAGCATCAGATGTTGGGGTTTGTCTGTTCGTTGGGTTTTGGGTCAGGGAAGAACGCAATCCATTTTTATGCAGATTTGGACAAAGGGCATGATCCAAGATTTATTTTTTCCACTTTAACATTGTGACAACATGGTGCAGATCCAGATAAAAATGCAGATCTAGTGAATTCAAATATGCTTTTATACGGGGCATTTGGGGAGGTATGCAGTCCTGGGTGCCGATCTGTTTTTTAACTGCAGTGTAAGTGACAAATTATTGTACGTTTTTAAATGTCCTCCTCATGATGGTTCTTTGTTTTTTCCGATGCAGAGAGAATCATAGACAGCATTTTAACTATCACGAAAAATTATGGACTTGGAGAGGAGCTAGACAGGTAATTACTGCTACTCACCTACATCAGCATGAAGTCCTGTTTTGTAACATCTTTTCTTGAAATTAATTATTTAACATATTATATTGATTTTTATTACTAACCCATGACCTTCCTGCCTTCCAGTCTCAGCTGTAAAAGATGCATCATTGTGGGTAATGGAGGCATCCTGTCCAACAAGTCTTTGGGCTCCCGTATCGATGACTATGATGTCGTAGTGAGGTGAGATAACTCCTTTTAGACAAAAGACACCATGATTATGACTTGATGAACTTTTAAATTCATAGGTGTTTAAGTGTAAATTGTATGATCTTGAATACTTTAATCTCTGCGTCATGAACCTGAAAGAATCTTTGAGGCATGAATTCCATTCACTGAGTCCTTTTTGTGTCGGCAGGTTGAATGAGGCCCCAGTTAGTGGTTACGGCAAAGACGTTGGAACCAAAACCACCGTCAGGATTACCTATCCCGAGGGAGCCATCCAGAAACCTGAAAACTATGAAAAAGACTCACTTTTTGTTTTTTCTGCTTTCAAACCACTGGACTTCAAGTGGCTCAGACAGATGGTCTTCAAGGAGAAACTGGTAAGAACATATTAAAATCAAGGCCTTTAACATATTTAATACACTGAAAGATAACCGGATGGCAACTCACAGCAGAAGTCTGGTGCACAACAAAATTAGACTTGCAAGTAGAATTTCTCACTTCAGAGTGTTGGAATGTGGCTGAATATCTGAGTTATGGGTTATTTTTAGTTTCAGGTTAACCTGTGATCACATTTTCTACATTCCTTTCTGTGGAAATGTGAGCCTTTCTAGTAAAATTGATGAGGACACCACGAATCTCTACTTTATAATGTGGATGTTTCAGATGGTTAAAATGCTTAATGTGGAAAGGACAGTTGAGAAAAACCAAACACCATTAGACAACTTATTTCCTCTGTTTCGGGATCAGAGATTTCTCATTAATGCTACATTGCCATTTTCCCTGAAGGTAAGCTGCTCTCCTGTTAACCTGTTCATTCACATTTGGATTTAGCCGCACTTATAATTATTAATTAATTTTCCACTTAGCAAATCTTTTGGGTGTCCTTTGAAATGTTATGATTGGAACAGTGAAATGACAGGATGTGACCTGGCCTCTTAATCACAGGGGTCAAACTGAATGACAGGAGCAGGTTGTCCCTTATCTGTTTTAAGTATTACAGAAGGTATTAATTTTGAATACCCCCTGTTCCTCCATATTAAAACCTTTGTCATAGAAATTGCTCTCATAAGCACTTTCATTCACTTCAGTCTCTTGTATCAGTTTGAGAATTTTTTTGGAGTCAATTCAACTGCAGGACAATGAGACGCTAAGTAAGAGATCATCAGAGTCATTCGAAAGAAAGGTAGTGCTATTCAAAGGACCAGACCATTGTTATATCTTTGCTTAGCACTTGCAAATAACTGCGTATTAAAGATAAAATGGAAGAGATAAGTTAATCCTGTAATACTCCCAGAACGGGGAAATTCACGGTTACAGCAGCAGAGAGGACAGTCAAAATAGAGACATCAGTAAAATTATCACGTAAACATGCAAGATATAAACAAGGAAATATAAAGCGTAAATAGTATACAAAATGTGATGTACAAAATAAATACAGTAGGATATTTAACTTATTTTAATTTGATACATCACTTTGGACATACTATATCAGAATATGGTCATTCTAATGAAAGCCTTAAGGCCAATTTATGCCTCTCCGTTATTTCTATTACGGACAGATAAGACCACCCTATCCGTCGTGAAACGTCCTCTCCGAGCGCCTCCGACAGCTTTTCGTACACGTCTGATTTTTCTAACTATCCGTCTTCATGTTGGAGACCCGACGGACCGCTCTTGGCTGTGATTGGTCCGCGAACGACATCATTTCCGTATGACGTCATTTCCGTATTTCCGGACCTCAAACTTCCTGTTTACATGTAGCAACAAACACGAACACAACTATGATTCTACGATTAATGTGACGTGTGTGTTAAGCCAGCGGAGTTGTCTGGCTGACGGTGGCTCGTTAGAGCACTGAGGGCATGTGTGCACGGTCACAGACGGTTATAACGAGCTTTCAAAACGGCGCTAGCAGGCTAGGCTAGCTAGCGGGCTAGCCACCATGCTAACTACGGTGGTAACAGTGCAAGAACCCGCCGTCACGACTTTAATTCCACTTCTATCATGACACTGTTTCTATAATACCGTCAGGTTAGAAGCAAACACTGGATAGTAGTTGTTAGTGTCGGGAGTCCCTGCTGACTGTGTGTGGAAGCTGGAGAGGAGCTAGGTCCGGGTAGCTTCTAGCTACATTTAGCCTCAAGCTGTGGAATCAGCAACACAGTTCGGAAACAAGACCGGGGAACCGCTGCGCTAAGAAACGATTACATCAGCATCTTGACACGCTGGGTGTCACTTTATTTAGTTCTGTTAGTTGCCATGGTTCAGTGTGTGGGACGCAAGCTAACATGTCAACAGAGACACGTGGACTTCTTCTTCCCAAATGGGGTAGGCTTCTCTGAGCTCGTCTTCCGTTGCGCCACCTATGGGTTTGGCGGGGAATTGTTTTTAGACGGATAGTCGTCGGAGAAGTAAAAATCAAAAAGACTCTTTGTCCCCCGCTGAGACCTCTCCGAGAAACGGATACGTAGAAGTATATAAGAGCCTTTAGAATCTGAATTTTAAATAGGTTTCACACGCTCAGGAATTCAGCTTTTGTGTTTTTAAACAGTACTCCAATCCCTTGTAAAATAACATTGTATACTTAAAAATGTTGTTGGTTATATTCGAGATACTGTACATTGATTGTAGAAATGGACTAAACCTTGCATACACAGGCTGATAACCTAAACTCCCTTTAAAAAAAAAAAGTTTTCCTCTTTTCAAGTACCTCAGAGCTAAAAGCTTATTTTCCTCCACAGATGTCTGCCTTTCAGAGGGCAGTGGAGGTTTATCCAAAAAAAAATAAAAATAAAAAGGAGTGAGAAAACACACAGATAAAAAAATAAAGCGGAGAGGATGATACATTTATGGTAGGGGATGGAAAGGGCAAGCTGAATGAAGTAGTGGTGTGAAGCTGGATTATAGGATGATAGATTAGAGGGAAGATAGATGGGAAAGGATAAAGTTAAATAGAGTAAAGGGATAATAGCGGAGGAAAAGAAAATGAGCAGTGGAAGGTAAAGTCAAATGAGGAAAATAGTTTGCTTGGCTGGCTGATGGCCCCTTCAGCCTTTGATAGGGCCCAGGTTTTTCTGGTGTGTCAAAGAGAGAGGACAGTGGAAATGGCTGCCTGGGATAATTGATCTGGCCCCTGGCATCTGACTCAGCCCTCTTTGATCTGCTGAGGAAGGAAGAATGTTTCCCATGGGTTAAAAATCAGGGATAAAAAAGAAAAAAAAACCATTGTCTTTTGGTTAAAGCCTTGATGGTAATATGGAAGAAGAGAACTGACAGATGTGCAGAGACCCATGTTTGACCTCTGGAAGGTCCTTGGTTTTTACTCTGGTTTTATACATTTTCAGAGGTTGATTTACTACCATATAAATACTGTATTTCACCCTATATAAATGTGTCCGTGCCAATTTATTCCAGTTTAATAGTTTATGGCACTGAAGTTGACTCGGTCTCAAGTAGCATGGACTAAGTTTCCAAAAGACCCAAAATCGATTTCAGCCTTACTTGTCCGGGCTTGTTGGCATCCACGGTTGTGCAGAATTTTGGTGTTGTTAGCCGTTGTGTTTATCTAGAGCTTCTTAAGGCCTGTATGTGAGAACACAAATGTCTGGAGTCAGTTGCTCAGTACATTTCCTGGAACGTTTCGTGCTAGCTGCCCTTGTAAAATGTTCGGATAATGTCCGAGTGGGCTCATGTGAGAATACAGAAGGAAAATTCTCACAGCAAGCGAGTAAGCATGTTGAAGACGTTCCTACCATGCAGCGGACACAAAACTGGAAGATTATCTCAAGATGATAAAGAGGTGCCAAACATTCGCTGAAAGATAAATTTGAGAGCTTTGGCTGAAGATGCCAACGGTAGTGTTGATAAACAAAAAAACACATTTAATTCTAGCCTTCTGCGTACTCTGTACAGGCGGCAGTCCTGTTGTTGTGAACGAATACAACCTGGACAATCCCTTGCACCTGAAATATGGCAAACATCGGAAAATGTCCTTCCCAATGTTCCAGACATTTGCCAGAGTTGAATTCTGTAAACATTTGAGAGGATCTTGACCTACTCTATATCTCCTCAGTGTTATTTGGAAGTTTGAACTCCCCTGGATAGATACAGAAGCATTAATGTGGTTGTGATTTTGCACGTCAGTCTCTTTAGCCATTTTGCCTTCCCACCTACTGAAAAAGATCACTTCAGGAGAACTCACAAACTTCCCAGGTAAACTTTTTCTCAGTAAAATAAGTTGCATGTCTATTGTAACATACCGTGACGCCTCGTGTTTCCAGAGAAAGATATGTTTACTAGAGGGTCGTTAGTCTTGGCAACAACATGAAAGGAACTGAAGTCCTGTTAAAAGACTGTTATCGTAGCTTCATTGTATCTGACATCCACCCACATTGGCCTATGCAGTGGAAACATAAACATGAATAGGTGTTTATGTTTGTATGTACATGTGCCTTCTGTGAACTCGGGGACACAGTTCCCCAAAACCTTGAGTCATAAAGGTTTTTTTTGTTGTTTTTTACAAATGTCTCCTTTAGTAACCGAAAAACTATTTTGTGTATCAATAAAATGCTGCTGACTGGTTCACAGAGTGGAGCTGCATACTGTCGGGAGAGGAAGTAGCAGCAAGCTTCCCTCTCTCTGCTCCATCCATTCAGTCTGTCCCCGACTGAGACATAATGTAACTTTGAACGACTGTCCTGCTGGAGCTTTTATATCTGTTGGTCGAGCAGCGGATTTCTTTGTGCAACCTGCACACTCACAGCTGCAAGGGATGCAAAACCCCTTTCACTATCCTTCTGCGGTTATGAAAGCGGGTGTCTTTCTTTGCCTTCTTCTTGAAAAGGGTAGTGGGTGGTACGCAGTTGTAGTCCAGCCGCTGGTGACTCTGTGGTCTGCTTCAATGTCCTGCGCTATTTTGGCTTTTCAGATGCCTCCAGCACAGTCTTGGACGGCTGAAGCGAATACAAATTAGCGAGGCAATTTCCCAATCTGTTATTTAGTGTTTTGTACACTCTCACAAACACACACAGCCTCCCACTCACTCTCACATGCAGAGTCCAGATTGGAAACTTTGACCTTGATCACGTCCTCAGCTTGCAGACACCTCTTTCTCTGAATGTGTTTCACATTTTAGATCAGTGTGGCCCGCTGCTACATCTGCAATTAGAGTGCTGCAGCATCACAGGACTTCCAACTTCCCTAATCCCTCATTACCGCAGGTATACGTGATTACAACTTGGCTTAGACACTCTTTAAAGTCTGACCCCACGTATGCAGCAGCCTGGCTGATTACATGCTGTTTACAAATGTGCTCAAACATGATTTCCACGATTGTCGATATTTCCTTTTTTCCTATGACACCAGTTTCGATTTTTGCCGCGATGCACAGTGCACATTCGCGGTTCATGCACACACAGCCGCAGTTGTTTGTATATGCAGGGATATTTTCAAACAGAGCCAGTGAAGGATATACAGCCGGTGGTAAACACAGAGTTCGAAGGTGGAGTGTCGGTGTTCTATCTCTTCTGTTTGTTTACAGGAGCTTTCCCTACCTCTCTAGAGGCCAGAGAGATAAATGATGGATGGAGACAACTTGAGAAAATAGTTTTTCCTTCTTTAAGAGAAATACACCCAGGGGTTCTTATGTAGAAGTTTCAAAATATTGTTATAAAGCCAATCTTTTTGAAAACATCTTGCCAAACAATCAAGTCTGCGAGGTACTTCTAATATAGCCTGTTGATTCATATCACTGAGAGATTTTAAAATCAGCTTCTGGCTGGAATATTGTTAGGAAACCCCTCTTTTTGTTTAACTCTGTACACCGAGTTTAATCGCTTTATAGACATGTCTTTTTAGACAGAAAGCTTTAGTGTAACCATCACAGATGCTCTATTGGACAGAAGTAACCACTATATGGGTCCTTTTTTTAAAGTCCCAACATCTGTGCAGAAGCCCAAAGTAGCATGCATACATGCATTCATAAACATTTACATACCTGTAAACATAGATTCCGAACATGAACCAAGTGACTAACATAGTGTCCGGATGTCACTGATTACCATGAGTGTTGTGTTTCGAAAATGAGTCAACTACCGAGCCTGCAATGATTAACACTCAGACCTGCACGGGGATCCTCTGGTAGTGTGTTGTCGTGTGATGGATGTTCGGCAACTCGGTATTTATTCAAGTTCAAGGAGGACTCTGACTTGTCAAAAGAAAGACTAATTTGTTTCTTTTACAGTCTGATACCAGCAGGTCCTGCCAGCAGGAATGGCTGTGATCTTCCAACATGTCACCTGTTGGTAGCCAGAGACAAGGCTGCACATGTAAGTCCTCAGGGTCACAGTGTCGTCAAGGGTTGGCACCGTTTCTACCTTTGTCGTCATGGGACTGTGGAGACGAGAGTTTCACACAGCGGATAACCTCAGGGTAAAACAGAAAGCGCTGACTGAGGGCAGAGGTCGTGGTATGCGTTAAGAAAAGCCAAAGCACAAGCAAACTGGGGAATGGTTCGGATTCCGATTTGAAAGTGAAAAAATGAACCAAAGCTGTCAGGAATATTACCTCTGTGGATATAAAAATAGTCGTAATCCCCTCCACTGTGCTCCTAGCCATTTACCACCTACTACCTCTCTTCCCGTCAAACATTTTTTCCGAAACGGTTCCTCCTCAGTGGAGCACTTATGTGGTGAGACACTGCAACTTGTAAACTCAAAGGTCCGACATGTACACAGTGCTAACGACCTCCAGACAAACTTAATTGTGATTGTTAGCAGTTTGGGGGCTGCCGTTTTTGTTTTTAAATTGCTTAAAGTCTACCTTCCGGAATCCAGTCCACCTCGAGTCGTCCTCTCTATAAACATCAAACGCACAAACCACATCCTCACACAGCTACTTACGGGACTGAAGAGCCCAGATATAGTCAAATTTATATGATGGCTGCTTATCAAGGAAGCCGGGATGCATCATTCCAGCCATGAGATTGTTGTGGGCAACACTCAACAGCAGGTCATTTTGATTTCAGATATGTTCTGTATCTTGTAACGAGATGGTTTGGAGTTATTCTCCTCTTTCCCCTCTTAGTGCTCTCCTACACAGTGCTCCACATTTCACTCAGTCCCTCAGGAGCCATAAACTGACAGAAAACTATAAACGAAAGGCTTTAAACCACGCCGTTTCTTAATTGGGCTTTTTTGACTTTCGTGTAATGAATGGCAACTTGGGGTATATTTTCATCTTTGTTGTGCCTGCGTGTTTTGAAAACAGTTGCGTAGGAACAGCGTTGGGTAGTCATTTTCACATATTTTAAATATGTCGTGCTTTTTCCATTTTGGCACTGGTCGTTGTTCTGAAGAATCTTAATCTCTCCCTTTTTCCTTCCGTTTGATCCGTCACTTCTCTCGGCCTAGAGTAGCTCATGTCCTCACCTGCTGACATTGTCCTTCTAATCCGGTGTTTAGCTACTTTGGTGTTGGTCTGTGTGTAGCTGGAATTCTCCTACAGGTGCAAAATTACAAGACAAATACACTTAACCTTTGTAAAGCCGTGGGCATGTTTTACACACGTGACATTAAGAGGCAGTGCTTTTAAGGTAATTGTCTGATACATTTGAAGTACCGTCTTAACCTCCCATCTATTGACAAATCAGTGCTGAAGAGCTGTTCATACATTACACTCATGCACAAGCGCAAATATAGAACCCACCATCCTAGGGGATCAAATGTTTCAGTTACTGCTGTAGCTGATGTATTCTAATGCGGCAGCAACCAGTCACTCAGGCATTAAGTGAAGTTAGGATTAATTGTACAAATTTGTCTTCCCATCCATTTTCCACTGTCCACTTTGATTCCACTCAACCAGGATCTCTGTGTCTGGATTTGTTCTCAAGCTGTCAGATTTGTATGCTCTGATGATTCAGAGGTGTGGGACCTTTTCTTGGACAACAGTCACATCCAGATACAAGTTTTCACAAGTTGTCACTGTTGCGTACCTGGTTCTGTGAAACATCATGTGAAGCAAAGGGTTGTGACAGTTCTTTTCTTGTGCCGTGTCATTCATCAGAACTATTTTTCCTCCTCATTGACTCATAATCTCGAAAGCACTGCCAAGATCTGTCAGTAGCCTGACAACACCAGGCTTTTACTAAGGGCGCCTCTGCGATTATGGCGACAGACTCATCTCCAGACCAACTCTTAAACCCCACTTGGTCCAGTAGTGTGCAGTGTGAAGATTAATCTTCTGGAGGGGGTTAAAGTATGAATTCTCAGTTTAGCACACATTAGACTCATAGATTAACAATGATTCCAATAGCCGGTTTAAATTAGGCTACAATAGATTGTCATGATAATGCATAATGTTTTACACTAAAAATATTTTGTGCCTTATACGCATATAACCCTTTATTCATGGCTCCTGAATACTCGTGAATCACGATGCCTACTACAAAGAAAACGTTGTCAAACACTCGTTTAACATGTTTTTCGTATTGTTTCTCTTCATTTAAAGTTTTGCCGGCGTTCTCAATGCATCATCTTATTGCCTCCTCGTCCTATGCAATTAATTATCAAATTTGTGCCACCATCTGATTCTCTGTATCTTGATTTAAACTTGCCTAAGTTACCATTTTCTTATTTTATAATTTGTCTTTTATTAATGTCAAAAATTTGCTCTAAATTTTGATGCAAACGTTACTAATGTCGATACAAGGAGAATTGGTTTGCCCTACTTTATCTTCTGGTTATGTGAAGCCGACCCCTCTACCGTCCATCTCATTGCTTTGCAAACAATTAAGTCTCCAAGGTTGTTTTCACAGGTGCCTTATTGGAGCACACAGCCTTGTGCACACACTTAAATCTAATAATCCAGACCAATTTAACCATAAAGCTGGTGCAGGAGAAGGGAAACAGCCATTTCCTCTCTGACCACTGCCAACCATTCAAGCTGCACACTTCTGTTCACCTTTGAGCATGTGTGTGTCAGGGCCTGGTGAGTAAGAGGTCTACCACTCTGCGGCTTCCTGTTCAGTCCATGTTCAAATTTTCCAACTTATTGCTGTTTCTCTAAACTAGGGCAAACAAACTAGTCCACAGTGGAAGCAACATCCTGTTCCCTGGAGGTTATTTGCCAAAGCTTTGCACAGTCTTGCCTTGCTTTAAACTATTACTCAACCGGAACTGGAAAATCAGTGTCTTTGCTGTTGTCGTGATCAACAATGTCACTTTCGTTGATGAGTCCCAGCCACTGCTGCTACAGAGCGCCTGTCGTCTGTAGCAGAGTGTATTAATATTGACTGTATCCAGCTTTCAAATTGCACCAAATTCAATAGTGCATTTCATTAGGTTTGCAACAATTATCAAGCCAAGTGTGAAGCTGATACGATGAACAATTCTCGAGATACGTTAATAGATTATGATCCAGGCATTATTTTTCCAGGTTGTCTGTACATAATCTGTTGGGAACAACTTAACACAGAACATGTTTTTGGCCATATCTCAATAATTTGTACCGTAATTATGTCAAAATTCTGTTTCACAATGTCTCATAGGATGAACTTATGAAATATTATATCCAGAACGTGAAAGGTCGACTCCACTGTGACATCATGATGTTCTGCCAAACACTTTTCAAGTGATTATTCAACAGCCTAACTCAGGAACAGAAGAGGAGATAGTTCACTTTGGGTCGGATTCTGAATTGGTGACATCAACCTTTGAGCCCACCTTTTTAAAAACTGGTTGTATAGAACTTCTAAACTGCCTTGTTGAAGACTGATAATAAGTTGCTTCTCTGCAGCAACATGCATGTTTGAAGCATTGTCTGTTGTAGCGGCTGCAACTGTACAACTCTATCAGAATCAGTTTTATTTGTCAAATGTGAACATGTACAAGGAATTTGACTGTTGTATGCTTTTCTCAATGTGATGACATCAGATTCTCGACTACATTTATTGTCGGAGTCTTGACGGACATGGTTGTAAACTGCACTTCAAATTGTTGGCAAAGATTTAAACCACAAAGCAGTAATTCTAGTTTACCCAGATGAGGCTTGACTTATTGAAACTTGCCATGGTGCATATTTGAATATTCGTACCCAGTAGCCACCAACAGTCTTCCTTCCTGTGGCTTGAGATCCAAATGGGCCGTCTAAGGAGGGTTGAGTTTTATCATTAACTCTCCCTGACCATTGCAACAACAAGTGGTCTGAGGTAGAGATGTTTGAATGTAAGCAACGTTTTACATTCCTAAACTCATAACAGCCGCCTCCAGCCCCTCCCTCTCTGCAGACCTGAATCCTTACATACTAATTGCTCTTAACATTTGTCAAAGCCACCTGTACTTGTCTGAAATATCTTGAAAGAGATCCCCACCCCACCCCATCACATGCGTGTCTATGTACAGGTCGGGTCATAAGCTGTGTAAAGCGAGGGGTGTGTGTTGTGTGTCATTAGCTTCTCCTCTTCCTAGAAATAAAGAAAAAAATGCATTACTTTCTCTATTCAGCGTACACAGCCGCGCACACATCCAAACAGCGCTGCTAAATAGATTCCTGGCAAACACAAGCTGTGTTGACAGGAGAGATGAGCTGCTGTTCCTGTTGCAGCTTGCCGAAGGCACAGAGCTGGGCCCGCGTTCAAAAAGAGCCGCCACTGTTGAAGCCACAAAGCCAGCAGACTTGTTGCTACTGCCTCTGCCAACACGCACACACACACATACGCACGCACACTCACACACGCACAAACGCACACACACGGTCATGCATTGCTGTATTAAAGGCGACCGAGCGGGTGATTCACTATTTGAACAGGTGATTCCTCTTCACATCTGCTGACCCTGTGGATTCATGCCTTTTAGGAACTCACACGGTCGGTCAAGTCAATCACGCACTGCTAGTTTGTTACACTATAATGTTGTTTATCATTTGAAGTAATGCTTCAAAGCTGCCTGACTTGATAGACGTGTCATTAGGATTAGATTTTGTTCCAAATTTTTCTTTTTTGTAATTATAAATAAATATATATGACAGAATATGACTCAAGTCCTGTTCTGGTGTGACTGAGTTGAGCAAGTGTGTTTCATTAGAGTTACACAATTCTATTCAGCTGGAGACGTGGGCCTGTCTGACAGGTTGCCCTAGCGACTGATGATGATTGCCTTTTTGTAAAAAGTCCTGAGGTCTCGCAGAACACCCTCGGGTCACGGTGCGATTTGGACCATTTCCTGTCAAATGCCACATTTAACCTTGGATGTTGGCTGGCAAAACCGTTTTGGGGGTTTTGATTTCCCAACTGCAAGTCTAACAACAAATCAGGGTTTACTTTAAAATCATGCAATTCACTGATATATCCTCCATCAAGCCTAATCATTAATGCCATGTGCAACTTTTGCACTCTGTAAAACTGAAAATGCAGCAGGTTCTGACAGAGTATCAGGATATTTATAATGAACTTTCTAAAACTCGATCGCCAACATCATCATTGGTATTGTCACCTTGATATTACTTAGTTTTCTGACTGATTTACTAGATCACTAGGACAATAACATGTACAGTTGTAACAAAAAATGATGTTATGTTGAAATATAAGTTAAACTGAATGAAAGTGATTGAGAAGAATAATACACAAGATGCTTTTTGAAGATTTTACCTCAGAAACCTCTTTCTCTGCACACATGTAATTTGGGGAAAAGAGGGACTGCAAAGCCGAATCTTGTGAGCACTCCAGGCCGGCTGCACCCCTCACCCACTGCTAGACGCCCCCTCCTAGGGGTCGTAATTATCGCTGTCCTGCGAGCCCCTCACCCTGACTTCATCCATTAAGAGACCCAAAAGCCATTTCCCTAATCAGTGCTAGAAGGGGTCTGGCTTCTGGTTGGCTCCTGTGTTTTATGTCAGTGTTACAGAGGATAATCTCACTTTGATGTTGACTTGGTAAATTGTGGAGGTGTCATCATGTAAACGTGTGAATGTGTTTTATGTACATGACTTTGATCTTATAGTGGGAAAAAACAGTCCAGTGCTTTCGACTTATGTACATTTTTTCTGATTGTCTTTGTGTTTCCTCAGAGGGGCACGGAGGGTTTCTGGAAGTCGGTGGCTCACTATGTACCTCGGGAGCCGACCGAGATTCGAATCCTGAACCCCTACTTCATCCAGGAAGCTGCATTCCAGTTCATTGGCCTGCCCTTCAACAATGGCATCATGGGCAAAGGGGTAAGACACCAGCCATAATATTCTACACGAATATCAGTACTACATTGTTAGATGGCGACAGCACCGTGAATGGATCAGTAGCCTCTTTTCAGTAATTAATGGCAGGAAGAATATAACGGTTTTTCTGGAGTCATTTAAAGTTAGGGTTGATAAGTTCTTTCTGAAACACTTTATATCTTATTTGTTGAAATCCTCTTCACATCTCAATAGCCATCAATAAATACAAAAACAAAAGTCGGTGTCTGTGGCCCTGGCAGGAGGATGATTAGCACCACCAAGCATTTAAGTTGTTTTAATACATTGTTAGAAGTTGATCTATGCATTTTGCTCATGAGTTGTGTTTGTACGGACCTGAGACGCACAAGAACATTTGGATATAGAAGTTTCAGTCTGTGGCCACCAACCAAGGCAGACAGCAGAAAAATACAAACTCAACACCACAGAGTGCTGTGATCTGTTGGGAGGTAGGGAGGAAATATTATTAGAGAAATGAGTGTATCACTGCAGCTCTGCCCTCTGGGGCCACCAGAACACCCCTGCATGAACTCCCCCCTGCAACATGTGTTCAGCATGTGGGCATCTGGAGTGTGTGTGTGTGTGTGCATGTGTGTGTTTGTGACTGGGTGCAGCGCTGTCTCATACAATACAAGCTGCAGAGTTGTATGATTTGGAGCGTTCTTTCAATACAACACCCTCCTGTCTTTCTTACGACCATCAGAGGGTATGTTTATGTACATGAAAATGAATGAGGAGTTCTATTTATCATATAAGTGTTTATCACAAGTGTGAATGTGAGTGTGTGTGTAAATTAATCTGTATTAGAACACGCAGTAGGGGGCTGGCCAGCTGCTAGTTCAGCTCCACCTACCCTGAGGGCTGCAAATCAGGGTAATGGTTTTAAATGGGGCCTCCCTCCACTCTTTCTTCTGGACCCACTTTTTTTCTTCCAACACACTCATTTTTTCTCTCTCCCCTTCTCCAACATCCACACACATAATTACACACACACACACACACACACACACACACACACACACACACACACACACACATCCACTATACCCCCCAGATCTCTGGCAGCCCAGGGCAGTTAGGAAGCACAGTTCAACCCTGTAGATCACTGTCGTAGCAGGGGTCTGTAGGGGTCGTGTCTTAAAGGTAATAGTTAATCACCAAGTGCTCAAAGTCAGTTAGCAGCGATGCAGCAGAACAAAGACAGAGGCATAAATGAGGAAGGGAAGCAGATACACTAGCAGGAGAGGACATCTGTCTCAGAATTAGCTGGACATGTTAATACTGCATTTAGTTTAGTCCATATTGATGTGCCTGTGTTAGTTAAAATAAAACTTAGTTGTAATGCTCCGTGTGCGTCGGTATTTTAATGATCTGACAGACTGTGTCTCTGCTTTTACTATAGAACATTCCAACTCTAGGAACAGTGGCTATCACGATGGCACTGCATAACTGTGATGAGGTGGCCGTGGCAGGTTTCGGCTATGACATGAACACGCCCCATGCACCTCTCCACTACTATGAGACTGTCAAGATGTCTGCCATTAAAGAGGTGAGTGTCTGAACATCTGAAACCAGAACTTATTTCAGATATTCAGCGTGTTCTTAAATTGTCATGAGTTGTCGATATAATGTGGTGCGACATTCTAATGAGAACAACGTGTGTGCTTAATGAAGAATATGTGAAGAAACAAACAACTAATCTTTGTTGAAGATGGACCACCAGTCCTGTGGAGGTTGAGGGGGAATTGAAAAGGCGTACAGCCAAAGTTCACTCACGTTCTATTATGGCTGATTGTAATATTGGTCCAAGAATGGTGGTGCATGATTTCAATTAATCTCTGCTTTTGCAAAGATATTTCAGTGTTTGCAACATTGCCTCTGTGCAGCCTGCTTAGTCACATTTCTTATGTTTAAATGAAGCACAAAATGATAAATTAAACATTCTTAAAGTTTGCTTTATTCTTTTTCTTTGTCACTTAAAACATATATCCCATGTAATAACAACTTCAACTGTTAAAGGTTCAGTGTGTTAGATTTAGGTGAAAGGGATCTATTGACAGAAATTGAATTAAAAAAAATCCTAATGAAGTTTTACCTAGTGTGTGTTAAAATGGGACATTTACATTTAAATTATTAGTATTCAGCTGCAACATGAAACTTCACCACTAGATGTCACTAAATTCTACACACTGAACCTTTAACACTATAAAAACTAAATGGGATTATAAGAGGTAAATACATTCAGGAAAATGTAAACTAATATCCCTGGATTGAAGCACTACTACTCTTTTCTTCTCACTTTATTAAGATGCTTCACTGTTAGCGCACGGTCTGACCGAGCATTTTCTAAACGCTCTCATTACGGACCCCTCTCTGCTCCATCAGTCAAGTTCCTCTCTGTGTTTACACTAAAACCCAGTGGAATCAAAGATGTCACCCGTGAACTGACGTGTGTAAACCATGAGCTCAGTATGATGATAACCTTTGTCTAAACTCCCCCTGAACCTTTGGTATTTATTATCATCTTCATCATCAACATTGTCATCATCAGCCACACATGGCTAATTAAGGGGAACACTTTAACCGCTGCCAGTGCCTGGGGTTGTTTAATTTTCTGGGACCATGCGGCCGCTGAACAGTGAAATCCTCCACTTTTATTCCACTACTTTGAGAAAGAGCGTGTTTCCTATCTGGATGGAGAAACAGAAATCCTGTAACACCTGCTGTGGTATATCTTTAGTTCTGTTATCTCACAGCTAAACGAGCTTTGAATTTATTTTATAAAGCAGCTATCATTATTATCGTTTATATTAATAATGGATCAAATGACAAAATCACCTTATTCCAAATCTTGATAATTCCCGTAGTTCTTGCCATCTTGACACTTATTTACTTGGTTTTACATTCTACAACTTCCAGCCCTAATGTAAATGCTAAATAGTGCCAGCTCTCAGTTTTTTAACACTTATTAACATTTCACCTCTGTCCTTGATTTGGCCTGCTTGCATAGAGAAGCTAAAGGCTAAAGAAGCATTTTGCAGATAGATTTCCAAACACATTTTTCCTGACCTCAAAAAATTAAGAAGATATACATTTGTAATTCAATGTGTCTGAAAAAAGGCTGATTTAAGTAGAAAACATTGAAATCATGTTTCTGATGCTAATTTTAAATCACACTGGCTCATTGTTCCGTGTGTGACCCATCACACAGAGATGTGGTTGGAGGTTTGACTGAGCCGGTAGAAGAGCCTTAGACTGGGTCTGACTCTTGCAGGGCCCAGCCTAGCTTTCTGAAGTTTCTTTTTTTTTTTTCTCTCTCTTATTCCCTCCTGTATATTTCTTCCTCTACCATTTACCTCCTTCATTTGCTCTCTGTTGTTCTTCAAACTTCACTCCCAAAGCACCACACAGGAACCAGGAGCTTAGGTTACATGTTGACCCACTGGACAGAGTCCTCATAGCACAGCAGGGAGGGAAAAAGGGCTTTACACTTTCAAATGTACACCTACACATATAGATACTGGGAATATGAAAAATCCACACTAACACACGCTTGTGTCTCAGTGCATATAACAATGCATTTGTTATGCTGCTTAACGTGGTCTTTATAGTTGTCTTTCTACTTCTGCTGTGATGTTGTACGACTCATTCTTTCTCTTCTCCTCTGGTTCTCCCACAGTCATGGACACACAACATATCCAAGGAGAAGGACTTCCTTCGCAAACTGGTTAAGGCCAACGTCATCACAGACCTGACCAATGGTATCTGAGTTTACAACCCACCTACAGTCTCCGTCGGCCTTTCCCAAAGGACTTTCAGATCAGGAAGCTGGGAAAAGGATCAACCCAGGGAGAGAGAAAAAACAACCCGTATTTGGGTGGCCTGCACACTGCCGGGGTTTTTATATCAAAGGAGAATATTAGAAAATCAAAAGATACAGGAGGGTTTCTGTGGAGAGTTGCACACATGTGCCTTCTGAACCAAAGACTCCTGCTGATTGAAGCGGGGGGGTGAGGGGTCCCAGGGAGGACTGGATCTGCCTTGTTCCTCTCTCACCATAAGACAGCCGCAGAAAAGCTCCACCGGCCCCCGCGCTCCAACGTTTACCACTTCACATCACTTAATTCACTAGTTAGAGCGGAGGTGACATGTTGACAAAGCAGATGTCAGAAGTTCAGCTTGACTTACTGGCTAACTTGACGAAGGGACCGAGGAGAAAGGAATGAAAAAGAGGACTGTGACGGAGATGGGCTGAGTATTAGCAGTGCCAAATGTACCTCGTACAGGGGAGAGGTCGTTCTACTCTCCTTTTTGCCGCCTGAATGTATTCACTTTCCTCAGTGTAAATATCAAAGATTTTTACTGTGCTTTTTAATGAGCTGCAGCAGCCCCCCGCCCCACATCTGCCATTTGTCCATTCAACCATTCATTCATTCACCTTCTTGCCAACAGCAGATAAATCAGTGAGGGGCACCTGCCACACAGACTGGTGTCACTTTGACTCATTGACATAGTGTTAAATTAATGTACAGACTTGAGTTCCTGAAGTCTTTTCTGTAGAGAGATTGTGTTCGTGACTCAATAACCAGGTGCTTGTTCACTTGACTCCGCACAGAGCCGCTCTGTGTGGTTCCCTGAGGTCTCATGTGGCTGCTTGGTTTAGATGTAAGGTTAAAATTAGGAATAACGGAGGTATATAACTTGAAAGTGTTCAATTAATAAAAAAATGTCCTCATCTTTATTTAGATTTGAATTGTATAGTGTTTTTCACTACAATGGATTGGAAGCACATTAGGACTAATGCATATTTTAATTATTTTACTCATAATTATTTAAAGTCAGCCAGCTCTGGCAGGTGAGCCATGAATTTGGACACTACATCTCTCTTCTCCTCCTCTTTCTGTTCATTAACGCCACGGTACTGTCTCCATCACTTCATCAGCTGCGAGCCTTCGGGCCTCAGCGGAAACGTGCAGCATTGTAACGTACATTTTGTCCCGGTCAAGGAGGAGCCCTCTCCCAAACCTCCTGTTGCTGCAGACTTTTTTTGTTCTTCAGTAAATGGTCAAATCTTGGATTTTAGAATATAAAAATTATGTATATTTTTTGTTTTTAGGGTTAATTTTAATAATTTATTTTGTTACAAAGTCCCAATGTGTGTTGGTCACAGGCAGGCCTGCTTTCCATTGATTTTGTTCAGAAATAACACAAGAGGTTTGAGTTTGTGTTTTTGATTTCACCACCATGTGCTTCCTCAGACTGTATCTTAAAGGTTTTATGGCAAAAGCAGTGTTTTGATTAGATCTACAGATTTCAGTTTTTTAATTGGTTTAGTGTTAAATGTCGACAGCTCTTTCTGTCTGTCTGACGTTCAGCTCACGTTAATATTATTCTTTACATTTTCATGAATGAGGTCATAATAGCCGAGCTTGAACGCAAACTACATCATGTCCTGATCAGGCTTTTCAGTATTTATTAACTGCATTTACACACAGACCACATTCAGTATTAAACAAACATTTAGTTATTTTTTTCTTATTTCCTTCAAAAAGTGTGAGAATCGCTGTTTATCAGATGAATGAGAAAATCAGCTTTACTTCGTGATGTTGCATTTTTTCAATCTGGTCAAATGTCGGGTCAAAGAGGGTTTGGCTCTGTTTTTTTGTTCTGTTTCTTCTTTGTCTTTGGAAGTGCATATTGACTGTACATCGTACTCACACAGGTTCGCTTCCAATACTGTCAATCAGAAAGCTGCTGTTGGTCCATCTGTTACATAGCTCCATCACGTCTTCCTTTTCTTGATTACGTTTCCACAAACACTGCTGGGACCGTGGAGTCGCGTGTCCGACCCAGTCCCTGCAGAACAGTTCCACAGTTCCAACAGTTTGAAGGAATGGATCATTATTTTTGGAAAACTAGACCCGGTTTGGGATTTTTCTTTTCTGTGTGTGTGTTTTGGAGCGGCAGCGTAACAGCTGACCATTGCACTATCACGAGGCGCTCTCAGTGCCTTACACCTCATCACCTGGAAACTGTAGCGAGTCCGAGGCAGGAAAAGTAACCGCAGCTGATAGGGTATGTAGGATCAGCTCCAGGTCAGGGCGGGTCACTTCTCATATCTCTCATGTGGGACCAGTCCATTTCATATCTACTATATTAATACTGGTGGTTCTGTGTGTTTAAGCCCCTAATCGAAGCATACAGGAACCAAGCCACCTGTATGCTCTTTGAAACTTTGAGACTAAGCAGATCCTTGGTTGAAGTGAACCCTTTATTTTTTTTCATTATTCTTGCAGTAGGTTTTTAAATTTTAAATGAATGCTGGAGGAGTTCAAATAGATTGGACTCGAATCGCCTCTTCTAATCTGTTCGTAATAAAGCAGAATGTATTAGCGCATCGTATTTATATACTTTTGATTGTTCTTAATATCATTTTACATTTCACCATCATCAGTGGGGAAAGTCAGTGATCAAAAGTATTACTGTTTGTTTTTATATATATAAACAAATATATATATATATATGGCTTTCTGCATCTTCAACTCAATAAATACGTTTGTAATGGATATTTGCCTGTGCATGTTTGCATCTTTCGATTCTTGGATATATTTGGATATATGGACAGCTCAACTGAGATTTCTGTCTTGTTGTATAAACATTTTTCTGTACACTGTGAATTTTCAGTTTATATAGTAAATATTTTTTGATGTATTGAAACGACTTTGTTTTTATCTCATCTGACGGGCGTTCCTTTTCACACTTGTCATAATGTGAGTCACCTGAAGATCTTTGCTGAATGATGTGTGTCCCTCAGGGTCACGGGCCCTCGCGTTAATCCAGAGTGCATCAGATGTTCTCCAGTCACATTCAGAGGTGAAGAACTGCAGGAAGCGCACAGTAAAGATGAAGGAGGGATGGAGCGGAGGAGTGTGGGAGAGAAGGGGATTTCCTCTGGTGCTCTGTACTCTGTATCTCCTACCTGCAGAGCCAGATGAAATCATTTTTCAATCCTCCATCCACTGGACTTCCTCTCTAATGTAATCTCCTTCTCTCCTGTGTGTTTATGTCCGTCTCGCTTGGTGTCCCTCTCTGACTCTTGCCTTTCACCCCTCGCCCACTCCTCTTCTATCCTTCCCTCGTTTCTCTCTATTCTGCCGTCTGTTCCCATCTCTGTACCACACATTTTTTTCTCTTCACCTGCTCAACTCTGAACTGGATCTTGTTTCATTGTTGAAGCCCACAGGGACCTATTCAGAACCTGTTGTGCACGTGCGCACACACACACACAGACACACAAAACACAGACGACTCAGCTGCAGCCGTGAAACTCTCACTCACTTTGACAGACCGCAACATCACCATTAAACCAGAGGAGCTCTGCTGAGAGCCAGGGAGAGCTGGCCGTCCAGCTGCTGTAGGTCACTGCTGGTGTGAGGTGAGAGAGGACAAAACCCTGATGCCTTCAAACACCGCTGGACGGTCCCATCCTGCTGCTGATGGGCTGCCAGAAACCCTTTCAGGCCCCACTAGTCACGCCTCACTGGTGGCCAAAACCACCAAGCTCTGGCTGCTCTGACTCGACAGATTTCCTGACCTCCGCAGGGTGGGATCGAGTGCTCACTCCCCTCAGCAGGACAATATTTGCCACTGGGGATCTCCCCCCGAGGCAGCTGGCCTGCTGGAGGCGGTCGGTCCTGTTTGTCCGGCGGACAGGGGTATGAGCATGCCTGCACCTCTTCAGCCGATGGGCCTTTTATTCTTGGCGACAGGTTCCCCGCCCCACCTCCTCTCAGTAGGGTTGGAACGGAGAGGCCACGACCTCCGGGCCTGAAATCTAAACTCCTCGTAAAAAGAGTTTGAACGTGGAGAGAAAACACCCATTCAGACAGCCATTTTTTTCTGTGTTTACTTAATGCCGGGTCAGCTGAGATCAGGGAAAACAACATTCCCTTCTCCGCACCGTGTCCCACATTCTGTCAATCTGCCTTTGTGTGTGTGTGTGTGGATGGGACACACCTACAGGCTGTCATGTACCTGAATCACTGTAGAGTGTTGCTGCTTCTCCTGTCACACTCTGAACTTGTAGTGTAGCAATGATCATTTCTGGCTCATTAGTGACAAAGATGGTTTCAGAAACATTTCAAACATTTGCTTTTAATTTTAAGGGACAGCAAGTCCCTGTGTTCGAAGTTTCTGGTCGTTACAAAAAAGCGCCCGGACACGAGAAGAAAATCGAAAACATCTGTGAGTTCAAACATCTGTACGTCCAAAAAATAAATAATACACAACTCAGTCAACTTTGGGGTCTTGAGAGTGAAGTACAGGGAGACGGTGCAAATGCATTTCAAACAACTTTGACATATGGTGCATGTTGCTACACCTTACTCATAGTTGGAGTCTTGTCTGGAGATGACAATATTCTGCTCATTAATGTCAATACTCCCTGAATTTTCAGCCACATAACAGAGGAATTTCTAGCTCCAACAGCTGTTTCATATTTTTCATTCATCTGTCCTTTATTTTGTTGATTAGCCAATAAATTTGATTGATAGTTTAGTCTGCAAAATATCAAAAAATAATAAGGAAGTGTCCATTGAAATCTCTCAGGGGACAAAGTCTAAAACCCCCGGAAAATTTGCTTGACCAAATAATATCACATTAAGCTCTGCTGTGCAGCTGTTCAGGAGTTTTCAGTCATATCCCATCGTCTTTATGAGCAGATGGAGTTTCATTGTTATGAAACCGTAGCTGTTCACTTTAATGACTTCTTGTCGGTGATGTTGAAGGTTGAGATTCAAATCACTTCTTCATCTGGGGGGTGGCCGTCTCTGGAGCGTTCAATCGTGTCACATGATCTTCAACGGCGGATGAAGTTTGCTACTAAACTGACCCTGCGGTGGGATTGTTTGCAGCTACTGCTTCCAAGCTCAAGAGTCAAGTTTAAAAATCTATTTAAAGCCAACGTGAATGAAAAATGTGAAGCTCTAGGCATCCATCCTCCATCTGCTGATGAAGACTCAACAAAAAAAAAGACTGTTATTTTTAAGAGTTACGTTGGTCCGTCTGACTTGGATTTGACATTTTATTTTGTCAAGTCTTGTTTTGCGAATTGTGAATAATGAATTTGTTGATCCACTGACAGTTTTGAGTTTTGAATTTCAACTAGAAGTGCAGAGTATGAGTGCGTCTCCGCCAAGGCAAGCGCCATAAAGTGGGAGAAAAGTCCTTTATTGAAACCACTCCAAATGTTTAGTGGTTTTTCCCTGGCCCGTACCACAGCCGGAGGTAATAAGTTTGGAAATGCCTTCACTTTTCTTGCACCATTATCAGTTTACACCTTTATCTGGTCTAACCATTGGCTGTAAATAAAGATGGACAACATGACCGCTCCCCAAAGTGTCTCAGTCACCCCCTGGTGGCCTGCTGCAATAAAATGTCAAAATACATGTGAAATTATTTTTGAATGTGTCTGACGTTCTTATCACACAGAACTCAAGTGCTCATTTCCGTTTTTGATGCTATAAAAATGAGTGAAATATCATGATTGACAGCTGAGAGTGACTCACCAGCATGTATCAACAGGACCTCACTACCGACTCCATGGAAGTCAGATGACATTCCAATTAGCCTGAGCTATAAATTAAAGCGCTAGTTGGAAAACATAGGCATGCTAACATCTATTCTTAGAAAAGTGAGCATGGTTAACATTATATCTGCTGCTTGTTACAATGCTACCAGTAGCATTTAGCTTAAAGCAATGCTGTTGCTACCGCCTCACAGAGCTGTTAGCTTGGTTGAAATCTCTTATTCTTGTTGCCTAAAAAGAAGAAGACTATCGGAATTGTCTCTGTTTGATTTTTGATCATTTCAGACCAGTGGGCCTCTGTGAAACTCCAGCACTGCTGCCCTCTGCAGCTCCCACGGTGTGTGCCTTCTCTTCATCTGTCCACAGAATCAGTCTTCTAATCATAGACCCATGTGCCGACACCATGCTGTTGGATTTGTTTGTATGCTCAGTGATAGAACAAACCTGGAGGACGCCTGCAGGAATGCAGTTTTGAAACGCAGCTTTGAAATGCTCTGATGAATTATAAATTACTGCAGATTTATTTGTGCTACATTCACTTGTTGAGCTAATGTGGAAACACACAGTTATGCAGTTTGCTCCTCCTGCTACAGTCCGACTCTGTCCCACACATTTGGCTGGGGGTGTGGTGTGGTGAGGGGGGGGGCTTTGGACAGTGTGCTGGATGAGGGGAGTTCCCACTTGAACACGTAAAAACAAACTTCAAAACCTGGAGGAGGCCCAAGAAAAGAAAGTCACCTTTGGGGTAAAGAGAGAGCACAAAGAGACGGAGGGAAAGGTCAAGTGGGGATGGCGGTGACCTTTGCCCTGAGGAGTAACCAGAGAAACTGGGAATAAAAGATGTATAAAAAGTTTAACTGTCTTTAACATCTGGAACAGTCGCTCTCCTTTATTCTTCTCGGTTTCCCTTCAGCATCACCACCCAAAACCCAAACCACCCACCCTCTTCCCAGTCCCTCTGGACTTGGACAATAAGGACCCAGACCCACGACTTATATCCATGGCAACTACAGCCCATCCCAAAGGGACACCAGTATGTTTTGGAGAATAGAGAGTTGACTTTTTTTTTTAAGTCATATTGTCATGTTTGAAAAAAAAAAAAAAGTTTTATATTCTTGCAGGGAAGTTAAAAATGCCAACATCATGTTCCTGTGGCTCGCTAAAGACATATGCGTGCTTGCGTGCGTGTGTGCCTGTGTGTGTGTGTGTGTGTGTGTGTGTGTGTGTGTGTGTGTGTGTGTGTGTGTGTGTGTGTGTGTGTGTGTGTGTGTGTGTGTGTGTGTGTGTGTGTGTGTGTGTGTGTGTGTGTGTGTGTGTGTGTGTGTGTGTGTGTGTGTGTGTGTGTGTGTGTGTGTGTGTGTGTGTGTGTGCTGGTGATATGTTTGTTGTGCTTGTATGGGGTTTAACTGTGGGTGTACAAACACTGTCATGGTGCAAATCCCTCTCACAAAGCTGAACAGGTTAATCACCAGCGCACACTGTGATGGATGACGAATACACACTTCTGAAACAGACACACACTTCTTGAAGTTGCGGAGCCCTCTGCTGAAAAAGGGTTGTTGACTCTAAGTTTGCACAGTGGTTCGTTTTTATGGAGGATCTTATTTCCCTCTGGAGGTTTTTATCTCATCTTTTTATGAAGAAAAGTGTCATGCCTTGGCAGCAGATGCAGCGGGAATTGTGTGTTAATCTTTCAAGTGTGTGTTGAGGAGTAGGAGACTACAGTTGCTATAATCCTGATCACAAATATTCAATTTATATGATCCCAGCAGATGTTCCCTTCCCTCCGGCCCTTATTGAGCTCATCTTTATTATCTCCCGGTACATTCCTACATGTCATGCACCTCGGCTGTTTGCATTGATGCCTTGTTGGTTGCTACTATAAATAGCGACGTGGCAGAAACCAGGATCCTCCCTGCATTTGTCTCTGCCTCGGCACAGAGAGTGGGCCCGGAGAGGAAAGGTAAGGAGCTGTTTACCCAGCCTTTGTGCTCGTCAGGCCTCAGTGTTTGCCCTGCAGGGAGTGCCCCAGCTGGAGGGCCCTTCTGTGTGTCGGAGGGTGGGTGGGTGGGTGAGTGGAGTGGGGTGGCAGGACAGAACGGGACAATCCTGCCAGATCTGGAGGCTCCATAAGTGGAGCGTGTGTTTGGGGTGCAGCGAGCTGGAGCTCCGGCGTGGCCCTGGTTCAGGTTGGCGACAGCGGGCGACACTGAAGAGGCCAGGGAACGACTGACTGAGCAAACACGCCAAGTAGAGAAGCAAACACGCCCCAAGTGTGTGTATGTGTGTACAGAGAGAAGGCCTACAGGTGTTCACAGTCAGCCATGCATGTGTGGAAGGAAGGATTTCTTAACTGGCCCACTGGGCACAGACCCAGAGGATCAGGGGTCAGGAGGCCAAGTCTGACAGGACTGTTAATATTTCTTGTTGGAACCTCAACCAATCCAAAACAAAGAAAAGGAAAAAGACCACAAAGAGAGTCAAAACAACTACGAAAAGATGCATGGTATCCAAAGTGAGATGCAAATAACCTTCCAGTATGGGTATCGTGTTCTCAAAGGGACGGTGCTTTTACACGTCTGTGCCCGGGGGTGCGATGCCTCACGATCCATGCATCTGAGTCTCTCCATGCTTTCTCTGTCCGTGTGTGTCCGAGTCCAAGTGGAACATAGTGACACACTCTGTGTAAACACTTGAGGACACAAGTCACATCTCCTTCTTCCACTGGAGCATGGTTTTCCAGGAACGCTCCATGACCGTCCTCTGTGACAATCACTCCCCCCTTTCCTCCCTCCCCCCCTCCCTCCCTCCCTGGCTGCCTCCCTCCCTCTCTCCTCCCAGCGCAGGAACAAAAAGACATCTGAGCTATGTGGATGGGGAAGAAAAAAAAAATCACAGCACTTGTACAGCAGGCCACCGCGCTCCGGTTTCACAGAGCCAGTGACAGGCGGAGGAGCGGGGCGCGCTGGTTTTACGCACAGCCTCCAGTCCTGCGGGGCATTGTGCACATTGTGTGGTCGCTGTGTAGTAGACTCCTGAGAAGACACCGGAGCGGCTACAGCCTGTGATAGCCTGGATACCTGAGTCCACACTGAGAGCGAGGTCTGAACAGAAAACAGGAGAAGCGCTCGCTTGAGGGACGCGCGGACTGTCGCCGTGTAAATGGCGTGACGCACGGACTTGTAATATTTAAGAAAGATATTACAACCGAGACAGCGGAGTTTTTTTTGTTGTTTTTTTCTTCCACTTGAACTTCGCATTCCAAGCCAACTTTTAAGATCAATTGACGCGTGGAAGAAGAAGATGCCCGCGGACGTCCTCTCGATCCCGTGTCGACCTTGACTCTTCCAAAGAGGCGCAGAACATTTTGTGAGAGATTTCCCGCGGTGTTGTTTGCTCATTAACTATAAGAGCTGTTTGGAGGCAAGACTGAACAGGTTACTGGAGGTAAGGAGAGGAGAGCCATGCCTGAAAAACTGGCTTCATTTCATTAGGGTTCATGGTTGGTCGTGAGTCAGCAGGGAGACCGCACGAGTATAGAGCAAATTGAGGACAATTAGTTTTTACACTTCTGTCTGTTGGACTGTCCTCCTATGTCTCTCTCCCTCTGTGCCTCTCTCTCTCTCTCTGTCTGTCTCTCTCTTGCTTGAGTGTTTGTGTCGCCCCAAACAAACTCCTACATAATTATATTTTCTATAGGCTTTGCATTGCGCGAAACCAGTCAGCTGTAAAGTTTATTTTCCCTTCTAGCTGTTCCGCCTGCAATATAAACCACTAACGTTTGGGATCATTTCACCTATCCCCAGAGACGATTTTCCTTTACTAGAAACAAGACATAAGCAGGAGGTGACTGGTGCGTAAAAAGAAAATGAGCCATGAGAGTGCAGCAGCAGCTTTTGTAGAACATTTACTTCAGAAAGATTGATAAATGAAAGTTGGGGGTATTTCACCCAAAGGTCAAATCTAACTTTCCATCATTAATACCTCTGGAGATTCTCAGATGTTGTGACTCCGGCTCCCACGTTAACTGTCTCTCCTCCCTCTCCTCCTCCTCTTGTGCAGAGGTGCTGAGCCCGGACAGGACACCGGCCGGAGAGAAAGGGGGATTTTTTTGGCCGCGTAAAAGGAGAAAAAAGGGAGAAGGAGGCGCCTCTTGTGCTGAAGCGGACCCGCGCGTATAGATGGATCCTTCGTGCTCGCTTCTTCCCCAGAGGAGTCGGCCTGCCCTGGACACCCGCGACCTGCTGGGACACTGAGGTGTGAGACATGACGCACCGCGGCGGCGGATGGATTTCCACAGACATGGGTTGCCCGCAGCTCGGAAGAAGCGTCTCTCCCCCCCTCCCCGGTGCGCACTTGGAGCGGAGCACCGCGCACAGGACAGCTGGTAAGGCGCAGCTCAGGTTCCCTCTGTAGTGGTTTTTAAAAACAATATCTGGGTCCTGTAGAAGATTCACTGTGGACCTGCGCTCTTGTCCCTCCTGTTTGCTCTGAACCACACTGTTTGATGTTCGATTCCCCTGCACGCACCTGCCAACCGCTGCAGGTCCCTCTGACTCCCAGGGTCACCGCTGGGGCCTGGATCCACTGAGGTGCTTTAATGTAGTGTTTATTGGGAGTGTCTGGGAAATGTAAGCATGGAGGAGAATGGTTGAGCCGTTTGGTTCTCTGCGTTTTATGAAGTAGAAGTTTTATGATTTAGTGTTTACAAGGTGTGAGGAGGTGACGCTGAGCGGTGGACCAATTTAAATCAAATGACTGTGTGTGTGTGTGTGTGGCTGAGGAGGAAACAGTGGCAGCCAGGAAGTCTTCTAGTGAGACCCTCACTGTGATGGGCTGCAAATCTATAATATCAAAGTACTGGTCTCACACACACACACACACACACACACACACACACACACACACACACACACACAAACACACAGAGAGCTGTATCCATTTCCCTCCTCTGAGCGGATCAGAGGCAGATGAAGTCCACCTTCAGGTGTTTTGACTTGCTGGAAGTCAAACATGTTCCTGTTCAGCTTCAGATCAAACTGTGTCGCTCACCTCTGTGATGCGGTTTCTTTTCTTCATCACACACTCGGAGTTTCAGCTTGTGGTTGATTTGTTCCCTCATTGTGCAAATGATCCGGAATTGTCCATTCAGAGATGCAGAAGAAACAACGTGATGCATCACTGACTCATGCATCCAGAGATGATCTTTCATACTTACTCCCTGACTCAGTGACCCACTGACTCACACAGTCAAGTACATACAATGTCACGCATGCACATAGATGGGGCTCAGTTGGAGGACAGCAGGCCACAGCTGCTCTGGGATCTTACTTTGGTGTTTTCTTGTCTCCTCATTGCTTTTCTAAGCTGTTGTGCTCAGGCGTTGGCATCGCCTGACACATGTCGCACATCCCCCACGACATGCCAGTAAAATGTGAACACGTAAACAGGTCGTGAAACAACCTTGTTTTTCTTCGCGCGCGTCTTTTGAAATCTCCGGTTTGTTCTCAGGCCGAACATGAGAGCGTCGCTCTCTGCTTCAGGCATCTCACACTCCCCCGTCACGCTGCCATGCCTTTCACTTCCTCCAGTCAAAGGTCACAAGGTCAGCGGCTCCACCGAGGGTCAGGCACTGTGGCCCGGCGCGTTCCCTTCACCAGGAGCCTCCTGTTGTGTGGTCTGGTTTGTTTTAACTAGCATGCAGCTTTACGAGAGCTAGCGTGCAGTTTGTTGGTGTTATGGGTTTAACTCTTTCTTGCTCCTCCTCAAGCTCACTGAGACTCCACTTAAACACACAGCATTACAACAACAAAACAAGTTACATTATATGCTCATATATTAATTATCATCACCACTGATTTATGGAAGAATCAGAATCAACAGAATGTCCTTCAAATCCAGAGCCTGATGTTTTAAATATCCTGTTTTATTTATTTAATTCAACAATCTGAGATAAATTTGAGGACCAGAAAATCCATAAATTTAAGAAAATGTTATTCTATGAAGGATTTTTTTCTCCTCAGATTTATCGAGAAACATATAAGGACTGATTCACCTGACAACATCTGGTTTCAAAGAACAGATTCATTCACTTCTGGAGCTCAATAAATATTATGAAAGCTTTGAAAAACAACGCTTAAGACTAATTAATATAGCCTTTTTCTTTAGAACTCAAAAAGTGGAATTTGCAAACTGCTCTAAAGGCCTAAAACTATCAAAACCATCATCAAGCAGTGGCAGCTTCTCAACGTTTTTTCTCTTTGCATCGAGGCAGGGAAATTAAAGCAGAGCACAGTCTTTTCAGATTAGTGGAAATCTGTCAGAGAAAGATGGATGTGTGCTGTGTGCAGTGAGCGCTGTCTTCAGACGTGTCCCCGCCTCAGTGTGTAACGTTACTCTGCTTGTTTTGTCCCGCCGCTAATGGAGAGAGTGCAGAGAGAGAGCGAAAGAGAGAGAGAGAGATTGATTATGCAACCTGGAGTGCCACAGGGCAACTTCAATCTGGAAGTGCTTAAAGTACGCAGCGACCCACAGTGATTCCTCCGGGGCAAATTGAAGGAGGCATGATCTGACAGAAAGAAGTTTCAATTTGTTGGATGGGTTCTTTCATCACACGTTCTCTCGTGGAAATGTGAGTGCGCTGGGGGAATGATTTCTGTCTGATGTTGAAATGTTTTGTTGTTGTTGTCGAGCACTTTGGCTTCTTCCAGTTCAAACAGCTGAGATTATTCAGAACAAAGCAGCAGTTAATACGTTCGGAGCCACTGATGAAACGTGAAGCTAACTCCTGTCCTTATCGCCAAATCTCCCTCCTTGAAACAACTTTCTCTTTTTCAAAAATACAGAAGAATGTTAACTAGTGTTTGTGGGAGAGTTTTTTGATACAATAAGCTGTATTCTTCTGAAATTAGCAGGTCACATTCATTAATCATAGCGTCTGAGCGCCGCTTTGAACTATCAGGCCAGGTCATTAAACCCAGCCTGTCTGGGGCGCGGGAGCGGGCGACACGGAAACACTTTGGAGAGCGCTGGTTCACCCAGACCCGGGACACACTATTAATGACCAGTGTGTGTGTTGAGGCGGTCCAGGTATAACTATTATGTTGTGGGAACCTAAATCTGTTTACAAAGTGGCATTATGGGAACTTGTCTTCGTTACTGGGACAAAAAAGCAAGTCCCCGTAACAAAGTTCGTAAAGTTAGGTCGAGGTTCGGTTTAGGTTAAGACTGGCTTAGGTTGTGGATAGGTTAACGCAAGTAGTAACCATGGTTAAGGTAAGGGTAATGCTCCAGTAAATCAATGTAAGTCAGTGTGACTGTGTGTGTATTTGCGTATGTGAGTACTTGTACAGATATCTTTGTGACAACCATTTTGAGACTTGACCCTACAGAGAGAGGACTTTTTGGCCCGACTGAAAAGCTAGTTTGAGGATGTAGAATTGATGTTAGGGTTAGGCAATTAGTTGTGATGGTTAAGGTTAGGGTAACGGGCAAGAGAATGCATTATGCCAATGAGTGTCCTCACTAAGATACAAGTACAAGGTTGTGTTTGTGTGTGTGTGTGTGTGTGTTTGTGTGTGTGTAACTGATGGCCAGTTTTCACAATGTTACTCTCAGGCTCAGCGTGGGCTTAATTTGGAGAAATAACAACATGAGATGGGAGCAAGAAAAGGTCGTGAGGGTGGAGGTGGGGGCTGAGGGAGCGATAAAGGGGATTTTTAAAAGTGTGTGTGTGGCTTTCTATGAAAGGTGATGGGTCTTGTTTGCAGATAACTGAATGTGTGTGTGTGTTTTCAGTTCCTCTGTTCCTCTTTATCCTTCTCCATTCTTTTCTCCTTTGTCCTTCTCACGGACCCTTTTTTTACCGTCGTCCTCACAAACAACGGAAAGTGAAAGCTAGCCCCCTGATCATCGTTCCGACACTGCTGCTAAAATGTGTTCCCATTTAAGGTGAGGCTCACCCAACCGCTCTCTGTGTGGCTTCCTTTTAAAACCAACTTAATCAGGCAGGAATTTGGGTTACTAGGGTCAGGGACACTGGGAAGTTGCCTGACTGAGAAACAAAGAGAAAGAGAGCGAGAAGGTGAGGACACAGATGTGTCACATCATGGAGGCTGTCTCTATCTCAGAGCTCATGGGAAAAATAGGCCCGGAGATGATGGTGTCCCAACCAAATTACCGATGGGGTTAGAAGATGCATATAAGTCTGTTGCATTGTGGGAAATTAGTGCTAACAACTAAACTTTCCAGTGACCCTGCACACTTAATCTTGTAGAAGCCTTTGTACAACATGGAAGTTACAGCTGATGTGGAAAATCTTGCAGCAGGTTTTGTATTTCTTTACTTTAGTAAAAGCTCTTCTCTCTCCCAACTTTACAGTAACTGAAACTGCTGATGATGATGATGTGTTAACGGGTAATTATGCTTGATTACAACTTCTTATTGGCCACCATTCCAGTTTCTAATAATAACCCTGTATTCATCAGTTTAATTGCTTAGACCTGGGAACATGTCAACATTACTTAGAAGAAGTTCAGCAAACACAAGCAGTCACCCAACACCCATCTTTTTTAAAGCTGCACTACTTGATTTGTTTGGCCACCTGGGGGCAGCAGAACAAACAGTAAACAATGACCATTACAAACATATAAAAAAAAAGCTCTGGCCTACACATTTGCCTTCTTTCAATTGTGATTTTTACATAGACTGTATAGAATGATGGACGACATGACAGCTCCCCAAAAGTGAAGCCAAAGTGTCTCAGTCACCACCTGGTGGCTGGCTGCAGTATTGGTCATAAATCCTTATGTACGTTGACATTTAAATAAAACAGTAAGATTTTGAGTCTCAAAAACAAAACAGTTCAATCAAATATGCTAAAATGTTCCAGCAAGTCGTTTAAACTAACATAAAATTATTAATTAGTTTATTATTAATTACTTTTAACCAATTCCCAAATCTTAATGCTAAATTTAAACTAAACTATTCATCAATCAGATGTTTAGAAGTTTTACAGTTTTGCCTTCACCTACGGAGATGGATTAAATAATCTGGGTTAATTGTTGAGTTGGTAAAACCTATGTGATCGTTTGTTTTTCAGTAATGTCCCTGGGTTTTCAGATATCTGCATTTACCTCTGAGAGCGGAGTAATTGTGGTTTATACTGTAATACATCCAGTTATCCATTTAATAGTTCACTTTTTAAATATATAGAGCTGTGAGCAAATTATCCACTTACTCTTAGTGGATTATTTTATTCCATTATTGTATTTATCTCCCAACTGGCGTCAGGAAACTTGCAAATCTAATTATCACGTACTGAGGAATTATTTCAGGTTGTTAATGTTATTGACAGACAGATGAAAACAGTGACGTGAGTATAGAAGGAAGCCAGAGATCCTGTCAGAACATTGGCAGCTATTAAATACCAATTTTACCAAAGACGCAGTCTGGCAAGTAGAACAAACACATGTAACCACAAAAGGAAAAATTTGATTGGCATATGTGAAACCTGCAGCCTGGATGCCTCAAGGGAGAGTCTGAACATCTGAGCAGATAAATCAGCAGTTTCAGGACAGAGATGGCTCCAGTTATTCCTGTACACATGATCAGGTTAGAAACTCTTCACAGTGAGAGTATGTTTCCTTTTGTGGAGTCCGTTGGCTCCGGTGGTTAAGATGATCCCAGCAGCTCCTTCTTCTTCTCTGTCTGTCGTAGTAAAGCCATCAGGGCTGCAGCTCGGGGTTAATGTGCTGGTCATGGATGACACTTTTACATCCCATGGAAATGTGCGTTTTGCCGTGCTTGTTGTGACCCGCTGATCCCGGCACTTTGATGACCCGCGCTAACCCTCTGCAGCACCTCTGGCAATTTGAACCCGCACGTGTGACGTTGTTAATCCAGAACTGTTGCTCTTCAAACAAAAAGCTCCCTGCTGAATGTGTTTCGTTTATCCCACTAAAGCACCATTAGACACGTTCCTGTGCAGTTCTTCTCTTTGGTGTGGAGGGAAGGCTGCAGGGCCAGTGAGGTAAATCACTAATCACTCAGGTTTGTCATCAACAAACCAATAAGTTTTTCCTCTAATGGGTTCTTTTAATATGGACCAGGTTGTAATGTCTGACCATACAGGAAAGGCTTTAAAGAGGTACTGTTGTCTGTAAGAGTTAACCCTGCACATGCTGATGATATTCAAAATATTCAGCATTATCTTCAACATGAATCTCAAAGCTGCATCTATTACTTTTTTTTCAGAATCATTGGCCTATCATCATCTTATTAAGTGGATTTTATGATAACATGTTAGCAGACAGTCGCCTGAACACAAAACCAACCTAGAGTTGTGTTTCTTTGCACCTGATGAACACAAGTTTAATATTTCCTCCCCTTTTTGTTCTGTTTTTGGTCTTCACCTTTTTTTGGAGGGAAGTATTTGTCTCCTTAGCTGCTTAGTAATCCAATATATTCAATAGACACTTAACTTTACTGAGCAAGTTGTGTGCAGTGTGTTTAATAATAAAAATAGGTGTCGACTGAAGTCCAATGGGAATGATGGGACTAAACTAAAACATTTAAGTAGCATTGAAACCGAAAACATGAGCAGAGAATGCTCCAATGCTCTGAGGACCTGAGAGGAACTGCAGAAACAGTTGATAATTCTTAAGCCTTGAAATATAATTTAAGCAGTTGTTTATAGAAAAATATATACTTTGAGCAGCTTTAAATATTAGTATCAGTTGAATCTATTATTATAATTATTCAAAACCCCTGGCTTCGATATGAAGAAGTTATATTGTTCAATTATTGATTAATTCCTCAAACTAACGGTGAAGAAGTGAAAAACTACCTCTCATTCCTCAACTCCAGGGCCAGTTAGTTTCAACATATCAGCAATACAGAACTTAATATGGCTAAAAATGATAGATAGATTAAAATACCATACCAGTCAATTTCGATAATTAACAGGATTATTATTTATTTATAGTTTAAGGACGGATTTCTGCTCCTGAGTGAAGGTTGTGGTTTTTTGAACTTGTCGTTGAATAACAAACACTTGATAAACAACTCAAGAACAATTTTACCATATAACTAGCCATATATTTATGATGGTTATAGCTATCTTTCTATTGATGTCACATTATTACTATGCAGGATTATGTATTTTGTACATGATTTTTCTATGGATGTTTATGATCTACTATGACGTGGATATTCTCTCTTTCTTAGAAGCAATATATTGATCTTAAATATCTGATTATCTAATTTGTGGACTGGTTTTCGGTGGTCGATCAATCAACTATTTGTCTCAGCATTAAACAGTCAGTGAGTATCACCTGTCTCCGTCGTCCGGGTGGTGCCCGGCCCTGCAGCTCATGTTATTCACACTCAGTCATTCTGCTCCTGACTGATCAGTTCTCTGAGCACCACGTTTTTTTTTTCTCTCTCATGCTTTGCAGGCTGATACTGGCCAGAAAGAATCTCAGACACCTACAGGCTCACATGTTGTTGTCCGTCGCTTGATTAAACCTCCTGTTGGCTGAGGTCATACAGATTCACTCATCTCCTGACCATCCTCCTCCAGGCTCCGTGGTGTCTTCACTTCTGACTTCCCCAGTGTGTGCACGTGTGTGTGTGTGTGTGCGTATGCTAACATATGTGTGAATACCTCTGTGTCTTTGTGGCAGAAAGTGGTAAATGAGAGTTCAGAGCAGCAGAGAGAATGGCTGTGTGCTCCAGTGTGTGTGCACATATGTGTGTGCTTTCTGGGGGTTTAAATTGAGGGGTTGGGGGGGGGGGGCTACCTACCTATCTGAACTGAGGCATGGGACCTGCTATCTGTTTCTCATTTTCGGCGGCGCTCTGTGGTTTTCCAGCAGTGACAGGACTCAGAGTGGAAACTGGCACTAACGAGCAATTACATCCTGCCTGCCTGCCAGGGATTATGGGATTACAGGCTGACCGGGCTTCAGTCTGCTCTCTCTCTCTCTCTCTCTCTCTCTCTCTCTCTCTCTCTCTCTCTCTCTCTCTCTCTCTCTCTCTCTCTCTCTCTCTCTCTCTCTTTCTCGCTCTCTCTCTCTCTCTCTCTCTCTCTTTCTCTCTCTCTCTTTCTCTCGCTCTCTGTCTGCACTCTCCCTCTCTTCCCTGTGTCCAACTTGTCTCTCCCCTGTCACAGACCTTTTCCCCTCCATTCGGTTGCTCAATTATCTTTTTCTCATTTGTCCCCGGACAATAACCCACTCTCAGGTTTTTAATTCTCCGTAACTCTTATCATGTGATTCTTTCACATCTCATTCCCTCCACCGCTCCTCCTCCGGCTTTTTCATCCTTTGACTTTGCGGCTGCCCCGCCTAGTTAAGACGTTAACTGCTGAAGAGTGAAATTGGTTGAGAGGAAAAGGGGAGAATAGCTGGTTTAGAGAAGAAGACTTTAATGTTTATTAAACATGAAATTGACATGAGATGAAATTCACAATTGTTACTTTAATTTGAAAAAATATATTTGGTCTGTGTGTAGCCAATTGAAGTATTTTTCTGAAGTTGCTCCAACTATTTCCCTTTTTCAGTTTATAGCTCTAGATCACATTTTTATCCTTTTTCTTAGACTCCTGTTTAAGATTAAAAACAGTCATCCAGTCAGAATGTGAGCACTCGGTGTTACACCCTAAAGCCCCTTCATTGACATCATGAAAAGATATTAAACTCTGTCAACACCACAAGCAAGATTAAAGCAAAGTTACAAAACCCGTTTTCACACCGCTCTGGATGAATATATGCAGAGCTCTGGGGCACATGCATGTACAGCAGATATCCTCATCATGCCTCGGCTTTTTGTGGGACCTCCACCGATCTCTGAGTGTCTGGTAGTGATCAGACGGCTCTCCTGGTGTTCTGCCTCTCTCCCCTGCATCTCCCCTTACACCACAGGTGTCTTTTATTGAGCCAGCCGTGATTTACTGTACTCCTGGTTTCCTCCTCGCCGCTGCAATCAGGCACCGCCTTAGTGACAGGTTAAAGCTCCAGGTCAGAACATTTCGCGCACGCGCTTACAGCAGAGAGCAGAGTGCGTCTCTAATAGGTGGTCATTATCAGAGAGGTTTGGCTTTTAGAGGGAGGTGAAACAACAGGAGATTTTTTTTTTTTTAACATGTTGAGAGGTTTATGGAGGCTCTGCGGGCACAGCTCAGGTCTGAGGGTGTAATAGTATACAGTAGGCACGTAGATCACTAATCAGAAACACATTCATGTTGCCCTGGTTGTTTTTTGTGTCTGCTTTAAGAAAATAACAATAATAACGTCTTTTAAAGTAATACACAGAGAATTATTGTATTATTTATGTGGCCTTACGAAGCCAAGGTGGTGTAATGATGCTGACGTTAAGAGCTTGAGAGTAAAATTTGAAGGCTCGTATGGATGTATGGATGGATGGATGGTTGGATGGATGGATGGATGGATGGATGGATGGATGGATGGATGGATGGATGGATGGATGGATGGATGGATGGACGGATGTATAGTTATCTACAATGTTCTTGCTCTCGTCTGTTCAAAGCAGCTGAGGCGGTTTAACATCTAATCTTTTAATGAAAAACAAATGTAGCTTAACCACATGAAGTCATGTAAATTCCACTAGAGTCAAGATTAATTAACAACAGAACTTTTTATTTTATGATCAGATGCATGTGCTTTAAAAACTCAATGGCTGAGATGTCACTTCAGAATGTCTTTTTGATAACAGGCAATTTGAACAAATATGTATTTACTCTGTTCTGGCTTCATGGTGGTCTTATAATGCAGTGATATGTCATATTTTCATTGTAAAGTACCGACAATAATGAATAAAAACTCTCATATTGTCCCTGCTTTAAGGCACAAGCATGCTCAATGCATGTAACATTCAGTGACCTGACTTCTGTAGTGGCAGCCTCTGTTTCTTTACCTCATAAAAGACATATTAGCAACAGCTTATAGCAGCAGAATAAGCCGAAGGAAATAGTGGCTGACTCTGGGCTCTATGGGCTGAACCTGCTTCAGGAGGGTTTACTCACTTAGCTAAATGTGAGCCACTGGAGCGCAGAGGACCAACAATGCAAATGGAAGGTGACAGACCTCTGCTTCTCTCTGCTGCAGACGTGCAGACTGATGGACAAATCAAAGGCTTTAATCAGCCAAACAAGGAAGGATCTCATGCCTCGCCTTTCTAAACACACGCATTGGAAATGCGCACATATGCGGCATTGGATCTGAAACTGTACGCACACACACCACCAGTGAGCTTGGGTCGGTCTGGTGCTCCTCAGGACCAGTGTCCCCCTCCTTCTTGTAATCCTCTCTCCACACCTCAGCTCCCCAAAGCACCTCATCCCCTGAAAAGGCTGCAGGCATCGGGATGTAAACGGCTCCAGAGTACTGAGGTGAAATGAACCAGCAGACGGGCCTATATGTAGACTCCCGGCTGGCTAATCTAAGTGGGGCTAAACACTCCCAGCTGTGGTATTAGTGACTCAGAATGGCACCTCTCCTGAGAGCGGGCGAGGATCTGTAGCCCTGCGTCCCACCTCACACCAGGTCTTAAATCAGCTCCGAGTCAGAGGGAGCGAGAAGTCAACACAGTTTGATTTTAGGTTGCAGGGCTGGCTTGCACTCCGTCTGTCTGTCTGAATTACGCTCAGTCTGTCTCTCCCTGTCCTCTTGTTCCCTCTCCCACCCCTCTGTGTCTGGATCACCACAGCTGGAACATGCAGTATTGCATAAATGAATCAACAGGTCTTATCACGACCTGTGATCCTGAACTTTTTGTCAATCTTCCATCTCGCAGCGCAGACAGAGCTGCTTTGACTGTTAAATAAACATAGTACACTACATATCAGTGAGATCTAGGAACGGCACATGCTCAAAGACGCTGCTATGTGCGCTCAGCATCGCTGTAGTTCACTGCAGAGGTTGTACAAAGCTTCTTAGAGATGGCAGATGTGGTTTCAAAGGTGCTGGAGGTATCAGACGGTTGTTCCCCCCGACTAACCTTTGACTAAGCTGGGTGAAAAGTATTTTACAAGAGAGAGAAAAGTAAAGAGGGGAATTAAAAAAGGGCAGAAAAAGACAGAACACAAACCTGACAGTTAAAGTTCCAAAAGAAACACAAGAGGAAAGTGGAATTTTCTGACTAATTTGGCTGATGTGAGACTTTGCAGGAGGCTGCTCCAAAGTAACAGTTTTTAACTTGAACTATTCAACCATCAGAAAGTTTTCAAGTCTGGAGTTTTACCACCATCCTACTCTATTTTAAATCATTTATATAAAATTTAGAATGATGTACAATGTTAATATATGAATGTAACACAATCTAAAGACAAGATGTCCTTAAACGGCTAGTAGAACCTTTTTGAGCACCTTTAAATCCATGTTGACGTAGCAACTGTCCCCGCTGCAGAGGATTCTCTGATATGATCAACATCTCCAGAACAGATGCTAATGAGCCGTGGCGCTTTTTCTTCAACTGCTTTTTCTTTAACTCCTGTTTCTTTAACTGCTGTTTCCAAGGTAAACAATTAGCAGTCATTCTCACTTTCATGAGCAGTTTTTGAATATGATCTACTGGGCCCTGAGAAATTGGGCCCACAAATCTATGCGAATTTTTCACGAAATTCTTGTCTTTTTTCAGGTGAATTTTTTTGTTTTACCAAGGCAGACCTCAAAAGTTAAACAAAGCTAAATTGGTTAGTTCTGTATGGTCAACGTTTTATTTGGATCCGAACCAAAATATACACACTAATTTATATCAGTCCTCTCAACATGTCTGATTATTTTCATCAAGATTCATGAATAATTCTCTGTGAAATCAAAGGAAATGTTGAAAACAAAGAGTGGATCCACCCTCTGATTTGGATCCACACCAAATGTGATGGGTTCTTTCCTGACTCATAGCACATCCTTCCACCGAGGGTTGTCATAATACATCCAGTAGTTTTTATGTAATCAAAACAATCAACCAATAAATGGAGAGGGGTCCTAAATCCTAACCTATGTTTTTGTATCTTTAGCTACACGAGTAGCATATCTTTGTGCAGGTCCCTGTCGTTCTATTGGTTGGTTGTTTCACTACTGCAGTCTACACTGAAATATCTCAACCACTGGATTTATTTCATTGAAATGTTCTTAGTACCCGGAGGATGACTTGATGACTAATGACTTGATGCAGGTCATATGAGGAACAGGACATGAGGTTCTTATGTTTTTGATGCTCTACTCATTGCTCATTCTCACATTAACGAAGCCACAAAAGAACCGGATTACCTCACGTTGTGGGCTCTCGGCAGCCGGCACAATCCTCCACCCTGCACGTACCATATATAAACATCTGCATCCATGACACTTCTTATCACCTGTCCTGCATCTCTGTGGTTTTTGTCTGGGACCTCCGCGAAGTGCTCCCGCTGTGCCTGCTTGTACGTGAGCCACTGCAATAACCTGGAAGAATGCCTTTGACGAGGCTATCGCAGGCGCTGGCTTTTGTTGCTGGTCTGCGGCTGTTTGCATGGTCGTATGAGTCGACAAGCCACCACTGGCCACACTGGCTGGCAGAAAACACTGGTCTTTGACTGGAGCAGCAACAAACACAGTCCTCGGGCATAGAAGACGTGATTTATGTGACCCGTCAGTGTGCTCAGGGGCCCGCGGCGCTGTTTTTTTTGTTTTTGTTTTACAGTATCTGGACAATTGTGTATGTATAGACTTCATTTCGCCCGCATGTTGTGTCTTTTAGTTTATGTTAGTCCTTTCAAAGTTCTGGGAGGAAGAAGGTTGACACAGTGAAGGCTTGTTCTTGTTCTTACATTCCTCTCTCGCTTGTTCTCTCTCTCTCTCGCTTGTTCTCTCTCTCTCTCTCTCTCTCTCTCTCTCTCTCTCTCTCTCTGTCTCTCTCTCTCTCTCTCTCTCTCTCTCTCTCTCCAGGTGGGACCAGATGCAGGGCTCGGAGGAAAGATAGACAGGAGGTTACCTCTGTAATGTCAGCTAAGGCCAAGGTTTGTCAGAAACACACCTTAATGCCAAAAGAGATCGGTGAAACTCTCCTCTTCCTCCGCATTTTTCTTCGTCTTATCTTCTGTTGCTTCTTCTACTCTCTAGACATCTTTTTTCACCACTCTTCCTATTTGCCATCCATTTCACCATCTCTGCAAATAACCGCCAGCCTGCTCATTTTTCATTTCCACTGTACAGACCTCTTTAAACCAGGTGGTGAGTTATGTGTGAGTCTGAATTGTTAATGAAACCCATCCTCACAAGGATCAGACTTGAGCTTTCCATAAAACCATGTCGGTGCAGAGTTATTTGACTCAAGTACTGCTGAAGTGTAAGTGAGATCACTTTTGATGAAATAGGCCTAAGACGGAGATATTGTTTTTTATGTGCTTTTAATAAGTGTAATCTCATTGTCTTTATCTATAAAGCTCTTTGTCAAATTTTGTATTTTATTACCATGATTGCTACTATTTTAAATGCTTTTTACCTCTAGTAATCGAGTAATTAAATACAGATTATCAACAAAACTCTAGTGTTGCTGAGTGTTAGTTGAGAAGCTTGATACCATCGTCGTATCTCTCTACTAAATATGAAGCTACAGACAGCAGCTGGTTAGCTTAGCTTAGCATAAACACTGAAAACAGGGGGGAAAAAGTTAGCCTGGCTCTGCTAAACGATGCACAGGGACAGAATAGTCTTAAATAATTTTGCTATATGAAGTTGCACAAAACTCTACATTGTGTTAACTGTTTGCCTCATAGATTTATCAGCCACAGTAAGCAGTTGTTTTCAGGTACACTACCAGCTCAGCAACAGTTAGCAAACACACAAGGTTACCAGCTAACTAGCGCAGCTGGTTCAACAGGGAGACTAAAACAGAGATAAAACAAAAATGAACGTTGGACCTTCTTTCACCAGGTGAACAGAGGTATGATTAAAAAAAGCTCAGAAAAATACCAAATATACAATGTGATCTTTATCTGCTCGACATGGGCAACAGGTCCATCTTAACAACTTTACAAAACGATAGCTGACAATGTTCCTCCGCCCACAAACATTTGGCCCAAAATGTAGAAATCAATCGGTGCTGCTCTGCTTTCCATGCCCTAGTGGCATGAAATAATCTTTTTTCTTTTAAGAATCACTCGCTATTTTATTCATTTATTACGCCAACATTGACATAGAAGAAAGTCAGATAAATAAACGCTCTCATCTGTGTCCTGTAGGTGCTGCTCTGGGTGCTCCTCTCTTTGCTGCCTCTAGTGGAAGGAGCTCATATGAAAGCTGGTGCTGCCAGTGTGGTATCGGACTCGGGCCACGCTGTGGGCCTGTTGGGGGGGCAGGAGGAGCGACAGCCTCCTGTGACGTTACCAGAGGTGGTGGAGGACGAGGAGCAGGAAGACGACAGTGACCCTTACTCTACTTGGCACGCTCTATATGGTACTGAAGCTCTTCTGAAGGAGACATTTACAGCACGTCTGCTTCACTTTGCAGTATTTGCATGTGGCTGGAGATCTGCTCTATATCTCAGTTATCTAAATATGTATGTGAGTTAAAAGGTGACCAGTTATTTAAGCTGTTAAGGGATTAAAATGAACGATGAAAATTCACTCATTATCTCCTCATCACTATGCCGATGGAGGGTGGGTGAAGTGCTTGAATCCACAAAACACTTTTGGAGTTTCAGGGCTAAACAACGTTGCAGCCAAATCCAATACAATTGAAGTAAATGGTTACCAATACTTCAAACACAAAAAAAACAACAGAAAAATACATATAAATAACTCCATCCTGCTCCTCAAAACTGTGTCTTTGACACTGTGTCTTTATATATTACGAGTGAATTTAAATTTTTCAGCAAACTAACCCTTTAAGGTAAAGTGTAGGAGAAATTGAGTCTCATTGCTTGTAATTATTTTTGAATAAATGCTTTCATGCCAACTCTCTGTTAACCGCTTCTATTTCCTCTCTGTTCCAGACCCATTTGTAATAGATGAGGTGGATGACCATCCCAGTAGTCGTTGGGCGGGGCGTTCTCCACGCTCCTCTGACCCCACAGAGCCTAAACCCACAGGATCACAGAAGAAAAAGAAGAAGAGGAAAAGGAAAGACAAGGAGGAAGTGGAAGAGACGGGGAAAAGAGATAAAAAGGGCAGAGGTAAAAAAAGGCGGCCAAAGCAGAGCAGCAGGGACTGCCGGGTGGAAAAGAGAGAGATGAAGGTTCGGGACCTGGGCCTCGGGTTTGACTCGGATGAGATTGTCCTCTTCAAGTTCTGTGTGGGCTCCTGTCAGTCCTCAAGAACAAATTACGACCTGGCCCTGAAGGCACTGCTGGAAAACGGGTCGGTGCCCCGGCGCAAAGTCAGCAGCCACCCCTGCTGCCGGCCCGACCGGTACGAGTCAGTTTCCTTCATGGACGCCCAGACCACGTGGAGGACCATCCAGTCTTTATCTGCCGCCAGCTGCATGTGTATGGGCTGAAGACACGAAGGAGGGAGAGGCTGATGAGAGCCGGTGTCATCCATCCTGACGGGAGAGGTGTCGAGACCTGGGTGTAGGAAGCAGCATGAGGGGCGCACTGTCCTATTCACAGACCAGAGGAAATACTGATGGCTGCTCTATGGCTTCCTGTGGTGCATTTCCAGATGAGGATATGAGGAGTGGGTGCAGCTGCATGATAGAGGGCGAAGGTCAGAGATTGAGGGGGAGGTCAGCAGAGAATCACAGGCTGGATTTACAGTCGTCTCATCAAAGAATAATTGTTACTGGTTCTGGCAGGATGCAGCAGACCAGTCATTACTCAGAGAGGAGACGCTTTATGGGAACATGTTTTGATGTAACATGGGCGAGACAAAGCTCAAGAGACACAGATAAATGACGCAGTTAATGGACTGACACTGTGTATATAAACTGAAAAGACTGATGTGATGTTCACAATAACTCACAGTGACGCCAGAAGTTCATTATCTTTTTTCTTCCCACACAAAGACGGGGACATTACGTTGGGCCAGTTCTATGTTCAGGTGAACTCAGCCAAATGGATGCCATGCATCTTCATGTATTACTGTATAAAAGTAAAATATATTTATTTCTGATAAATTATTTATTTATTATAGCTTCATATGTGAGCTGTTTTTATGAACTCTATATTGTAGATAAATATCTATTTATTGCCTCAGATTTTCATGTCAACCGTTACTTCTGCTCACAGACAGTACGTGCATATCTGTTAAAGATGCTGATTTTCACATTTGTTAAAAACCGCTCAAGACCAGGCTGAATGGCTGATTCTAGATTCTAATGATTGGATACACTTTACGTTTCTGGTAAAAGTATGCAAAACTGCAGATATTGTCTAATATGACAATATGACATCAGAAACAAATTGACCTGCATTGAAACGATGTGGTAAACTCAAGGAATATTTCCCCTCGAGACCATCTCACATACGTGAGAGCAGATCTCAGGTTTTGTTGTTACTTCTGGATAATAACATAGTTTTTCCCACAGAGAAATAGAAAAGAAAATCAGCTTTACATCTCGAATGTATGTACAGCAAACAAGTCAAACATGTATACTACAGTACCTCAACCTTTCTCATTTTACAGTTGTGTCACATTATTATTATTATTATTATTGTTGTTATTATTATTATTATTATTATTATTATTATTATTATTATTATTATTATTATTATTATTATTATTATTATATGAAGTTTCCTTTATTTTTGTATGGCATTATCCTCAAGGGAATAAAGTTTTTTATATAAACATCTTGTTATCACTGCTACTTTACCCATTGAAGATTCAAAGTGTTTTCTCCAAGTCTCCAGCTGACCTCTACTATGACTTTTGTGGTAACAACTCTACTTTTCTTTTCCCCGGTCAACTCGCATGAGACATTTTGTGTTATAGCGCCACCTTTTGGCGTAATACGTAAAATTTGCTCCTGTGGTCACCAGTTTCAAGTGAAGTGAGTGTGACTCTCCTGCCACCTGTCTGTCAAACAGGTTCAAAACAGATCATTCATCTCCAACCAACAGAGCAGGTAATGTCTTTAGTGTCACTTTATTCTCTGCACAGACCCACCAACAAATCCAGCAATCACCTGAACACCACCACTTAAACCAACAATAAATATATATATGTATGTATACATATTTTTGTTATTTAAAAAAAACTGATGTGTTTAATTTGGCTGTTTACAAGAGCACATATCAAAACATCATATGGAAATGCAATGCAGTGCAATATAAATCAAAATTAAAAATGATTTCAGGAGGTCTACATTCAGTTGTCCCTGCATCATGAAACACTGTGGAATGGCATCGAGAAAATTAGCAGCATTTTTAAAAAAAAGTATGAGATTCAGTGTAACGACCACACATCAGGAAAAAACGTGTTTTCCAAATGGCACATGTGAATTCATACAGTTTATCAAACTCTTAGTAGAGTCACACATTTGTACCCACAGGGTATGATGATATTACTGAGCATACATTTCCATGGTTGGAAATGGTCACCACAGGCTTCATCTAATGGTGACTGTGGACTTTCAGTAGAAGTTAGAAATCGGATCTTTCTAAAACTACCAGTGATACTGTGCAACTTTTGATATCTTCTAAGTGAACTGTGAACATAATGATTTGAGGTTGAGGCAGAATCCTGCGGTTTCCTGAGCCTCATGTGAACAAACACACGTTTCTGGAAATATAAAAACTAGATGTGTCATCCTGCACAATCAGCTGAGTTAAATGTTCCTTTAAAACATTCAAAGTAAATGCACAAACCTTTCTGCAGCATTAAATCATACAATAGATGTGTAGTTTAGAGTTTATCACGTACAGCATTGATATTTCTCAGTTAAATGAATATATCCACCTTGCTGTGGAGACAGAAAGCTGCCAGACTTTTAAATATTTCTAAACATGTGTTGACAAATGTCCATCAGAGACACTTCTGTGACTGACAGGAGCTCGGTGTGCTGAACGTGCATGTGACAATGTCCACTCTCATGACTTGCCCAGAGAGCGGCTGTGTCGAGCTGCGTCCTGGAGAAGACTCGGCCGCCACCTCCTGTCCAGGATCAGCCTCTTTTTCCTCCTCAGACCCGAGGATGGTGGTCGACTCCACGCTGAACGGGTGAAAGTTGACCCGGGCGGTGTCGTACTCCCACGCTTGTCTCATTGCGAAGTCTGTGAAGGTTTGATTCTTGATGGACGCCTGGTGCTCCAAGTCGTTCCTGTAGCTGGCCGTGCGTAATGACGCGTAACTGGTGTCGTTGCTGTTTAAAGTAGGAGGGGAGTGTTGACCTTCGACCCAGCCCATGTTGCTTCTGCGACCATCCCTGACGTGCGCCACCGTCCTCTTCAGCCCCTCGCAGCCCTTCAGCAGCAGGTTTTTCCGGCACAGAATGTAAACCCAGGGGTCTAATATGGGGTTGAATGAAGCGAAGCGGATCGCCAACAAGTCGCTTCGGTAGTCAGGCTTCCCCCCAGCAGAGATATAGGCAGGGTCAAACAGCTGGTTGACGAAGATTCGCACCTGTCAGGTAAAACATGAGGAAAGAGAAAGTCAAAGATTATGTTATAATATCAAATGAAAGAATAATTAAACTTGTTTGGCACATACGTCGTGCGTAAAGACAGTTGGATTATAGTTCTCACCACTAAAGGGATGGAGCAGACCAAGAAAACGATGGTCATGAGGATCAGCAGCCCGAACATCTGGATCTCCGCCGCCGAGGTGACCGACGGCAGCCGGGGGAAGAGGCGACGTGAACCTCCCTGATCACACGACTCCGTCCGGACTATCCCCGTCCTCTGGTTCATCCCCACCAGCGACCTGCACACCGCCAAGTTGCAAAACACTGTCACTGCGATCAGCACCAGCATCACGCCGCCGTACAGGAAGGAGTAGCAGGCTGCCAGTGGATCCATCGCCCTCCAGTTCAGAAAGCACCAAGTCCCGGGGAAGTGTCTGACATGCTGCCCGAAGCCAAAACTGGGCATAATGCACAACACGATGTTAGCGAGGTAAACGACCAGGAGCACAAAACGCGCCATCGTCCGGTCTATGTGCTTGGAGTAGAAGTACGCATGGTTTATGGCCAGGTAGCGCTCCACGGCCATGGCGCACAGGATGGACATCCCGGCTGAGCCGAAGAAGAGCATGGAGAAGGAGAAGAAGTGGCAGAGCAGCGCGCCTCCAGGCCAGCGGTTGGCGACGTACGTGGCGATCACCACTGGGCTGGTGAAGCAGGTGCCCAGCAGGTCCGTGATGGCCATCCCGCAGACCAGGGTGTAGAAAGTGGTTTCCTTCTGTTCCTTTTTGGAGATGCACAGCACGGCTATGGCGATGAGGTTCCCCAGCACCCCCACGGAGAACATCGTGGCTGAAGTGACCAAAGACTTGGACTCGAGCCGGAGCGCACTGTGGTTGTGGCTGAGACACAGAGAAGGCTGCAGCGGCTCAGAAACGTTCGCGTCCAGTTCTCCAAACGCGAGAGAGTCGTTGATCATTATTACAACCAACAACGCGCAATGGGTGAAAGTGCAAGAACTTTACCAGGAAAGCAAACGCGTTGTAGAAAAATGCCCAGTGACACAAACTCAACCACAGTGAAAACAAACCTAAAGTGCACCACACCGGAGTGAAGCTTGTCCTTGTCCTGTTGCCAGAAGCGTCTCTGTGCCTCGATGCGCCCACATGAAGGTGTGTCTGCAGCTTGTGTTTACACCGCACGGTGCTGCGGGGTTTTTAAGCGGCGTGCTGATGTCAGGGTGGTGACGTGCGGGCTGTGAGCGCGGTCACCGAGGTTTCCCAGGATCACGTATGTTAGTGTCAATGCTCCACACTTCTCACTGCATGCACGCCACGTCGCAGCCTCGGGGGTAAAATACCAACAGCTCAATAAAACCCAAAGATCCCAACTCCACCATCTGGGATCATTAAGCACAAAGCCCCCAAAAGCTAATGAGCCCAGAGTTGCTTTGGATTTGCCCAACATTGCATTTCCATAATGAATAACCACAAAGTGTATTCTGGATTGATAGAGTTATATGAAGAGTGCATATTAACAACTGAGAGGAGAGATGTCTTATAAGAACTAAGGAAGGACACTCCTCCACCAAGGCTATTTGGCCACTTTATCACAATATTGCCATAAGTATCAGATTAGATACATATACCATTTACACTGTAATGATCTGTTAACTTCTTAGATTAAAATCAGTGAAATAATCATTCTCTGATAGAAATGAAATAGATATTTGTTACCATACAGTTACTGAATAAAGATGAGCCCCCAAATATACTTGTTTGATTCACAAAAGCTGGATTATTATCCATATCTGTACGCATGTTAACACCAGAGAAAAATGGCTTCTTCTCTGTCGCTTAATGCACCCTTTCTCCAAGTGTCACGGTAATCTGTACAGAAGCTTTTGGGTAATCCAGCTAACTAACAAAAAAAAAGTGCAGATGAAAACATAGCTTCACTGGCAGAGGTGATTAAGACAAGTTAACTTATCCTAACTGGATCATAACTAGGGATGGGTATCGTTTGGTTTTTATCCGATACCGGTTCCTAACCGATACTTTTAAAACGATACCGGTGCCTAAACGGTGCCTGAACCGATACTTTTTTCAAAAAAGTGCACAAAACGATGCTTGACTAAGAAAGGCTTTTTATATTGCCAAATATATTAACTGTTTAAAGCAGATTATAAATATAAATAAATACAAAACCCTTTTTAACTTAAAACTATGAATAACATACGAACTGTAAAAAAAATTTTACACTATACTTAAATAAATAAAAATAAAGACAAAACACACACACTCTGACTCGTGACTCTGACTTCGGTGCCTGAGCCAAATGAAGACTGAGGGTCGCTTTCCCGTCACTCAGAGACCCCCGTACCTCCGCGGCTGGGGCTCGCAGGCAGGCTTCGGCCCCCCGCCTTCGTCCCCCTAAAATGCGGTCGCTGTTATGAAACATTTCTCGGCGTGGTCTTCGTTCCTCCCGCCCCGAGCCTTTCCAAGCCGACCCGGAGCCGGTCGCGGCACACCGCCACGGAGGAAATGCGCCCGGGGGGGGGCGGGGGGGGGGCAGCCAGCACCGGGGAGAGGTGCGCGGAAACAAGAGTCTGTCCACCGGCGGCCGTGGGGTCCGCGGGGGGGGGGGCCCGGCGGGAGCCGCCGCTTCCCGTGAAGGAAGGAGCGGAAGTGTGAGGAGGCGGGACGAGCGGAGACCTCAGGCTTCGATTGGCTCAGGCACCGAAATGAGGCACCGGAATCTCCGTTGCATTTCGGTCCGGGTAGGTACCGGTTGTATTGGAACCGGTTCCATATTGGAACCGGTTCTCGGTACCCAACCCTAATCATAACATGGAAAAGTTGATCAGATAGAAATAAAATCAGTTTCCGGACCCTTATGTGACACAGCATTAAAAGCAAAACCATAGGATTGATGTCACAAATCGTGTCACAACTTCAGCACCAAGGTCAACGCCTTCACCACAATCAGCACCAGGAACAGAGGCAGTGGACACTGCTGCTATAAACCCTCCATTTAACTGTCATCCATAAGTGACTGTTGCAGTGGAGCAGTGGAGCAAAACAGGAATTGATAAGTTAATGTCCAAGAAGTTTGTATGAAAACAAATTAATAGAAAGATATTTAAACAAACTGGGAGTGTTCTTTTTGTGTGATTTGAAGTCTAACTTCCATGAAGTGTGAAATTAGCCTCATCATAACCATCTGCACCTCTACTGCTTCATTCATACTTTTCTCTCACCTCATATATATATTTTTCATAAGCCCTACACCTCTGTGGTTCTCATGATGCCATTCTATTTATTTTTTTTATTTCCACTAGAGTTCCTTTAATAAATCACATTCATGTGTCTTCCGGTCCATGAAGCTGATTATAATTTAATGAGTATTCTTATCAATAATTCAGGAATTCTTAGAAGAAATTTAATGGAGGCATGATTTTGTTTTGAAGATTGTTTAAGCTCCACTTTAATCTCTGACAGAGTCTGTGCCAACTGAGTTAAGGTGGTGCTGATTACGCACAAACTGAAAGCGCAGATGAAATAAAAAATAAATAACATCATACCTGTATCTGCTGCCTGCGCCTCAGGTGTCCTAACAGCATCGATTTGTTCTCGGTGTATTGTGAAGATGAGTCACGGAATGAACAATAAAGTGTCCTGTTGAAATTCTCCTGGGGGATTTATTTAGAGTATAACCCACAGCATGTGTTACAGCTGTTAATGGTGTACGGTGGAAGATGAGCCTTTTAGCTACTCAATTCAAAGTAACAATACACTGTAAAAAGTCGCCTGTGACAATTCACATGTTTACTTAGATCATTATTACAAATGCATTAATGTTGAATCAACATTTTACGGTAATAATAAATATTATTGTTGATTAGATATTAATAAATACTAACATAATGTTAAACCTTTTCACGTAGGCCTATTTCTGTGCAAGTCTTATACATCCAAAACAAACCTAATAGCCTGTTAACTATAAATTAAGTTAAAAACAATACATCTCATGAAAGGTATGAAGTAGCATAAAATGGATATCTCAGAGATACATGTTTTTATTATATCTTATGTAGCTTTATTACCTGTATAGTTGTGAGCTACGCTTCCCACAGTTGATTTCTATCAGGTGGTAGTATGTTCCATGTTGTCTGTTGTAGTGTTGTGATATGTGTAGAACTGATGGTTTCACACAAATGAACAATGCATTCATTTGAATTTGAATATAAACTACAATATAGTGTGGCGTCTTCATATAGGCCACAGGTGTGCCAATAAATATCTTAACTGTACAGTACACTACTATACTACACACACACACACACAGACACAGACACACACACACACACACACACACACACACACACACACACACACACACACACACACACACACACACACACACACACACACACACACACACACACACACACACACACACACACACACACACACACACACAAACACACACACACACAGCAGCAGCAACATAATCTAGTAAGGTGAAAATGAAAGAATTCATCATAACCTTAGGGGGAAAGCTCTGTCTAATTGTATACTGTGTGTGGGAGGCTGGGGTTCTCCGTCTCTGTCTGTGTAAGTAGATTCCTCTCCTCCTCTCGTGGACTGATGCCTCATGGGTACGTGTGTGTTTGCAGCTCAGTCTGCCCAACGCACTGTAACACAATAAGCTCTCAGACGTCAGTGGCTCTGATGCCCACACATAGCAATACATTCTCTCTCTCTCTCTCTCTCTCTCTCTCTCTCTCTCTCTCTCTCTCTCTCTCTCTCCCTCTCTCTCTCTCTCTCTCTCTCTCTCTCTCTCTCCCCACACCCCCACACACACACACACACACACACACACACACACACACACACACACACACACACACATAGTAGTGTCTTAATGACTTCAGAAGACATTACGTTGACTTACATTCATCTCCTGGAGACTTACTCTAGCTTTTTTATAACTACTACTTTACTCATTCTTACCTAGTCCTTACAGTTTTTCACAATTGTTAACACACGATTTTCAAAACAATAACGGCTTTCTCAAAAATGCACACAGAAAACTCAAAACCTCACACACAAAATGCTAAACCTGACACTCCCTTTGCAAGATGGCTCTTTGCCATCAAATCTCTTCACTGTTCACAAAATAGAACTCGTGTTTTCATTTGGTACACACAGCCATATTTTCAAATGACACACACATACCATTTATTGAGTACACACAACTAAGCATTTGCTTGCACACTTCCAAGCATTTACAGCACACTGAAGTGCAAAATTGAAAACACAATCATCGAACTGGAACATATCATATGAATGACAATGACTCTGGAGAATTAGCCATTTCTCCTTTTGTAAACTGTATCAGTGTAGGCCTACTTTTTTCATAGTCAAAAATAAAACAGCACACAAATATGCAGCAAAAAAAGGTATATTTCGGTACACACAGAGAACAGTACAGTACTGACAGACAGCATGAGAATTAAAGTTCAACACAGTGGGCTACAGTGAGACACTGTAGAAAAGGAACAATATTGGATTACAGGTACAATACATGCATGTGTCAGTGCTGAATGTTTGGTACTAACAAGCATAAACTCTCTCCGTAACTCCTTGATGCGTCTGTGTTCCGTTCGAATGGGACCCTGTACACTTGTTTCATCCGCATGGCATTCCTATGAAGAATACGGTCTAATGTAGAGAGGATGGTGGTCTGGACGTTTCTAAATGGAGCATGGTCAGCCAGGATCCTAGTTTTTATTTGTCTGAGTGTGATAGCGTTGTTCTCATGAACCATATCTACAATTTCAGTCTCCTGTTCGGCTGTGAAAATGAGTGTTCTTCCTCCACGGTGTTTTTCTCTTTCAATCCTGCAAAATATAAATACTGTGAGCACACTGTATTCTATTGTATTCCATTGTTCATCAAACAAAACAGAGGCTCAAGGCACTTTTATGCTGCAGTCCTGATTGCAAATTGCTCAACAGACCTGAATGTTTAGAGATTTGAGGATTTGTGTGTTGTAGGTTGATGCTTTGATATTTTACTTGAGAAGTGTGTGCAACAACTGAACATTGTGTGTAGTGTTTTGACAACAAGGTGTTGTGTAATTTACATCAGAGTGTAAAGAAGGAAAGTCAGAGTCTAATGAGATAAGGGAGTGTGAAGTAGTGCCAAATTGGGTCAAGCTATTGGTACATGAAGTGAATGTTGTGCAAATTGTGCCGAATTTTTGCTTTTTGTGTGTTAACAACTGAGAAAAACTGTAAACTGAACTTAATCCTGAGCCTAAACCTAAATTCTTAACTAAACCTAAATCCAAATCGTTGTTTTAAGATGAGGACTTGTATTTTTCTTAAGGAGGACAAGGCCCCATAATGTAAACTTGTGGTAAGATTGTGGTCCCGACAGCATTATTATTAGCTGCACTACACCTATCTTCCTCTCTCTCTCTCTCTCTCTGTCTCTTGAAAGGCCACCCACATACTAATACAAAGGGGGTTAAATGTGGATTTCTCGTGTGTGTGTGTGACTGGAATTGGTCTTCTCACCTACATAGTGCGATGTGATCTTTAGGGACTCTCCATTCATATAACAGGACTTTTCTTGGAGCCTTTAATCAAGTGTCCTTGTAGGAATGTGGTGTCAGGAGAAATACTGATGTGTGCTGATATACACACTTTTAGTTAGTCTCCATACAATCCTACATCTGCAGCAATTGTACAGAGTCACATTTCTTAACACCTTAAATATATTTATATATTATAATCCACACATTTTTCTTGAGAAATTACGAAAAAGGTCAAATGGCTTGGTAATGCAATGTCAAAGAAAGTGGTAAGAAATCCCAGGATGTGACCTTTTAACTGGATCCAGAGTCAAATTTAATGGCCTGAGCCATAAGTCTCATTCTGCTATATAAGTTCCTCCTTAGCTGTGGTTGGAACAGGAGCTTTGCAAGATTCTCACTGCTTATTATGTACAAAACACCATTTATTGATTTTTCTGTCTTGAAATGAATATAAGTTAGGTATTGATCAGCAGGTAATCAGGTCACAAGCATTATTATACCGGCCTGACTGCTGACACGCAATTAAAACAATTATTTTGCTTCATGATAATTAGATATCAAGTGATCTGAATGAAAATGATCCCAGCGATGACTTTCACAGTTCAAATTAAAGAAACGTGTTTGCAAAGCTTATCCCAAACCCATACAGCAACATGTTTTTTGTCTAGTATTTACACAGGCGTTATGGCGATGGTTTAAACGTTTTTGGGAATTACAATTATTTGCTTTTGTGCCAAGAGTTTGATTAGAATTATGACCAAACCTACCAGAAAATATTAGCCCTTGAACAAAAAAAAATTAGGTTTACCATCCATTTACATGGCGGAAGTGAGATATTGGATGTACACTGCTGCTGTGAGACGAACGAGATTCTTTGGCTTCACATTGGGGAAGGTTCACATGGTTGGATGTGCCTGAAGACTGAAACCCTCCTCCTGGACGCCCACGCTTTGCATCACCGCTGTTTTACCAGACCTGCAGTTAGTCACAGCAGAAACTCCCAGTAGAACATCACGTGTTTTCAAAAAGCTTGGACTTCTCTCAGCCTGCATATAAACTGTTGATTCTCCTCTGAAGTATGTGAGCGCCTGAAGGATTAAGAGCTTGTTAGGAAGCCCAAGTATAGAATCACAAGAACAGAGCAGCAGACCAAAAGAGAGTAAGGTACACCGGGAGAGACTTTATTTAAGTGTTTGGTGTTTTTATGTCTTACTGTGAGAGCTGTGACCAGAAGCATTATGTTTTGAAGTTTCCACCCCTCAGTTCAAATTACGGCTACATTCCTACATCTCTTCTCCCATTGAAAACATCTTTCAAAGTCTTCATTTCATTGTGCTTGGACAGACAGGGATCTACATTGCAGTTGAATGGGTGGAAGCATTCAACCTCCCCACAGTATTTATAGTAGTTACACTCCCATCATTCAGTCACACACACACTCCTGAGGGAGTAACATATTGACGTAGAGTTTCCTTCCTGGGTAGAGTGACTGAATGATATGCGGCAATGACGTCTGCGTCCCCGCTGTTATTCGATGGTGATGGTGATGCTACTGTCTTTATGTCGTCACGCTGCTCAGTGGCGGGGGGTTATTGCGTCTCTCCGATGTCATCATCCAGCTCTAAATGATCTTTCTACTTCCACCACTGTTTCCTCCAATCACACAGCTCCTGCTGCAGGCTGCCAAGCTCAATACACTGGGGAGGCTAAAGCTCATTTAGACCCTCTACCCTCGCCTTCAATCTTTCCTTTTTCCTCCTTGGGCTTCTCTCTTTTGTCTCTTGTCCTTCCATTTAATGTATGACTTAATTTTCTCTCTTCTCTTTTTTAAAATTATGTTTAGTGTTATCAGCTTGTTTATAAGGCTGTTATTTATTTTTCCAGCTGGTACGTTACAAATGAATAACATCTGTTTTCGTAGGCCTGCTCTGGGGTCCATTAAACACTACTGGTGTGATACCCCAGGAGCACTGGATATCTGTTCCTCCCACATACACATACACAAACGCACACACACACACATACACAAAGACACAATCACTTGACATTTGTTTTCTCATGTACTTCTGAATGCTAACATCCCACACATGTCCTGCTACATGTCAGTGTAGGTCAGCCGTCCGTTTGTATATATGCAGTGCATGTGTGTGCATCCCACACATCTCCGTCCATCTCGTCTCTGCTCCTCAGCCTGGAGCTATGTGCAGTGTAAGTGGTAAATTCATTGACCCTGCCACTTCGCAAAATGTGTTTAAAGGTATTTGAGTTGTTTTAAACTGAATAAATTGGCACCAATATTGCTGATAGACAGCTCTGACATTAAGCTGCACATAGAATGAACGGAAATACATCAGACGTCAACTTAAAAACTGTCTGTGGAGGTGTATTTGGGATTTTAGAGATATCAGTGAGCAGTGGCGGCTGGTGCTAGAATGTTTTCGGGGGGTGCAGTTTATTTATTTTTTGTTGGGGGGGGAAACAAACTGAAGCCAGACTAAAACAACACACCACACAATGTGCCAATCCTGTAGCCTCACTCGAGCTGCTGTGCAATGCTTAGCCTGCTGCAAAAGTGCAGCCTCATTGTGTCTAAGTGGCTGTGGCAGCTTTCATGCCGTTTGAAACAGCACAACAGGGGACGACATGAAAGGCTTTACTTACACCACATCCAGTCAGCCACCTGTTACTCATAACGAGAGCGGGAGAAGCTCCGGTCACCAGATCTTTGCCGGTCATCTCGCAGCGGTAGTAACTCAGTGACGGCGGATGTACCTGAGACGCCGTCGAGGGTCGGCCAATAGCATTCGTTTCAATGCCTACTGGCTGTAAATAAAGGTGGGAGTGTCTGTGTCACAGAGAGCTGTGTCCCGTGGAAAACCTGCAACATTTAATTAAAGAGTAGCTTCAGGTCCTGTGGTGCCCAAAGATTTATGGATATCTATACACTTTCATTTGCCCGGCGCCCCACACAACTGCTTACCAGGAGCATTCTACGGGTAAAATATTATTATATAATTCAATTATGTTCAACAATTTTATTTAGGCTTTTTTTTGTATCAGGATGTTGGAGAGGGTGTCCTTAAAGCTGTGCAATAGTTTATTGTCTTTTTCAAGGATAAATGGGAAGAAACGGAAACAATCCAACTGGTCCACTGCCCATCTGTAGTTGCCATGGCAACCAAGGTCATAAGATATGATGGACCAAGCCTCCGGTTGAGGGAATAAACAATCATGCAGGTAAACCTCAGGGTCACAAGGTAAACATTCTTTCCTTTGGAGGATATAGGGGTATTAATGTACAATATTTACAATATAATATAACATTTGACATTGGTCTGTTTCATTCATTGTCAAAGCTTTGGTGATCTTCACAGATTTGTTAATAGATGCTGTGGTCACAGTTAGACTGTATCTCTCCTTCATTCCTTCATTATATATTATATAAAATCCCTGGTTCTTCACTTCAGATCAATCAGTCTATTCACACAGTACGAACACCACAGTTCATTTTCCTATAGTTTCAGTAATCGTCTCCTACTTTGAGTTTCCTCAGCTTAATCGTTTAAACGTTACGTCGGACACGGAGGTTATATTTTCATCAGCATCAGTTATTTAACAGTAAAAAACACTTGATGGAACTGGATGGAGAAATGTGAAATGGATCAGACCTCCACCTGCTCCACTCCACTTTCAGACGATGTTCAACTTGAACTATTACAACACCTCTATGTCTGACTGGGTTTTGCATCCTAAATTGCAACATTGCACATATCAGAATGACCTTATTTGACAGGAGGTGTCAGGACCTGCATGAAAAACAATTTTCAGAGTAGGGGGATAATAAAATGTTAACGTTTATCGCACATCTCGATTCTCCTCAAATGAGGTTCAATAAATGCTTCTGGTTACGATGTTAGTCACTTAGGGAAGACCCCCCCCCCCTCTCTCTCTCTCTCTCTCTCTCTCTCTCTCTCTCTCTCTCTCTCTCTCTCTCTCTCTCTTGCTCTCTCCCCCCTCTCTCTCTCTGGAGATGATAACTGGCTCACCATGTTCAGCCAGAGAGCTGCCATCAGTACTAATGGTCCTCCATCATGGGCTTTCACTTCATGGGTCAGATGGCTGTAGGATATTGAACATTTTCATCATGAGCTGCAACTTATACAACCACACACACATTCTCACCAACACACACACAAAACACAACAACACTCACTGCCAACAGATCTGTACCAACTTTCTGAAAAACAGATCCAATGTTCAACATGTCGGTGCATACTAATTAGTCTAATTAAAAATTGAATGTGCATGTGTGTGGAGAGAAAAACTGCACACCCACGTCTCTGTAACGTTTGGAATCTATTTAACTTTTTGTACTAATGTAAAGACATTTTAAATGATTCATGCCTCTTTATCAAGGATGGGTAATCATATGTATCAGTGGTGGGTTGTAAGTTTTCATTTCAGACAAAGACCTGCAGGCACCTGACTTACACACACACATTGGATCACAGAGAAGCGACGGAGGTCATCGGCTGCAGCGTTTGCACCACTCCTGACTCGCACTGAAGGATGAAAAGATGACATGCATTGTTTAAAAGATTTTTGACTACATCAGTTTGTTCACCCTGTCTGTCTAAACTGTGATCTTGAAAATGATGTGATAATATTCAGGCAACAAAATAGCTGTTTATATTCCCATGAATGTTTGTCATTTGTAGGACAATACATTTATTTATAACTGATCGACTAAAGGTTTTTTGTACATCTGGCATGAAGTATTCTCCTTTTTTTTTTAATTTTCAGGTTGTTAGTTTTACCTTGAAAAAAAGCCTGACGATACATGTCTAAGAATTAGTTATTAAAAGCTTTAAAATCTGATAGTGGTGCCAGTGTTTTAATGGACTTGTACCTGTAGCATCACAGCCACACACAATGCAGACCACCCACTGCCCACTCTTCTGTTATTAACGAGACACTCACTTGTGTTATGAGCAGTCGTCTCCCCTCATCTCTCCTCCAACCACTACTTCCACAGTTTAATCTCCAATGATGAGACACTAGATGTTACTCCCATCACAGAACCCTTAAGTATCCGTGTCACACAATCCCACATGTCTGAATACTGAAGAGGAGACCGTGAGAGGATGAATATCACATTATCCACAGAATTTCTAGAGAGATCAGAGAAACCAGGAGGCTTAATGAAACCTGCCCCAAGAGTGTCAGGTTTCATATCTCTGTAATAGAGCAAATTTATCATCGTCTTTCATTGTGTGAAATGAAAACAATAATGTGTTTTTTGAATTATCACTATAATGAAACAATGCAATTTACACGTTTTCGCTTTTACTCTCACTGACATAATTTGTCCCCTAACCATCAAAATTGAATAACTAACCACAACTGTTACACTCAAGCAAAAAAGTCAGAAAGTACAGACCAGCCAAAATATGTGTGTGTGTGTGTGTGTGTGTGTGTGTGTGTGTGTGTGTGTGTGTGTGTGTGTGTGTGTGTGTGTGTGTGTGTGTGTGTGTGTGTGTGTGTGTGTGTGGTTAGATTTTAAGGGCTTTAGGTTATGCTTTTATTACGGTTTAAGTTGTTTCTGAGACACTTAATATCTCATCTGTTGAAATCCTCTACTTTTCTGCTGATCTTGAAATCAGCAGAAAAGTTTGCTTCCATCAGGCAGCAAACTTTTCCCGGATTACCAACCTTAACTTTAAGGGATAAGGAACGTGTGTGTGTGTGTGTTTGTGAGACGGAGAGAGATAAATCTCCAGACTCCATCAGATTGGCAGAGTCACGACCAAACTCTATTCTGTAATCCCTTCAGTCATTTAGAATATTCCTAACCCTGAGTTTCCGGTGTCCAGGCCAGTTTTCCTCTGTATTCTGTCACATCTATCTCCATAGGCATTTCCTGTTTGGATTTTCTCTTCCTCGTCTCATCACCTGCACTTGCTCAGCTGTGACCTCACTGCCTCCTCTGACTCTCCACAGTGCTTCGACAACACACTGGTGATAACAATCCATCCCTCAAACCAAAAGTCACACACAATAAATAACTTATTAAACAGTTTCAGCTTGTGAGTCTGTGATCTTTGGTCTTAAGACGAGTCGTTTAACAACACATTTCTTTATGTGAACAGCCTCCACCTCAACGTCTGTTAACTATATTTGCTTATATTTCCCATCATTTCCTGTCATCTATACTTTATTATTATGATGTTTGCAACCTCTCTGAACATCATTTACACCGAAAAAACAGAGGACAACGTTTAGAGACAGACGTATTTGGCCAACTACAATATCTATATCCCTGCTGAAAAGATCCAAGGAGGACTCGTTTCCTTCCTGCGCCAAAAAAACAGCACGCACATCACAAAGGTAATAAATCGACTACCTAATTAAAAGGAATGAATATGAGGCAAATCATTTTCACGGGCATTTAAAAGCAGTTTGAGACACCTGTTAAACGGAGCATGGAGTCACAGGCAAAGTAATTAATTGATAGAAAAATGGGTCCTTTATCAGTTGTCATCATCTCTGCCAACAGAGGAGCCGCTAACCTCAACTTAATGAAAGACGTTGACATCCGAGACACAAACCACTGAGAGGTGACGCTGAAGATGTCTTCTCTCTTCTATGGGAGGGTGTTTACTGTTTGTTTTCCTCAAACAGAATGTTAATTACCTCCGTGGAAGTTATATTTTTAACTCTGTCGATCGGTGTGTTGGTCTGTTTGTTAGTTGTATGGATTTTTAACAGGATTACACAATAACTACAAAACAGATTTCAACGAAACTTAGTTGAATGATGCGACATGGGCAAAAAAATAACCCGTTTAACTTGGGGGTGGATCCAGACTAATGGGCAGATCCAGGTTGTTGTTTTTTTCACCTTCTTTGATATTGTGAGATGGGCAGATTTTTTTCACAGATTTCCTCGGGGAATCATTTCTGGATCTTGATGAAATATGTTGGTGGACGTGGTCCAGCGGCTTGCAGTCCCATCACATATAGTCACTACCAGCCTAAGACCTGGTACTCTGGTCCAGCACCCTGCATGTTGTCTACTTTGTAGAATTGACATTACCAGGATGCTTGTGATGAAGCGAATGAGAGGAAAATGAGATTATTCAGACATGGCATTTGGGGCAAAGTGGCTAGAAAGCAAAAGTTGACCCTGTGGTGCATGGCTGCAGGGGTTTCAATGCAACATCCACCATTAGTTTGCTCAAAGATCTGTGGATCCACGGACAAGCCTTGTGCCAGACCATAAAAGAAACATATCACACTGCAGAACGCTGCAGCAAATGGAGGTAAGATCCCAACTGGGCTCCAAGAGGCTAGCGACATACACCCAGGTCTGATCAACCAACAATATTAGTCAGTGCATGTCTGATCCACTGAGTGGGGCCACATGGCTTTCATAGAACTGTCATACATGCCAGTAGCCAATCAGATTTATCTTTAGCCTCAGAGTACTCTCACCTTCAGCCTGTATCCTTGATAACAAGGCTGAAACACTTAATGTAGTCAAGGCTCACAACTGAGGTTATGTCCTTGACATCTGCTGGTGGCAACTAACACCTGCTAACATCTACTGGTAGTCGGTTAATTGTGCAGAAGACCTTCAAACATACAAGGGACATTCAACATCTTGTCCTACATTCTAAAACAATTGTAGCTTCAGGACTATATCAAACAAACATGTTGACTTTGATGCTGAATCGAAGGGGTCCTTTGGGCCTTGGCTGAGTTCTGCCATCTGCAGGGGGGCATTTTGCCTGTAATTGTTTTAAACGTGTCACAGTTGTTTCCAGCCGCACAAATGTGACAACTCAGCAGCCTCATTACTGTAGACTGAGTGTCAGTTCTCTGCCAGCACCTCTGACTTATTACTGTCTGCTGAACATGCAAAGTCACTGTCTCACCTGTCATCAGGACGGCATGAGGAGGAAAGGACAGAATATATTAGATAAACTGATGTGATAAAGACACGGTTTCAAAATGATCATTTCCCAGACTTTAATTATCTGCTTGAGCCATAGTTTAATAAGCAGATTATAATGAACTCATTTACATTTTTTTGTCAGTCACCAGCAGTATTATATTGTATATGTATATATTATCTTATGTCTCTGCAGATTTGTTTAAGCTCTACAATTGCCAAATGAAAGGAGGAAGCTATTATTGCACTAGATGTGTTTCCATGGCGATGGCACCATGGCTTCCTCAAAATCGGTCTTGGAGACAGAACATCTTGATAATTGTATAGGATTACTCAAGGTTGCAATTAAATGAAGAAAACAGAAGAGTCGAACACAATCTTGATGAAATCAGGGGTCGATGAATTTTAACAAACCATTGAGGAATATATATTCAAAATTCAATTCTTCACTGACAATTATTACTGTTTTCTACTGAGTCCCTTTTATCCCCCTTTCAAAAGGGATTGCATTCCAATGTATACATATTGTATGTCTTTAACTTTGTGCATTTTAATGTATTTAACTTATTGATCATATCTTCATATTGTCTGTGATGAGCGTCTCTACATGTTCAGATAAGCTTCAATTTAATCACCACTACAGCTTTTTTTTCAAAAGAAAAAATGGGTTGATCAAACATTACGATCGAAAAATAAAAACATGAAGAAGAAATTTGCTCTTTATTACAAACTCACTTGCTTGATGTTGGTTTCAGTCTGGTTTGGACTTCATTTTGGTTGATGTAGCAAATGTCAGATAAATATATTTCACTTGGAGTCTGCTGCCTGTCCTGTATTTGTTGTACTTAATGATGAAGGATCCTCTCATTCATCCTATTGTATGTCCTCCGTCTCTTTCAAGACATTTTCCTTTTCATCAAAGGGACCAATTTCCAGAGCCAGCCCGATATCTTAGTAAAGGATTGGGTTATTGCTGTACTGGACTCACTGTCACAGACTACGTTTGCGTTCTTAGAAACACCAGGTTGAGTCATAGGCCATATTGCTCTGAGTCTTAAGGGTACTACTTGTCTCAAAGCAGTGGGCCGGATTTGAAAGCATGCAGAAAAAGATTCTGCTCTATGTGTAGAAACATCAACATCTTACATGCAAATGTAATGCGGGCATCCAGGGTGAGGTATATTTAATGTGCAAAACCTGATTCAGATTTTCATTTTGATTTGGATCACTTTGTCTGCTTATTTAAAAATGCAAATGCTAATGTTTGTCTGTTTGTATAATGCTATGCAAATTTTAAGTGTGTTTACGTTTTAATCACAACATTGACATGCAAAGTCAAGCTGTAAAACACATGTATCATTTGGCTTTAGTTTTGTACAAGAAACTTAGTTTTCTCACTTAACCTCCACTCCCATAACATAAATATCGTTTGGATATATCTCATGCTCAGGCACAAGTTCAGATGGAAATCCATTAAGTTTAAGTAAATAAACCACCATGTAAAAGTACTCCTGTGAAAAAGTATTACTATCAAAATATGCCAGGTTATTCCATAATGTCCCCTATTACAGAAGTGAAAGTGGTCATAATTTATTGAAATCAGTACTAGCAGATAAAAGGTAAATGGAATGATGTGTAAAGCTAACTCTTTCATAAAGGATGTCTTTATATTAAAATATTTGTATTATTCTCTCCTTCCTTTCCGTACGCACACAAAACAGAGCAAAGCAACAAAAAGGTTCAGTTTACTCAACAAATCCCTTCTTCTCTCAACCCCCTATTACAGCATGAAGGGTTTGAAGGAATCAACCACATGCAAACTACATATGGCAAAGGTGTTAAAATAGAAGCCTTGCAAAGCTGTAGCTGCTCTTTATTCCACCTTTGACTTCATATTCAAAAGCTAAACATAATTGGCTGTTGAGCTGGGGATGGTAATGGTGGTGCCCTTTACTTTGGCAGGATACGATGAGGTCTCTGCCTCCGTCGGCAGATCTCTTACTGTACAGACAGACATCATAAAGGCTGGGGGCAGAGCAGAGATTACTGAGAAATAAATTATGCAAATATCCCCAAGGATATTTAGGGATAATTGGCTAACCCAAAACCTCATATAAAAACAAATAAGCACCTTTGCTCTGTGTTCTTGTGTCCAGACCTTAATTAGCTTATTATAGATGGACCAGCACAATGACAGAACCAGCTCTTTTATTGCCGCAGTGTAAGAACTCACATTTGTTAAGTTATCCCCTTTATAATTTGATACAATCACATGTCCAATAATGTCACTGGAGGATTGTGGGAGTTGAGAGCCTCCAGTATTCACCATTTGTCTATTAATGATGAGACTGTGGTCAGAATGTAAGTGGCAAAGAGCGTCCTTCTCTGCCATTTCAATAGGCTACAAGATGAGAGCCATCATATGCTAATGAAAATGTGCTCTAATGCATCTTACTGCTGATGATAATTTGCTCTGTGTGCTCAAAATCCCTCTCAAAGAAGGCTGTGCACTCATCACTTAGGGCTTTTAAATATTTCCGCATTAGAAGTATCTTTCCATTTTCACATAATGTCGGGAAATCACTGTTGCTCTTCTGTATAGCTGGAACACAAATAATTAAAAGTTGCTGTGGTTTGGACCGGTTTGGACAGAGTGATGTTGCTGTGCTCATCCTTGTAACGCATTGGCCGGAATATGTGCAGTCACGTCAGAGCCCGGTGTTTACTATAAATGTACCACGGCTGCAGCTCATGCGAGCACAGTCACCTTAAACCCTGCAGGCTTGAATCCACAACAAGCCAAGGTTCCGGTAACCTACCGACTTAATCCACTTGACGCAGAGAGTGTTGTTTTTCATAACAGGAACGATTCATTCATGATTAATCCACAAAATGGAAAACTTTTTAGTGTTTTAAGAATGTCCCCTCATTCTTAAAACACTTTTTAATCAAATGGAATTTTTATTATGGAGGTTGAAGGTCGGCCTTCAAAGAGCACTGATTAACATTTTGCCTGCAGTGAGGTCATTTCAATGGAAATTATCTATCCCCTCCACGGACTATCACCAGTATTGAAACTCTCAGAAACATATTAAAGTTAGAGCCGATTATTTTACATTGTTATGTGAAGCTGGAAGTACATTTTCTCCACACGTTTCTGATAAGGAGGCTTAAGGCCAATGCTATTCATTATTATTATAAAAAGAAAAATATGCAAAAGAACAGAAGCTATAGAATATTGAGCATCCCATTGTGATGGTCCTTGTCCATATTGTCGGTGGCTGTCTCTGAGGTGAAGCTGGATGCGGCTGCTGGTTGGAGGACCTGACTGCAGCATCCAAACAGATCAGGAGAACCTGAACCTCTCTAGGATGCGCTGGGCTGCGTCATCCCCGTTGACCTGGGGTCATCAGGGGTCTTGTCAACACATTGTGATTTAACCGTATCATGGTGATGGCGAGCACTGCAGGTCATCATCTTGTCCTGTTTTTGGACGAGCAGTGAAGTGCTGGCACTTATACAAGTGTGTCCTGCAAAGATTGAAAGGACCATTCACTGTTTAAGATGAGAAATAAGAAATAAATGACAAACACTACGCTGAGAAATTAGAATTTCTAATGCTTTCAGATACAGAAACAAAGTAGGTGACCGCTTTTAAATGGCATTTGAATCGAGCTCTTAATGAGAAAACGTGTCTGCCTCCTGAATGGTGAAAACATAACCAGTCATGGACTTTGGAAGAAAAACTGACGGATAAGTTTAAAATATTTTTAAAAAATGTATCCACACATCACAATGAATATAACACAATACATTGTGCTTATATCCTTACTATATGTTTTTTATTCTAGAATCTTTATAATTAAAAACCTGCGGAAATATATATATATACATATGTGTATGTGGGTGTGTGTGTGTGTGTGTATGTGTGTGGTTACATTTAAAATACATATGTCTCATATAAAAATGAATTTCAAATTTACTATTTGAAATATAAAGTATTGCTATATTTAAATGTGAATAATATTTATATTTTGCACTTTATTTTGTATAGTGCAAAGTAATAAAATGTGTGAAGGTGGGAATGATATTTCAGAAAGAGCAGCAGTAAAGATGAAAACATTTTCTATTTCTCTCTCTTGCTGTTGCACTATCTTCTAGTCAACCCCTGTGACAGACTCAGGATGTGGAGACTAATGAGGAAATTACACTTGAAGACCTAAACCGTTAAGGGCATCTTTACTTGTGATCAGTACGTTAAGACACAATTTTCTTGACAAGAGGTTCCACTTAAACGAATGAATAATAAGGTAATGATAATATTTTAAATGTATAATAATTTGCGGTTGATCATGATATTTGCTTTGCTCACTTATTTTCTTCTTACGGACAATTTACTTGAGACTTTTAATCATAATTCACATCATAATAAATTCAGCCGTTATCTAAGGCTGGAGTAGCCATAGATTTATATATAAAGGCCTTTATATATAAATCTATGGGAGTAGCACTGTTGCCGTTTCCATTTCAGGATAGCCATGTGTTTCCTATCACAGATATGACGCCCCCAGTCATTATCTATTCTATTGGTCAGGAGGATGCGGGGGCGTCCCTGCTTGTCGCTCATTGGGCGCTTTGTTAAATATCCTCCCTCTGATTGGCCGGGAGCATCGCGCTGCCATTGGCTGATCTCATGAACCGACAATTTGAAAATCGGTGGCTTCTCTTCCAGAGCAGCTGAGCGAAGACAAGAGGAAGGAGCGATACAAAGATCCGGGCTGAGTTTACTTTAAAAACACAAAGGTAAGTGGTGGGAGTTGAACTGGAGAAGTTTTCAGATTCACGGATTAAAATTGAAATGTTGTTTCTGACCACATGTGTGATGTTGGTGTTGTTTGAATGGGGCGCAGCTGTTGTAGCGTTACGTTTATTCAGTTCAGTCTGAGGAAACAAAACACTGATTCCTGTCTCATACAAACATTTCTCTCGCACCATCAGAATAACGTGTGTTTGTGATCGTTCCCAGTCGGATCGTCAGCGAGCCGCAGCCATGTCGGCCGGAGAGGACGGAGCCCAGCTGCAGTGCTGTGTGACCGTGGAGCAGCTCACCTCCTCCGGGCAGGTCTCCCGCAGGCAGCTTCTCCGCAAGGCCTCCGTCACCCTGGGCCGCAACGAGTTCCAGGAGATCCTCCTGCGGCTGCACGACGGCAAAGTCCCGCAGAGCTTCCACCTGAAGGACTTCAAGCTCTTCACCAAGTTCGCCAGAGAGGGCAAGTGCACCGTGAAGCTGCTGCAGGAGAACATCCAGCTGCTCATCTCCAACTGCCCCCCCGACCGGCTCTGCCTCTTCCTCAAGACCCTGAGCATCAAGCACCAGGCCTGGCAGAGCAGCAGGCCTCTGAGCCAGAGGGAGAAGCTGCAGGCGGGTCGGCCCCGCAGCTTCGAGTCCATCAGCCCCCTGCAGCAGAAGGACATCCAGAAGGTCAACGAGATGAGGAGCAAAGAGGCTCCCACAGGCCTCACGGAGCGCACCAACAAGGGGACTGCAGCTGGACGCCAGGTCAAGAGGTCAAGGCCTGACAGCAACTTCAGTCCTGTGAGTTGTACACACGCTCACTGGATCTGATCCCTTTTAAAATCTGGATAATTTAACTGGTTTTAATGTGTTATTGAACCCTTTACATATATAGGTTTTATTAGCAATAACTCTTTTTGTATTAATACACATCTCCATTAATGTAGACACTCTCATCAGTGTTGTCGATGCTTTTATTTTGTTGACATGATCTGCTACACGCAACATATTAGCAGAGCAATACTTCACATCAGGCTCTCTGAGGTTTCAGATTTTTTGAATCAATGTTTTGTTTTGTGCTTGACATAAACATTTAAAGTGAATTCAACGTTGTATTAATACACAAGCCTTCAATGTCAACTTTGAATGCAGCACTTTTCATGACTTGTCCTTGAAGATGATGCGTCACTAACTTAAAGTGGACTCTTTCAGGTGAAGACTAATCCAAGTAAGAAGCCCATCCTGTCTCTGCCATCACGTAAACTGAATAAAGAGCAGGCAGCTGTTCTCAGTGCAGTGCTCAGTGGAAAGAACGTCTTCTTTACTGGAAGTGCTGGTAATGTGACATTTTCATCGCATGAATTGTATGTCAACAAAATCGTTCCCTGGTGTCATGTGGTCACAATGTTTTCTTTAATGTATGTCAACATCTCACCAAACCTGGTGTAAATCTGCTTCCAAGACACATTTATGGTGTTTTACCACCAGGTGTAAGTGTATATGTCCTTTTGAGTAATCGTAAGTTCTGAGCTAGTTTGACTTTATGTGTTTTTCAGGCACAGGGAAGTCGTTCTTGTTAAAGAGGATCATGGGATCTCTTCCTCCAAAGAGCACCTTCGCCACAGCCAGTACAGGAGTGGCTGCAGCACACATTGGAGGAACAACGCTGCACAACTTTGCAGGTTTGTTATTGTAGACTCAATAGAAATTAAATAGAGGTGTATCTGTTTAGATGTAATAACGCTTGTCCAGATAATTGTTATATTTGCTGGTTTCTACAAGGGCATGTCACAAAAACTCAATTAGGATGAGCAATCCTCTGTGTCCTTTTCTCTTTTTTTTTGCTGTTCTAAAAAAGAAAACTATTAGTCAGCATCTTCATCAATAGAGCTGCAGCAGCTTACAATTTCTTTATCTATAATTCAATTCTTATTTTCAGGGTCAATCTTTTAACCTTCGGGTTTTGTTTTATTTGTCCAAAACCCAAATATATTTACTTTTCAATGATACAAAACCGTAAGTAACTTTATGTTGATGAGCTAAAACCTTCACACAGCTATTTATTTTGTGCTTTCATTTGGGCCGATCAGCTGGCTGTTTTTCATTTTCATAGTTTTTCGATTTCCAAAATCGAGATAAAATTAAACAAACAGTCATAGCAAATCCCAGTGAATGAAATTCTAATGAGAAAATCCATAGTTCCCTTAAACAATAAGCTTTGTGGTTAATGTGAGAGACATACCTCTGTCGCATCATACAGGAATAACACGTTGAACCAATCAGAATAAATATAAATACCTACATTTAACTAATCCATTCCACGCCCATTCAATGTGATTTTTTTAATTTGACTCATGAGCTTCATGTAACAATGTGTGTGGGTGTACTTTAGATTAAGACTCTTTAATATTATTGCTGGGCTGCTGTTGACTGTCTGTCCACGTTAACAGATGTTTTGGATTCAATCTAAATATACAGAGTAGAGGGTGTGAATTATGTATCTCAATGGTGTTATTACACTGTAAAAAGCCCAACTTCAAAATCATTGGTCCAACTTATTTTTAAAAGTTGAGTGAGCAAATTTTTTTTTTAAATGTTGAGCAAACCCAAAGTTTCAAGTTTACAAATAAGTAGTGCAGTCAACTGAACATTTTAAGTTGAGGAAACTTCAAATATTGCTTAGCCAGCTCCGGGATGCAAATATAAGTTCAGATTGAATGATATGAATGCATTTATATATGGAATATATCTACTTAGATATGTATATATAAACACACACACACAAACAAACATATATACATATGTGAACATATATATTTATGTCTTGTATTATTATTATACACATTTACACACACATATAAAATATATATATATATAGCATGTTCAGATTTCTTTTTACCCCTTACTTTGTATTCACCTTCTGTCGTCTTAGAGTTTTAATTTTACCACTTTTACCAACCACATTATTAAATGTCCCCCTCTGCCCATCCACTGCAGCCACACAAGCAGTGATAAAGATAAAAAGTGAGAGTGGGGCTACGTATTCTCCACACATGCTTGAGTGGAGAATACGTAATTTACCCTCGACAGCCGACATTTAACGGAGCAAACAGTGGAGAACTTCTTCAACATGGATGACATTAAATTAATAATTGAAGTGGAGAAGTGCAGTAAAAAAAAAGATTAATGATGGGACAATGTTGGTTAATGTTGGAGCAAGCGCTGCACGGAGCTTCAGCGTGGCTTCCGCGTCCGGAAAGCGACGTCATGACGTAGTCAGCGTCAATGCGCACTCGTGTTTTGAGACGCCAGCCCAGCGCTCTCAGGTAGAGTGGGCTTGTCCGGACATGTTGGGGTGTAGTTGATCAGATGCACGTCCTTCTATCGCAAGTTCCGCCGCCTGATATCGCCCGACGGCAAGTTTTATCGACTGATGTCCTCCGACCGCATGTCCTACGGCTGCGTGTCCTCCTCACTTTCTTCCAGCACTAACTAGGTAAGACTCCCGCCGCTATTTTACTGGTTATTCTGCGACCCGTTGTCTTTCGAATGCAATGATTCACAACGTTTACAAAACTACATGTGTAAGCTATCCATAAAATCTACCTGTTAGCTACCCGTGAAAGCCACGTGTTTGCTAACTTTCAGCTACATGTGAAAGCCACGTGTTTGCTTACTTTAAGTTATCTGTAGACCAACCCCACCCAAACCACCGTGCTACGTTTATAAACTACCAACGTGTTAAGTTGAGTTATCAATAAAATAATGGTACATTTTGATGATCTTCCCCTTGTGTATACTGGGGTATGTGTCGTCTGTTGGTGTCTTTTCTGTTTGAATCTTAGCATAACGGTGAATTTAACAATTAAGCTTTCATACAGAGCTCGTTCACGTGTTATTTATTTCAAAATAACTACTTCTTATTTCATACATTTCCCACAAATATGGGGAAATGTAACTCAAATAGCCCTACATAGTTCTGTGTTTAATTTATTTCAAAGTACACCTACACTTGCCTCTGTATTTTTCTTCTCTTCATAAGAGTTTGGTGTTTTCCTTTGTAACAGGTAAAAATAGCTATAAAAGTCAACAGTTCTTTATTGTTCTATAATTTCATAAATGCAACTTTATAAGCTTTCTTATCAAGTATGTTTCTCAGCTCCAGACAAATTTTATTTGGGCGAAGAGTGGGCAAAATGGTTCTTTTGATGTAAAGGTTGCCTACCTCTGCCTCAGCCAAATTGAGTTTGTTCATTTGGGTGGTGTTAAACTCAAACTAAATGTGTTTTCCTTGTTTCACAGGATTTGGATCCAGTGTAAGGAGTGCAAGTTCTCGCACCCTAATCAGGATATTCTCCTCAAGCATTACCGACTTTGCCACTACCGGGGACGCTTCTGGCCACTGCCGTGCCTGTACACTGACTGCTGCTGCACTTTCAAAACAAGCGGTGGGTTAAAATGCCACCTTTCAAGAGTACACACAAAGTCCAGAAAAACTGAAGTAGAAGTCACCTTTTTTTGTCAATTGTGTGACTTTAAAGACATCTGTGCCCCAAAGAAATACATAGCCCATCTAAGGACTCATTTGAGGCAGCATGTGACTGTTTATTGTTTACTGTTTACTGTTGGTAAGATTTTTTTTTTATATAATGTGTAATGTCCTAAATGCTCTACCAATTCCACCATTCTGCTCAGCTTCCGGATGTAGCAAACCTTTTTAGTTTATAACTGTACAATGTGGGCACCTTCTGTAATTGGAGTCTGTATTAACACTAATACTGTTATTTCTCCTCTCTTAGATATATGCTGAGTTTTTTTGAATCACTCAAGTGGATCTAAAGAAGACATTCTTCACATCTTTGGATGCACACGCCTCAAACCTGATAAAGCTTTACAGAACACGTAGCGGGACACTAGGAAAGGACTTAAAGGCCCTCCTTGACAACCTTGATGAACAGGTAATGCAAGTAGGAGATAAATTAAGGTTTTCTGAGAGTGCATTTTCACATTGCAAACAGACATTAACATAAATTGTGAATAGGTGTGGTGTGATTTTATTTTCAGGCCATGGTATATTTTTTTTAACTTTATTTGTGTCTTTCAGACAACCAATGTTCTTGCACAAAGGAAGGCCACAGCTCTCCGAGGTCTACCTCTCTATTTGAGGGAGAATCCAGGCAACGTCCTGAAGACATGTCTGGTAAGAATACTTCGGTTTATACCATTGAAGTTTTTTTCTTCCATTTTTTTAATAGCTGGGCCAATATAAATATACAAGGGGCCAGTACATCTCTGATTAGGGAGCAAACGCATTCATTTGATAGGAATATGCAATAAAACCACTTATTTATATTCCCTTTAATGTAATATAAGTAGTTATCCCTAATTAAGGCTGAAATCTTTAACAATAAAAGTAAAAACACATTATCAAGAGGTAATCTATGAGGGTTGACCTAAAAAAACCCTTAAATCAGTAAATTTTGCTGCAAGTTTTAGTGTTTGGATTGTGGCCGATTTTATATGCACTGTCAGGGTGAGATATTGTCCATCCTTTTTGGATTGTTAACACTAATGGAATCAAAGGATTATCCCACACCTTTTAAACTGCACACCAGCTGAATTTTAAGAGCACCTTTAGAAAAAAAATGCCAGAAATGCACAAATTATCCCTTCACATGGATTAATTGATGACATCTGGGTGGTCAAAATTTATCTGGTGGCCTTACAAATTGTATTTTTTAATGTATCTTAAATTTGTCGTTAGGAAATTTCTTCATATTTTGAACAGTGGTAAATGGTAAATGGATTTGTATTTATATAGCGCTTTTCTAGTCTGATGAAGACCACTCAAAGCGCTTTACAGTACAGTTTCACATTCACCCATTCACACACACATTCATACAGTGCATCTACTTGCAGCACTTTGTTATTCTATGGGGGGCTATTGAGGGTTCAGCATCTTGCCTAAGGACACTTCGGCATGCAGATGGTTCAGACTGGGGATCGAACCGCCGACCTTCAGGTTGGAGGCCGACCACTCTACCCCTCAGCCACAGCCGCCCTTCACTTGCAAGTGGTCACTTGCACTCAAAGTTTAACTCATAAAGGTGCATGTCACTTTACTCATGGGCAGGGGTATATCATTTATTTATAAATGTGGTGATGAAAACATTAAAAATTTAAGTAATGTCTGTTTGTTTTCTCTATGATACAGACTCGGAGGAAACGTCCGTTGCAGGTGTTCAACTTGGCATAGTCACCATTGTTGAAGATGATGTTGGGAGAGCTCACTCAATGCCCAGAACAATCAACATTGCCCTTGTCATCGAGGAAAAGGTTGTTGTGGAGGACATCTCTGACATCAGTACAGCCATTGTCCTTCTCTTTGGATGCATCTACAACCTCAACCTGGACTACCCCAAAGGGTTGAGGTACACTTTTGAGGCCCTTCAAAAGATTTTTATGAACCTTGGCACAGAGTGTTCTGCCCGTGTTCAGGCTCTGAAAAACAACTTGTTAAAGTAGCCCGATACCATGACACATAGACATGTGTTCAATGCACATATTTGCACACATTGACATGTCACTTTATTCCTCAAAATGTTTTTAAGTTCAGTAGTAGCTACACAAATCCCATGTTCCCATTTGAAGTTAGTGTTTACTAACTGCTGGATTTGTTTGTCTCTGAAACTAAACACGTTTGTGTCTTGTTACACGTTTTTATGGATGCACTTTCTATAGACATGTCACTTTATTCCTCAAAATATGTTTTCAAGTTCAGTAGTAGCTACACAAGTTTGTGTAGTGTTGCTACGAATCCCATGTTCCCATTGGAAGTTAGTGTTTACTAAGTGCTGGATTTGGTTATCTCTGCAACTGAACACGTTTGTGTCTTGTTACATGTTTTTTATGGATGCACTTTCTTCACTGCTGGGTTTGGCCAGTGGTTTCCTCAAGTATCTGACTAACACATGTTTTGTGATTCATAGTGTCAATCATACTGTTTTCTATATTATAGCTAAAGTATTGAGAGCTGGTTCTGCACTTTGTTATGTGTTTACATATTCTATCTTTGAAAATAATTGTATAATGTTACCAAGTTCACTTAAGCATCCCTGCTGCTGCAATTTCAATGTTGCCTTTTTTGTAGTTATTGGATGTATATAATGTTAACCCCTGTGTTCTTAATAAACAGATTCTTTATAGAATTTTGCTGTTATTATTGAATTTCCACAACAGTATGAATAGAGTAAACTTGAGTTAGCTCAACTGATGGGCAGCAAAGTTGAGTTAACTAAGCATTTTAAGTTTAAGTTCTCTCGACTGAAACTATCCAGTTCTGTTGATGTATGTTTTCAAATCATTAGCATGCATATAATCTAGTATTCCTAACTTGTAGATTTGAGTAGCTCTGAATGGAGATGTTAAGTTAGTCTAACAGAACATCACCATTCAGAGCTACTCTATATAACATTTTGAGTGAACTTAATTATTTAAGTTGACACAACTCACAAGCCCTTAAGTTAGGTCAACTCAAAAAAGCGTTGCAGCTGGTTGCTTTACTTTTTTAAGTTGAGTCAACTTTTCTTTTTTTACAGTGTAGTTTGTGTCCCCTCTGGCCATCCGTCCAGGTATCGGCTCGGGCTCGGCCCCTCTGGAGCAGTGTATCGAGCTGGCTCAGCGGCCCGGGGTCCTGCCGCACTGGACCACCTGTCGACACCTCATCATCGACGAGGTCTCCATGGTGCAGGCTCAGTTCTTCGACAAGCTCGAGTCAGTTGCCAGGTGAGACGAGATTCAAGGCTGAACGTTGATACTACATCTGGCTGCAGTGTAAATTAACACATTTCAATGTTACTATATTAGACACTTTAATACAAACTCCTGCTTTTGTGTTTGAGCTTTTCATCTGTCTTTTTCTTGTATTGTGGCTAAAGGACAGAGATTTGCTGCAGAGGTGGCTCTAGCTGTTTAATTTAATTATCATACTTACACAAGAAGAGAACTAATAGCTTTAAATCATACAAAATCTAAAAAGATCTTGATCATTCATAATGACATTTAAATTCCAGTTTATGTAAAGCTTTCCTGATATTATTTCATCATGTACAGGAAACGGTGTCAATCTCAATTGACCCTCCACAGAACTTGATAACTAATAACTGTTGACACGATACTCAACGTTTATGTTTTGTGTGATATTACATTTTACATATTCGGGTTATAAATCCTTGTATTCATCTTTCGTGATTTACAACTCTTCACTGTTCTCCTTTAGGTCAGTGAAGAGGTCGACTGAGCCGTTCGGAGGAATCCAGCTGATCATATGCGGTGACTTCCTTCAGCTTCCTCCTGTTTCTAAAGGAAAGGAGAAAGCCAGCTTCTGCTTTCAGGTCAGACCGTCATGGAACTTGGCGCTTTCTATGTTTTTGTCATATTGTTACGTGCATTATGCATCAAGGATAAATACGATGATGTGTGATGAAGTGCCCTGAAATAGATCTAGTTTATTTCTTAAAGGTTAATTGAGTAGAGTTTAGTGACATCTAGTGGTGAAGTTGCATATTGCAGCTGAATGCCTCTCACCTTACATGAAAGATAACTTTTGGTAGCCTTGGGTTGTCATAGAAACGTAAAAGGACCTGTTCCAGACATGCATATAAGGTGTTTAAATGTAAATGGTCCATTCTAGGGTAAAGAAACCAACAATTCCTTCAATTTAGAAGAAACATACTAGTGAAAACATCACTTGAAGTCAGTGAATCATTCAGACTTTCAATGATGTCTTGGCAGTTGCCTTGAGTTAGGACCTATTCTACAGACTGGTTATTGCCTTAAAGAGCGTTCATGGCTGTTTTTGAAAAAGAGCTTCTCACCTGTGAACTCTCAGGCCAGGAGCTGGCGTAAGGTCATCCAGGTCAACATGGAGCTTACAGAAGTGCGGAGGCAAACGGACCAGACCTTCATCTCCCTGCTGCAGGCAGTGAGAGTGGGCAGGTGACATAATACAAATAATGATACAATAATCACTGTCCATTTTCCAGCTAATGTGGCCAGCAGACACCAATTATTTTTAATAGATTAATGTCAAATGTGCAGAATGATGTGTTGTACATTTTATATATAAATGGTCGATGCATTTAAAGCTTTTAATGGAACATTCGTTTTTTTCGTTTTTGTTTAGCCCAAGATAACTTTTGCGTTGTGTCTTAATCTTACACCGTACAGGGTGACGGAGGAAGTCACTGCAAAGCTGTTAAAAAGCGCCTATCATAACATCGAGAGGGACGGTATTCTAGCCACCAGGCTGTGCACACACAAGGATGACGTGGAGCTCACGAATGAGAACAAACTCCAGCAGCTGCCAGGTCTGAATTGTTCCATCCAATCATTTTAAATTTGTTTTTCATCTGGAAATAGCTGTTACTTCACATGGCTTGGTACCAGGTGCAAATGGTCTAAACGTGATTCCAGGGCTTGAACCATGTGTGGTAACTGTTTCCTGTTCTTCAGTCTCTGCTGGATGCAATTTATTCTCTGACTCCAGTTTCCTGTTCTGGTTACCTCCGCAATGGAGGTATTTTTTTTATTTCTGTGTGTTTATGAGTGAGTGTAATTTGTTTGAAGATTCAAATAAAAATCCAGATGTAATTAGTCTAAATTTTATGAGGAGACTGCTGGGCCAGTGTGGAGATAAGTGCTCCTCTGAGAGTCTTTCTATTTTACTCTGACTTTAAATAATGTTTATAATAACTTTAGAATTGTATCAGGGAACTCTGGGCAATATGTGTGGCCCAGGGTGTCAGCAATTCTCATTTTTTGACAGTTTTTTGGTCAATTAATCCAAACCAAAGAAAATGTGGGTAGGTTCTTTATATGAATATTTGTCTGTATCCCATGATGTTATGTATATGAAACGGTCTATATTCACTAAATTGTCACCACCTGCCTGTTTAATGAATTTCTATCCATCTCTCAGGTTCAGTGCATGTTTTTGAGGCACTCGACAGTGATCCAAACCTGGTGAAGACTATAGACGTCCACAGCCCAGTAAACAGACTCATCCAAATCAAAGTGGGAGCTCAGGTTTGACCACAATCCATAAAAAAAATCTCTGTACCCACTAGTTGCCAACTTGCCATATACAATCCTGCACTTGTTTGATGTATCATACATTTTGTTCTGTTTGAGCAACGAGATGCTTTAAAAAAAAATTTCTTTTTAGGTCATGCTGACAAAGAACTTGGATGTCTCTCGAGGTCTGGTGAACGGAGCCAGAGGGGTGGTTCTGGCTTTTGAGTCTGGAAAACATGGTCAGTAATTACCTGATAAACGTATTTAACTCTGCAAGAAATCATGTCTAGAATGGCGAGAGACTCACAGAGGATTACTTAAAGGAATGATTTAACATTCTGAGGTTCATATTGCTACCTTCTAGATTCTGACTTTAAAAATTATATAATTTGTTTAATCCATATGCTCAATCAGTAACTGGCTTTAAAAAACGTGTGACAGAACCAGGCTAGCCGTTTCCCCTGTGTTTTCAGTCTTTATGCTAAGCTAACTGTCTCCTGGCTCAAGCTTCATATGTAATGTGCAAACACAGGAGTGGACACAGTCCTCAAACTGATCCAACTGCAAGAATATTTCCCCTTGAAATGTCAATGTGTATTTTTCTTGACCATGGAGCCACCTGGTGACATTTGTGGAACGTTTTATATATAAATATGGTTCCATTATTAACTGTTGGCCATGCAATTATACTTTTTCTACCAGTGTCCCCAGGGCAGCTCCATATTATTTTTTTGTCTCTTCTGATTTTGTTTTTCTGTGCCACCATTTTATTTTTGTTGTCATTTTGTGTGGGGGATTAGAGATAGACTCCACCCCAACAGCCATTTTCCCTCCTACCAGAGTTGTTGTGTGAACAGTCTTATCTGTTAATCATGATCGTGTCCACTCCACGGTCGTGCTTAAGCCCCCACCACAAAATATAACCATCTGTCTAAATGCTAATTTTGACACCAACAATTTAGAGCTGCCTCGTCCCTGTCTCCTTCCATTCACACAAAAAACGTCACTGGAAGATTGTTAATTGCTTCATAGTTCAATGTCTTATGTGGATTGTCCGTTCGGGATGAACAGAATAGAAAATAATTTGTACTGCTTTTAGTGTCGTCGACTGACTCACTCCTTTTTCAACAGGACTCCCACGTGTGCGTTTCCTGTGCGGCGTTACAGAGGTGCTTAAACGAGAGCGCTGGGTGTTTAAGTCCGGCGGTGGGATCCACCTGAGTCGACAGCAGCTGCCACTCAAACTTGCCTGGGCCATCTCCATCCACAAGAGCCAGGTGAGTACCGGTTTAGTACCGCTCCTACAGAGAAGAAACTGCTCATCACTATGACAACCTGACTGTGCTTTTGGGGAGGAGCTTGCCATGGAGGACCCAGGTTGGGTGGTGTGATTATATTGAAAGAATGACTCACTTGATGGATTTCTTTTTTAAATGAATTGGCCTGAAACAAATTTATGATTCTTTTGTACAGTGTTTGTAATCACGACCAGGCGGCTTAATGGCAGACGGTTTGATTGCTGTGTCTGAGCACGATCAGTCATGTTCAGATTTTGATTGTCATGCACGGTTCAGATCAACAGTGAACGGGAAATGAGAGGTCAAAAATGTAGACTGTGATCAGATAAAGATAATCTGATCTTCTCCTGACAAATGTCGTTATAGTCTGTTTTCAATAACTCATTTCTAATGGCAGCAGAGTAGTAGGAACCGGAAACCCACAAGCATTAGGTCACTGCGTCTTTAGACACTTTGGAACAGACGTTCATGTTTCCCAAAAGGTGAGTTGTAATATCTTTCATCAGTCTGTAACATGATTACAGAAACTCCGGCTAGATGAGTCTAGAGCTGTTTTTGGACATGAACTCTGTGTCCGAAGTGTTCACAACAGGAAAATGTCCAAAACATTCGGACAAGTGGTGGCGTCTGGGTAGAGAATGCACATCGAGAGCCCTTTATCACCGAAAGCTCTGAATCAGTCTTTAAGTCAACTTCTCCGTCTGTGTCTCACCCATCGTGTACATATCACCAGGGGCTGGCAAGCAAAGCTCTGGAAAATGTCCAAAGCAACTGACTTGGGCGTTTAAGATCTCACGTACAAACCCACCAGAAAATGTCAGGAAAATGTCCCGACTTCGGTGCATTTCTGAAAGCAGTTTAGGAGTAACAATGCTTTGTGTTGAAGGACAGAGTCCCTGATCACTAACCCAGCACTACTGTTCCCCTTACATGAGCTGCAACTGCGTCATCGCCAGTCACACCAGTACCTCCCACTCTGATATCACAGCAGACTCCGATATCCTGGCCTCACACTCGGAAATTGATTAGAGAGGAGAGTATAGGGGTCCCTGTGGGTAACTGAGGTCATTGATCGCAGCAAATGTGTCTCAAGTGTTTTGTCTGCAGCAGAGGAGCAGATGCACAGGGACACTACACAGAAATCCCACATTTGGGTCCTTTCAGAGTTAATGAGTGCACATGAAGAATACAGGAAAATACCAGGGGGAGAGATGTGGTCCACGTGGCAACATTTTTGGACACTGGGCTGTTGGTAAATTCTCAAATGTCAGACACTGAGCAATGATTACTTCTTATCTCTTGGTAAAAATAAATGGGCCTGCAAAAAGCTCTGTCTTTGGTTGATGTAGATGAAGGTGACATGTTTTTAACTAAAAATTCATATATATGCTACGTATTTTTATATACGAATGAGATATGAATAAATCTTCGAGTCAAGGGTTCCTGGTTAAATGCTGAATTATCCATCAAATTCTTTGTTTTTAAATAATTTTCCGTGTTCGTTTATTGTTCTGGTTTGTGAACAAGTCTCCTGTCTTTTCAGGGAATGACACTGGACTGTGTGGAGATCTCTCTGGCACGCGTGTTTGAGAGCGGCCAGGCGTACGTGGCATTGTCCCGCGCTCGGAGCCTGGAGGGCCTGAGGGTCATGGACTTTGACCCCCGTGTGGTGCGTGCGGATCCAGATGTTCTCGTCTTCTACAAGAAACTAAGGAAGGAGAGGCTGCTCATGCAGGTTGGTACAGTTGCTCACATTTTTACCTAAACTCTACTATATTTTTAAAAAGACAATAACTTTAAAGTGTCAAATTTAACACAAAGCATTTGGGAAATAACCTTATTTTGAAATTGTAGTAGAACATTACATGGGAGGACTATAACTTGTTCTATATCTTATAAAATTACTGTCTTCTTTGTCTACAGGCCTCCATGGATGATTTTGTTGACAACAACAAAGAAAACTCTTGGTAAAAAGGAGAACTCCTCATCGTCTCTAATATTGTGCACTGTGTGCATGAGCTTTGTCCATCTACTGGTGATATCATGCTTTTCATTCACCATGTACCTCAATGCTTGTTTTAACTTGAAGTCACACTGCCACCATGTGTTCAGTACTGATACTTTTTTGTTTTTAAAGAACTTATTTTTATATTGCCTTGATTTTTAATTTATGATTTTCGGAAACAAATAAAACTTTTATCAACAGAACTGCATTTATTTTATCATTGCCTCTGGGTTGGGTTAATTGACAAGAACAAAATATTAATTTTATTCTTGGCTTTGCAGGAGTTGGAAAGTAAAATGTATTCCTTCCGTAAATGGTCATCAAGTAAAGGGAACACACATCAATCAATCAAGTTTATTTGTATAGCCCATATTCACAAATCACAATTTGTCTCATAGGGCTTTAACATGGTGTGACATCCTCTGTCCTTAACCCTCAACAAGAGTAAGGAAAAACTACTAAAAACCTTTTTAACAGGTAAAAATATGTAGAAACTTCAGAGAGAGCCACATGTGAGGGATCCCTCTCCCAGGACGGACAGAAGTGCAATAGATGTCAAGTGTTAAGAAAACATCATCAGGATTAAAGTTTTTAGCAGCATCGATGAGGGTAAACATTTTTTCAATGCTATATGTGAAGCAGTCCTGCTGCAATCATAGTCTCTGGTCAGCAGCAAGATCACAATCCAGCATCAGGATGGGATCCACTATTGTCCACAGTTATTGTCCACTGCCGCCAGTTAGAATCCATTATCAGCTGCCGCCTCGGTCGTGGTCCACCATCAGCCGATGCCAGCGCGACAAAGGATCCTCCATTACCACTACGATCAGCAGGCACGATACGGAATCCACCGAACTGGATCCACCATTGCGACCTCTGACGCGGGATCCACAATCATATCCATGGTGCGGCCACAGCTGTGGCCCTGCATCAGCGGGCGCTAAGGCACAGAAACTCCGGGAAAGGGGTCAAGTTAGTAACATGTACTGATGAGATAAGAATTACTTTGATGTGTTAGGGATGGAGAAAAGGAAGGAGAAGCAGGAAAGAGAAGCTCCGTGTGTCTTGTGTCATAAATTCCACTAATTAGCTCTAACTATAAGCTTTATCAAAAAGGAAGGTTTTGAGTCTACTTTTAAACGAACAGAGCGTGTCTGCTTCCCTAACTGAAAGTGAGAGATTATTCCACAGCAGTGGGGCTTGATGGCTAAAAGCTCTGGCTCCTACTCTACTTTTAGAGACTTTAGGGACGACAAGTAAACCTGAATTCTTGGATCGGAGTGCTCTAGTAGGTTGATATGGTATTATCATCTCTTTAAGGTAAAAAGGTGCCATATCATTAAGGGCCTTGAAGGTGAGGAGGAGAATTTTAAATTCTATTCTTGATTTAACAGGAAGCCAGTGTAGCGATGCTAATACTGGGGAAATGTGTTCTCTTTTCTTAGTTCTTGTCAGGACACGTGCTGCGGCATTTTGGACCAGCTGCAGAGTCATTAACGACTTACTGCTGGAGACTGATAATAGTGAATTACAGGAGTCCAGTCTCGATGTAACAAAGGCATGGACTAGTTTTTCTGCATCTTTTTGCGAAAGGACATGTCGGATTTTTGAGATATTACAGAAGTGGAAAAAGGCGGTCCTAGAAATTTGTTTTAAGTGACTATTAAAGGACAAATCAGGATCGAAGATCACTCCCAAGTTCCTGACTGTTTCATTGGAAGCAAGGGCAATGTCATCTAGCGCAGCTATATCATTAGATAATGTTTCTCTAAGGTGTTTAGGGCCGAGTATTATAACCTCAGTTTTATCTGAGTTTAATAAGAGAAAATTGCGGGTCATCCAGGTTTTTATGTCCTTGAGACTTGCTCGAAGTTTAGTTAATTGATTACTTTGATCAGGTTTTATTGACAAATATAACTGCTGTGTCATCCGCATAACAGTGAAAATTTACCGAGTGTGTCCTGATAATGTTTCCTAGTGGAAGCATATATAATGAGAATAAAATTGGGCCGAGCACAGACCCCTGTGGAACACCATGGTTAACTTTGGTGCGCACAGATGACTCATCATTAATTTGTACGAATTGGGAGCGATCAGAAAAATATGATTTAAACCAGTTTAGGGCCGTTCCTTTAATGTTAATTAACTGTTTTAGTCTTTGTAATAAAATTTGATGGTCAATTGTGTAGAATGCTGCACTGAGATCTAACAGAACAAGGACTGACACAAGTCCCTGATCTGAAGCTATTAGAAGGTCATTAGTGACTTTTGCCAGGGCTGTCTCTGTGCTGTGATTGGTTCTAAACCCAGACTGAAAGTCTTCATATATATATTATTTTCCTGGAGAAACTCACACAGCTGATTGGCTACAACTTTTTCTAAGATTTTAGAGAGGAAGGGGAGATTGGATATTGGCCTGTAATTTGCTAAAACCTCTGGGTCTAGGGTGGGTTTTTTGAGTAGGGGTTTGATTACAGCTATTTTAAAAGACTGTGGTACATAACCTGATGATAATGACAGATTTATTGTGTTAAGTACCGAATTATCTATTAGGGGCAGAATTTCTTTAAGTAATTTAGTTGGAATCGGATCTAAGATACAGGTTGTTGGTTTAGAACCTGAGATTATTTTGGTAAACTGATCACGGGTGATCAGAGAGAAGCTGTCTAAGTAATGGGAAGGATTCTCAGCCGTTTCTGAGATCTCTGTTGTTGGGAGGGTATTAGTGCCAATTGAGGGCAGGAGATGGTTGATTTTATTTCTAATAGTTAGAATTTTATCATTAAAAAAGATCATAAAGATATTGCTATTTAGGGATCGAGGAATACTGGGTTCTGTGGAGGTGTGACTCTCTGTCAGCCTGGCTACAGGGCTGAAGAGAAACCTTGGGTTGTTTATAATTCTCTTCTATTAGTTTTGAATAATAGGCAGCTCTTGCTTTGTGGAGAGCCTTTTTATATTCTTTAACACTACTCTTCGAGTCTAGGAGATTTTCAACACTGTTGCTGGAGCGCCACTTCCTTTCTAATTTTCTTGATATTTGTTTCAACTCATGTGTCCTGGAATTATACCACGGAGCTCGTTGACTATGTTTTACACATTTCTTTTTTAGAGGCGCTATTGAGTCTAATGTTAATCGTAACGAGTCTGCAGAGCTATCTACGAGGTGGTCAATCTCAATAGAGCTCGGGTTTTTAAAGAATTTGTTGTTTATGTCGACGGATAATACGGGTTTAAATGTAATCGGAATTATTTCCTTAAATTTAGCTATAGGACTATCAGGTAGACATCTAGAAAATTAGTTTTTTATTAGGGGCATATATTCAGATAATGAAAAATCAAAGGTTATTAAATTGTGGTCTGATAGTACTGGATTGCGCGGAAGTACTGTTAAATGTTCAATTTTGACACCCTATGATAATACAAGGTCAAGTGTGTGGTTACAACAATGAGTAGGTTGATGTACACACTGACTAAAACCAATTGAGTCTAGTATTGAAATAAATGCTGCGCTCAGGCTATCTTTATTATTGTCAACATGAATATTAGTCACCAACAATAATAATTTTATCAGTCTTTAGGACTAGGTTTGATAAAAACTCAGGGAATTCTGTTAGAAATTCAGTATAAGCCCCAGGAGCACGAGAGTGAGAGGGCCTTTTTGGTGCCGCAGCTGATGTGGTTAAGGTGCTTATACACAGTTTTGTGGCTTTTATATTATGTAGAGGTTATTTTGGTCATGTGAAAAGCTTTATCTGAAGTGAGCCATAAATTTGAAACAAGTCTCTCAACAGTGCTGGGGGGAAAATGTGAATAGTTTTTCAATCCTCACATCATTTCAAGGTAATTCTCATTTAGAAGTACTATAGTTAAGTTTGTTCAATAAACTTGACCCCAAATTCATGAGATTGGAGTATTGTTTTAAAACCATAACATGTATCGCTGTGATTATTCTGATAATTTGATCTATCACCCTAGCGATTTTGTGAAATGAAGCCTTAATTTCTTTAGTAGCTCTGTAAACTGAAATTACAGTCAATCACCTCTTCACCACAGGTGTATGGGAAAATTATGAAGAAGAGCACCTCGGACAAACTTGAAACCAACAAACACCTTTTTATTTACTAGTCAGAATTTTGAATTATGACCAAACATGAGGTAAACTCCATTGCCGGAGCAGCAAATTTACTTTTGCATATGAAGCAACACGAATGAGTCCATCATCCATACAAGCAGCAATTCATGGATTTCTAACAGTTTCTGACACTGTCTGGAAATCTGCAAGATGTATAGAAAATGTGACATGATTTTATTGCAGGGACCCAAGCAAACTTTACATTAATAAACAGGAGAACAATAGTATTTAGAGCTGTCTGGATTATTTTACAATTTGACCAGATAAATAGTTTCCTGCAGATGGTGGGAAGTGGGCAGGCCGGTCATTTCACAACGTGGAACAGCTTGTGTGATACCTGTAGTGAGAAAGCAGAACAGTTCACATTATCAGTGCGGCATTGATTGTGCTCTTCACAAAACAAGTAATCTGCACTCCGGTCTTTTTATAATCTAAATAAAGAGTGTCTCTTCGTGTCCACCCTCACTTACACAATGGTCCCGTGCATGCAGGAAGTCAAAGAGCTCTTCTGTGCATTCCTCCGTCGTGTTGGACTTGGAGCCGACCCGCGCTTCGCAGACCTCCAGCCGCTCCTTGAGGTGCACACAGTGCTCCGTCTGCTCGCACTTGGCTCGTATCGTTTCTAAAGGGTCCTGAGACGGACAAGAGAGAAATGTGCTGGATATTATTTATATCGGGGGAAATTAGGCCACGACTTCAACCCAGCTCTTAGTTTGAGCTGCTGATTGCGAAGGTGATTCAGGAATTTAACAAGTACAATGGATCAAGTACAAATTCTATTTAGTCCCATGATAGTATGCAGATATTCATTTAACCTGAGTGAACTAGTGCCAAACCACCATGTGTTAAAAATAAAAAAATGTTATACATAAGGCACTGCAACTGTGTATGTGTCTACTGAAGTTCATACTTTCATAGTTTCTGCTTAGGGAGCTTTGTGTGTATGAAGATAGAGGAGTTCATTTTAACTCCCAATGAAGGTTAATGAATTACACGGAAAACAAACTTACCACCATGTCTTCCTCTTCCTCCTCTTCTTCCTCCTCCTCTTCAGGTGCATCTTCCTCCTGTTCAGTGGCAACAGAATAAAAAGATGTTTAGTTGGTTGGATGTGAAATGGAAAAATAAATGATGCAGCTAAAATTACATTCATAATACAACTCATGGGTTGAACTGTTGTTGACTAGATATTCAAAACCAACATAGTAACAGGAACCATCGCTGACGTGATATATGTGTAACAGAGGGGGGCGCTCTCGAGCAGTCATCATAAAAACGAGCCCACTACATCTGGTGACTGAAACTAGAAGCTGATTTGATTCTTTCCTCGATCGTCAACATGTGCCTCTTCACATTTTACTGAGCTTCTCCCACAGAGATGACACTGAACCGACAGAACTGACCCGGAGTCGGGCTGACGCTACTGCGGTTGTGTAACTTCGCTTAATACACAGAGTAAAATGGTGATTTAAGGGACATGAAGCGGTGTTTTCATTACCTCTTCGTCGGGGTCGTCGTACGTGATCATCTTCCTCTCGAACACCATGATTGCTGCTGTGGAATCCCCGCAGAGGACGGGAGCTGAGCTGCTGCTGCTGGGTGAGGACGTGAGGTCGGAGCGTCGGTCACACAGAGGAAACGGCGAGCAGGGACACCGGAAGTACCCTCCCATTGGTGGAAAAAGGTTACTGACGTGGCTGTAGTCCAATCATGAACCTGCTTTTCGTCTAAGGCCCACCCCCTCGTGATAGTTCACGCGTGGGGGAACTTTTGTTTTGGGCTGTCGAAGCGGAGTCGGACCCAGTTAACCGTCGCACAGCGTAATGGCGCTGCTCATGGACACCAGACTGCTGCTGAGGAAAGTGAAGGATTTGAGGAGTTTAACGCCCAGAAGACACCGAGTGAAAGAGAAATGGGTACGTTGTTAACACAGTGGATGAAACAGCGATAACACCATATTTCTTTATCTGTTAGTTCTTATTAGCCACTTAGCTACATGAAGTAAATCTCTACCTAAGGTCCTTTTGACAGTGATGTGTGCCCATGGTCAGCGAGAGCTCGACTAAAATGTCTGCCCCTGAAATGTAAATAGTTATTATCTATGTTAAAACAGATGACAGTGACTCCTGCAGCTAAAAAACATTTAAAGTCAATGTTTAATAAATTGTTCACAGGCTACTACACGTGCCAAGTGCCCAGCCTCCTCCCTGGCCCTGCAGTACTTTGATGCCAACTACAGTGCCCGTCTGGGGGAGCTGTGGCCCTCGGTCCGAGTGGCCTTGCTGTCGCAGAGGAAGTACGGAGCCCTGCTCAACAATTTCTCCCATGAGGACGTCCTTGCAGACCTTCAAGCCAGGGGATGTAGAGACTTCATCAATGACATAGATACAGAGGGTAGGCGTGTGCTGCCAGAGTTCACAGTAAACCTGGCATTAGTTTAAGAGAATTTTAAGAAGTGTTGTGATTTCAGTTTTTGTTACTGAGAGCTTAGAAATCTTTCAGATCAAGCATTCCTTTAAGTTGAATTCTTCAAAAGTAATTTTATGTAATAATTCACTACATGAATTTTACTGTTGTGTTCTTTAATCATACATTAGTACACATTAAATACTCGTTCTCTTTAATGCATGTGTCTTTTTATTTCTTGCTCTGGGATAAATCCTGGAGTCTCAAATTGTTAAATCTCTTTTGTGTTATTTTACACTATAATTGTATCCAGATTTATGATCCAAACCTTATTATCTCAATGTGAACTGCTATGAAACTTAAGTCATATTATTATATTATATAAATTTAACTTCTATATTCTTGATCTTTTGCAGCTCAGCCAGGCTCGGAGGAGAAATCTGAGACTTGTGTGGAGGAGGAATCAAATAATGTTCCTGTGAAGAAATCTGATGTGGACGATCAACGGCTGTCTCCCCTGAAGCTTAGTCCTAACATCAAGTGTGCAGTGTTTCCAAGAGGAGATATCACCAGATTCAAACCTGCCAGGTGAGCTTATTCAACTTATTGGCCAAACATTTTGATTGAAGTTCTTGCTTTGTCATTAGAGGGAATTCAGAATAGATTGATAGGAAAAATATAAGACTTTAAAAAACAAAATGTTTTGTTGAACAGAAACAAAGAAATTGGCCTGGCTGCTTCAGTTGTTTGAGGCGACTGTCGCTGTCAGTAATCAGAAAACATTATTGATATTGGCCCTGGGTTTCTCTGATTGAAAATTTGAGAACCATGTAATCTTCTACGATTGACTCTCAGTTCTTTCTTGTTCTCTTAAGGCCAGACAAGGAGAGGTTGCTGGGTTACTACCTGATGGACGCAGCGTCAGTGCTGCCTTGTCTTGCACTGGATGTTCAAGAAGGTCACAGTGTGCTTGACCTCTGTGCTGCTCCAGGAGGCAAGGCCCTCACTTTACTTCAAACACAGGCTATCAGTAAGTGGAGCGATCTCTCCTACCTGTTCTGTTTCTGTCAGTCGTAGTTCTGTGGCTCTGTCAGTGAATTGCTGCTAACCTTTCCCTGTTTGTGTTTATTGAAAAGGGTTTTTGTGTGTGAATGACTCCACTCCGTCTCGGACGTTACGACTGAGAAAGGTCCTACACAGCTACCTTCCTAAGCACTTTATAGAAAATAATCTACGCATCACCACCTTTGATGGAACCAAGTGGGGGGAAATCGAGAGGAACACTTTTGACCGAGTAAGACTCACATTATCATGTTTATCCTTTTTCAGAAAAATTTCAGATAGGCAATACCTGAATAATCTGACTTTGTCCACATCATCCTTTCCTCTGTGTCCAGGTCCTTGTGGACGTTCCCTGCACCACAGACAGACATTCACTAATTGAAGACGACAATAATATATTCAATAAGATCAGGATTGGAGAGAGACGGAGGCTGCCACAGCTACAGCTGGAGCTACTGCTGTAAGTATCTGTGTTACTACAGATTATGAGATTACAGTTACCTTGAAGCTGAAACATGAAAACGACTATTTTATAGAAAATTAATAATCATGCTGCCATCTCTCCTGAAGGGCGGGAATCCAAGCCGCATGTCCAGGTGGGGAGATCATGTACTCCACCTGTACGCTCTCTCCAATCCAGAACCTGAGTGTGGTGGAACAAGCCGTTCACTTGGCGCGAGAGAATCACGGCATCAGCGTTGAGGTCAGTCAGTCAAACTGTCAGTATCGAAAAACTGTAAACAAGAGATGCATCTCCCACATTGAGTAGTTTGTTAATTGGAAAGTGGCTCCTCATAAACACTTGCACGTATATATGTGTAGTTTTTTTTATATTCTCTGTACATATTAGAAACAGTCCGCAGCAGCAACTGTCTCATGAAAGGTTATTAATATTGTATATTTATAATCTGGGCTGCCCATTGTATATGTACTAAGGCTTGATTCCTCTGCAGCGTCCGCAGGTTCGATTCCGACCCGCTCCTTTGCTCCATGTCTTCAGCATTCTCTCTCACCTTTTGCACTTTCTCTCTTGTATGTGCTTTGTTCTGGCTGTGACTATAGGCATTTCCTGATAATGAAAATAGAACTCCAAATCCCACAGACTGTTTTGACCTTTTTCTTTCCTCTCTCCCCCCATTTCCCAATCATGTCCACCTCCAGGTCGTCAATCTGCGACCCCTCACGTACATGTTTAGGAAAACCTTTCACTTCGCCCCTGACCTCCACTTGGGTGAGATGGTCATCCCACATTTAGCTGCTAACTTTGGGCCTATCTACATGTGCAAGCTGAGGAGGCTGACGTAAACTGAGCAACCGATTTGACCCAAAGCCTGTGGACTTCTCGAGTACTGAGCGACACAGACGCCCCATTATTCTGTTCAACACGTGCAAACTGAAGCACATTTGGCTGCTGACTTATTCTAACATCGGAGTGAACAAAGTCTCCAGTTCATGGACATGACTGTGGACACACTGGACAGCTCTGAGCTATTTGTTTTGGACACTTTGGCGACTCATAAACCAAGAGGAATGCCAACTTTCACTTTAGGAGTCCTTGAATAGAAAAACATTTTCAACACAATAGAAAAATGATGAGGAATGGAACCAGCTCTGTGGGGTGTATTTTACTTGCAGTTTCATTTTTACCCCATAGGTGGCAACGGTAACTAAAGAGTAAAGGCATCCTCTACACTGTTTGTCCACTAGAGGGCACTAAGCACACGTATCTATAGAGGTTCCAGAAACTCCACTTCATACAGCATGTGTGTATGTATCAGTTTGTGGAATCACATTAGTGAAACTCACATTTCTGTCAGAATTACCTTCTCTCTTTAAGTCTCCAGTGAAAATGACATTCCATGGTAATTCATCAGGTTTGATGGCTTTGCCTGATAATGTAATATTGGGCTGTGTGGAAGGAGGGCGTAATGAACAGGTAATGACGTATTTGACCATTTGGCTTCTCACATCTGAATCTGTGCAAGTTTCATTATTACTGCTGGATTGACTCCGTTTTGCATCGACATCACCCAGAGGTGAAACGTTTCCTCTTATCAACCTAATGTGAGCGTTGAGGTGCCTCTTTCTCCATCGCACCGCAGAGGACCCTTTATGTTGTCCTGCCCAGGCAATGTTGCGTGAAAAAGGTGTGTGTTTGTGCGTGTGTCTAATGAGTCCACCAACCACATCCCACCGTCATTAAGCTGCTCCAAGTGCAGGAGCCGACTCCCATCCCCGTGCAGGGATGGACGCCAGCCATGCGGCTCCCAGATGAACATTAAAGAGGCAGCAAAGAGCTAAAATAGGACGTCTCGCCCTGTTTTGCCCCTCCGCTTTTTTATTCCACAGATGAGTGCAGATAATTTTCTGTGCGATTGTGAGTGATTACTGTATTACTGTGGTAACAGGGGGATGTATCGGGGAATGCAGAGGGAATTAATGACACATAAAAACTATTTTTGTATTGACTGCTTTCGTCTCCAGGGTCTTGAATGCCTCTTCGCACATCTTGTGATTACCTAAACGTATTGTAAATATGTGTTTCCTATGGGCTCTTACATAAATTTACATGTTTTAACACTCAGGAGACGGCAGACTATTGAGATGACTTACTCTCTTTTCTGCCTGTCTATAGACTCGACTGGCTGCCTGCTTTATTATTGAATTAGCCAATGAAGCGCTGTGCATTTGCGTCCCCGTGTGTAAGCCTATGTTAGGAAGATGTATGCTGTGTATTAGAAAGATGAATATTATGGATTTAACTGCACAACCATGCCACTGTTGTGCTTTCAAATACAAATGTTGCCCTTTTTTCTGTCAATAAAGATGCAACGCACGGTCACAGTCATATATTTTCACCTCATACAACACAAGCTCCGATGCTGAATGAATGATCTTGTTCTTTTTAGTAATGAGCTCTGTATATTGAAACAGGGACGGCAGGTTATTAAATGACAGAAGAAAGCGAATGGAACATTTTTAAGGAAATGTCTTTAGTGGGTTATATTACATGTTTCAATGTCGACGATCGCAGGTTAAAACCTGCGATCGTCGACATTTCAGTTTTGTGTCTTCAGTGGTTCAGGTGAATTTATGTTTTATTGGGACACACCTGGAGGTAAATGGTGTCTTAGTTATACTGTGTATAAAAACCAGATGCTTCTGTTTTCATCAAACCCAGGATCATGTCCCAGTCTGTGGTGGGAGAGAGGATTTCACTAGTGGGGGGTCTTTGTTAGAAAAAGCTCTGTGTAGACTCAGCACAGCAGGATGTGCGCTCGCTCATCTCAGCCACAGGTCAGACAGAAAATGATAAATGGGGTTTGATTTTTTTTCCTGATTACAGAGGTTCCTATTTTCAAAAACTAATGTATATTTAAGTTTACAGGTATTATTTTCACTAAAAGATGCATTACAGACTGAAGAAGTTCAGAGTAATAAAGAGCAGGAGACATGAGTAAGTTAAAGTCCTCTCTTCCCCTTTATTCTCTCCGGGTTTTTTTTCCATAATATTTTTTTTCAGTTTTAACACAGATTTAAATCTCACATGTAGAGTTTCATGCTCTCGACCTCATACTCTTCTCTAGAAACCAGTTTACAATCTGTCATGATATCATTTGTGTTTTTCATGATACTTTGTTCATGCTGTGTTTGGGCAGACTATATATCTAAGTAAATATCTCTTATCTCTTTAAGTCATTTTGGTGCTAAGTTACAACTCAACCAGCAAGTTCTCACTTTGGGTGTACTGGATCTGTATGATTTTTGTATAAACCAGTAAAGATGTACGAATATATCTTATGTAAAAATCTAAGTAAAAATAAGCAATTCAAAATTACAAATAAATGTCTTGCAATCTTTACTATTAAGTTATGTTTAAAGTATCAAAATTAAAAGCACTCATTTTGCAGAAAGGAGGCTTCTGACATGTTTTTTTAAAAATACAAATAAAATGTTTGTGTTCAAGATGTATGGTAATGTTGATTTCTTCATATACAAATGTAGTCACATGGTTTCTGACTTAGGGGCTGGTCACCTTAATATGGTTACAAGATAAATCTGAAGGGTGATGAGATTATTACATATATTTAATCATCGGTTATTTAAAAGGGGAAATCAATTCCATCATCTCACCGATTTTTGAAACATGTTTAATAAGCTGATTGGTTTGAATCATTAACAGTATATTGTATTTTTCAAACTCAACAATGGTTTAAATGAAAAATCTTAATCACAAAGGAAAGGGTAACAACATTCAGATGAATGAAGACAAGATAAGTATAAACTGTACATCTGAAATGTAGTGGCAAAGCATTAAGTTGCATAAAAGTGTGAGGGGGGGAGTATCTCAAAATTGTTCTTATGTACCTGAATATCTGTAGTTAGTTACTTTACACTACTGTCATTTGCATAATGAAGATTTTTGATTTGTCCGATGTTTGATTGATTATCCCTTCTGCTTAATATTTCCCCACAGTTTTAAATGCAGTTCCAAGCACAGTCCTGTCCTGTTTTGTGGTTTTCATCTGGCTGCTGCTGCCCTGGGTGCAATGTGAGAAATCTACTCCTTTTTTTTGTAGCTACAAATTGCTTGAGGCATTTCCCCTTGTAACTGAAGACTTCCCTTTAAAATTTATTCCAAAAAGCTTGCTACAGCAGACATGTTACTCCGTGAACTGGCTGAGAGCGCTGCCGTTCAGTTTAGTGGGGCCCGCATTGGAAATGCAACCGTAGGTTTAGGCTGCAGACAGATTAAGAAGACAGAGAATGGGGGTTTTCTTCTCTCTAAGAAGATTACCCGGGGAGGGGCGAGATGGCAGTCAGAGTGTTTAAGAAAAAAAGGACAAGAAGAAAATGGAAGATGAAGTGGAACTAAAGGAGGGTGGCCCAGGATATGCAGTTTAGACACCTGTTGTTTGCCTCTTGATATCACTCCTCTCTTTGTTTTTCCTGCAGTTATCTCATCTCTCTATCATCCTCTGTGAAGTAGTTAACATATCATATATAAAAGTCAGTTTAAAAAACGCCTCCAGGAAAAGAACAAGGATTGTTGCCATGCCAATTTTTTAGAGAAGTTTGGACATCTTCAAGCATAATGTACGAGTTAAATTTCAGCGTGAATGATGGTGTCCAGCCAAGTTTCAGCTTTGTTGCATGTGCATGTGCAGCTGTGAGCCTGATTATACTTGCTTCCCTCTGCCTTAAGTTCCTGCTGGTGGTTTCCAGGAGGGCTTTGATGTGTATCTGGGCAATGCACTATTAGAGGGATTTCCCTGGGCCTGACAGCTCCGAGAATATGCAGTGAAATGGCAATGCCAGTAGGCTAAAAGAATGCTGGAAACAGGATTAGGATCATATTCTGGCAGACCCTGTCACCTCCTCAATGGGCCAAGGTTTCTAACGCTGGCACTTTTCATTCTCGCAATGGTTAAAACCTTTAAGAGAACCATGGAGAGGAGGGAGGAAAAAGCTCTGATTGAATGGTACACTGTGATTTTTGTGTGGTGTGGCTTGCTCCTGGGGGCTCTGTGTGTGTAAGTGTGTATGTGTGTGTGTGCGTGTGTTTGTGCGTGTGTGTTTTGTCTGAGAACGTGTAAAACTTGTCATTTCTATTACAGTCTTATTTACAACATAAAATTGCAATATTTACATGTTTACAAGTTACTTTTATAAAATGCGTTTTTTTAAGAAGTTAGGGCTACTAGAGTTTTAAAGTATCGGCTGCATAGCTGGGAGTTGTTTGCTTTTTCTTAGGCAGCGGTTTTCACAGAATTCACATGCTCTCTCACACACACTCATGTTTGTACTTCTATCTTAGTGAGGAAACTTATTGACATAATACTTTCCCTAGCCCCTTACCCTAACCTTAACTATCCAAACGAAATGCCTAACCCTAAACCTAATTCTAACCCTAAAAACAAATCTTAACCCTCATACAGCCCATTTAAAAAAGTCGGTCAAAACTCTGTAGGGTCTATCTTTAAAGTGGTCCTCACAAAGATATAAGTACACACAAACACACACACACAGGCACACATGTCATCACTTGCTTAAAGGAAAGTAGATGGAGATGAGTGGCGGTCCATAAATAGGTGGTTATGGCATCAGTGGTGAATATACAGCCCTGAGTGTTAGAGATGGAAGCACCTGATCCAGCACCGACGGCTCAACACACTTGACCCTGCAGCAGTACAATATAGCAATCCGTGTTCAACCCCCAGGGTGTGTGTGTGCGTGTGTGTGTTTTGGGGGATGGGTGGTGAGAAAAGAGAGAACATTTAGAACAAGAATATTGTGTTATGTTCTCTGCTCCTCGGCCCCATGGGAGGAAATCCTGCTGTGTAGCTGGACAGATTCCTCCCCTGGATAACAAGGACATTCACTCCGACTGCATATCAACACCACAATCTTATCAGTCATACAATCGGGATGCCCTTGGCCGAGGACACACACACACACACACATGTATGTGGTGTAATAAAACACAACAAGGTTAGGGTGAGGTGTTACATCCACATTAACGCTGCTAATCTGGTGAGATCATTATCCCCTTCTATCCGATTTTTGGAAAGCGCTCATTCATAACGGTCGGATTGTGCCTCAGTGCAGCGGCCGGCACCGGCTGCATTTGTTATTTACACACACCGAGGGGCAAATATATGTAAGAGGCCATTTCAATTAGCAGCAGAGCAAAGTCACACAGACAGAATGTAAAGTTTTACTGCGGGAAGAGCAAGGGCATGTTTTGGAGGATATGGAAGAGATGTCCAAGTGTTTGTGTGTGTGTGTGTGTGAGTGTGCGTGTGTGTGTGTCTGTGTCAGTGTCTGTGTGTGCATGTGTGTGTGTAGGAGCACAGTTGGGTGGGGGTCTGTGCGTTTTGACAAACCATGCTGTTAAAGATATAATAGCAGCATAATCACCGCCCCGGGCCGTCATTCTTCAGGATAATGGCCTGCTTATTCATTGGGGATGGCTTATGTCTCCACGCAGCTTTTTATTTTTCAGATTACGTTGGTCTTTTTCTGTCCCTCTTAGGCTCCTAATAACTCACGTTTATTTTTTTCCTGTAATTTTTCTTTTAATTTTACCTTTTCCCCACCTTTTAGTTGTTCTTGATTTCCTCGTCCCCGTCACCCTTTCTTCTGTTATTTCCTTTTTGAGGCAGAAGAAAAGCTGGACTGATATCACTGTAAATATATAGCTTTGTATTATATTTCACTTTCGTTTTACATCTACTTTGTTTATGTAAAAAATTTGTTTAAACTAAGTTCTTCATATACATTCGATCAATAGCTTTTCTTTGCTTAATACTCTAAAATATACCATGAAATGTTGCATTCATGCTGTTAAATTGATTTTAACTATGCATCTAGGGCTGGGCAATAAAACATAATTATATTAATTAACAATATAACAAAAGAACAATCTGATATAATGCTTATATGCTTCATTTGTAAAAGGTTTTGCTGTTTTGTAAGTGTTGGTCATTCTCTGCCCATAAAGAAGACTTTCAAACCCCAGCCTTCTCTCAGGCTCAAAAATCTGTCGTAAAGCCTATAAGGAATAATAATTATTATAATAATAATAATCAATATCGACCGATATGAGAGTTTTTATCGTGATATTATTTTAGCCCATATCGTCACCCATGTCAGTTTGTTGCCGATCCACCAAATATCCAGCACAGACAGAGAACTCTTCCATATAAACATCTCCAAGCAATGTTTTTATTTAATGATAATTTTACAACAACACTAGGTCAAGTCTACATCGTTAGGGAGGAGAAAAAGGAAACAACACTGCTGATGGTCCGATCACTTTCTCCTCCATCATAAATCTATCTACCACTGGACCGAGTAGTTTGACAGAGACAGTCGAGGGGGGGTGGGGGGGGACAGCATTAGAATAAGGGCAACAACGGAACTCAAATAGAGTCAAGACAGCAGTACACAGAGGACTCGGGTCAATTATTCACTGAAATCTCTTCACCTTCTTTGACTTCAGGCTTTTTTCTCTCTGGATTGATTGCAAACTGCAGAGGGTGGCGGTTTTCCAACGACCCAGATTTGTTCCACTGCTTCTTTTAAGTCAATTCCAGAGGAAAAAAAAACAACTGAACACCTATAAAATATTAATTCAACCCAGGATCTGTACACAGACAACCAAGAGAGGAGGCATGAACAGGGGCCGCTGCTGCCGGTGGGCTCAGCAAATACAATCGTACAATCTGACAGCTAAATGAGTTTTATCTGAGTCCATTATCCACTATACAACATAATAGGAACTTTACAATTATACCCTACCAGTAAACATTAATAGATAAACTTTTTTGTACTTTACATATTAAAATAATGTGCTTTTTTTTCATATGAAGACTTAACTTGCCAGAACGCATGAACAGAAAACATCAGAGACGCGTGGGATTCTCCTCATCAAGTGCTAACAGTCAAGCTGCATGTTTCCTCAAGAGAATATTAAGGCTAGAATAGCGGCTGAGAAAATACGAGTCCGGTCAGCATTTATCTAATCGTCCAAATATGTTGAGCATATCATTGTGAATTCAATGGAAATTGATTTCCAATTGATGTCAATCACGTTGCTACTTTAACTGTTTAACGTGGGGACCTTTTGAATTTATAAAGGCCGCTTTAAATGCTATGCATGTTCATAATTGCATTCGCCCCAGCTCCCTCAGCCCAGGGCAATATGTAATTAAAAGCTTTGATCATTTTCATTTTCTCATCATCAAGCCAGCCTCTGTGCAAAGTGGCATATTACTGGCCATTAAACTGGTAAATTAGTCACGTTTAATTATGCTGTTGAGGACAACATGGCTCTGGTTTATTTTTATGTAGGTGCTGTTATGTAGTACATGCTATGTACATAACCACGTTTCTTAATTGAAAAGTCAATGGTCTTTTGACAGAAATGGTCTCTTTGCTGCGTGAGTGATACCTTTTTTTCTTTTCCTCCTGGCCAACAAACATTATTCCTCCAAAAGTGCCTCATTCATTCACATTATTCTTGTAAACATTGTTTGCATTGTCTTTTAAGTTGAGTGCATCCTTCGTCAGCTGTTCACATTATCTTTTTTATATTATTTCAGGCGTTGTGAAGGTCCAACTTAGCACGTCTGTTGGAAGCGTCGTCATGAGTCAGGAATATGGTTTGTCCTGTGAATTTGGGACATTCACTTGATCCGCTGCATCTAATTCATGCAATGTTCAGTATCTTCTGGGTTTTTCTTTTCCAAAGGATGTGGGATACTTTGGGATCTTGAGCTGCAGTAGAAGCTGAGAGGAGTCGATAAGGTCATGAAAGTCTGGTTTGTCTTTGAAAGATGTTTCAGTTCTGTAGGTCCAGTGCATGTTGGTTTAATTGTGGAACATCTCTGCATGTCCTGTGTCCATCTGCTTTAGTAGGGGTCAGTGCGGCTCCTCAAGGCCGATCACAGTCACAGAGACACGCAGTGGGATGTGATGATGTGTGGGCCGATGCTGAGGTCGCGTTTACATTGTCCTCCGTACAGTCTGATTCTCAGTTAGACATTGTGTCCAGTCCCAGCGAGGCGGCGTGCTGTTTGGCCCTCATACGCAGGTTTTCAATGCTTGTGGTCTTGCTGTTGTGGCTGGTGAGTCCGCTGGCTGCTGACGCCTGAAGCAGCGGGCTGTTCCACACCTGCTGGGCATGATGGGATAGGGACTGGTAGTAGGACTGACAGGGCAGGGAGCCCAGCGGTGCAGGGGGCATGTTAACATTCATTCCCAGGTAGGGCAGCGAGGATGGGGCGGCGAGGTCGAAAGCAGGGTAGTGCACCATGTTGTTGGTGGCGGCCATGTGCTGGCGGAACTGCTCCTGTAGACGAAACAGGCTGAGAGGGGAGGAAGAGTAAGCGTGGCTCTGAGGGAGAGGACTGCTGCTGGCCAGGCCCATGCTGGAAGAGGAGGGGGTCACGGATGGAGAGACCAGGGGGGAATCTGGACAGAGGGTTAGAAGAGGGGATAAAGTTAGTCATTGGATGTGTGGATTGTTGCAGATGTGGGATGTCATCTGATTCACAAGTTTATGAAGGATAAAGAAAAAAATTATCTCAACAAGTAAAGTTGTTTACCTTGTTTAGGGCTGAGCCTTTTGCAGGGGGACACATCTCCAGGTGTCACTGCTCTCTCACGTTTGATCTCCTCCCTTTGAGATTTACTCTCGTCCTCTCTATCTGTGGCATTATCCTCTGTTGCAGACTCGCTGCCTGAGTGTTCTGCAGACGTGACGTTCAGCTCCATGTCCAGCAGCACAGGACGGACCACGGGACCGTCTGTCTCCAGAGAAGATGAAGAGGAGGATGGAGGAGGCAGCTGGGTGTCGGGAAGGGTGGTGGTGGAGGGAGGTGCGTCCTCCTTTTCACTCCCTCCTTCCCCTGAAGCCTCTTTCTGCTTTTGGAGCTGCTCCTTCTGGAGGCTGCGCTGCTTCTTGCGGAACTTGGCTCTGCGGTTCTTGAACCAAACCTTGTGAAGGAGAAAAGAAAGGGGTGAGTTTGAGGCAGAACAAGAAGAAACAGCAATAGTGAATTTTAAAAAACTGTAGAGGAGACTTGAACAGATAATAAATATGAGTTCAGTGGCTCTCAAATGGTTAAGTGACATGAGAAAAGCACACAAAGTCAGTAAATGCCAGGATAACATGGAGTTTTGATTATGACAGAACTTTAGAAGCAAATTATCATAATCGAGATTTGAGAATTAGAACAGAAATTAAATTGACACTATATTTTAGAATTAAGTGTTTATTCAGATAAATAACTTGCCTTTTCTTTTGTGCAGGCACAATTGAAAAAGTTGATTGAATGTAAGCAAGGAATAAGTACATAAAAACATACAATATTTATATTTTATTAGGTTAGTTTTAATTTAATTGTGTATGACTGTGGTTTATATTGATGCAAAAGAAAGTTTACCTTTTCCTTTTCTACTATTTTGATTAATTATGTTACTTATTTAAATCCACAATAATAATTTTATACTATTTTATAAATAAAAGACACTGCTATGTATACACGTGTAAAATCTGTGCGTAAAGCCAAATTTACGCACAGCCAAGCTCCTCTAAACTCAGTGATACATTTCCTTCAGAACAGGCCTACCTGCACTCGGGCCTCGGGCAGGTTGGTGCACATGGCCAGCCGCTCCCGCATCACCACATCCGGGTAGTGGGTCTTCTGGAAAGTCTTCTCCAGTGCCTCCAGCTGCTGCGCGGTGAAGGCCGTGCGGCTGCGGCGCTGCTTGCGGTGCTGGGAGCCGTAGCGAGCCTCCAGGATGATGTCTTGAAATGCGCAGCCGTTGGAAGAGAAAACACACGGCAGGTTTTATTTTACTGGGCACATGGGGAGGTGAAAACTTTGATACTTTATTTCCATCATAAATGTTTGCTGCACTGTTTCCAAATATTAAACAAGCACTTGATTTAGTTTGGTTACAACACAGATGCATCATCACAATTGCGTCAGTGGCTTGGTGGCTAGTGTGCGTGTGTGTGCGTGTGTGTGCGTGCGTGTGTGATCGTGTGTGTGCAGTCAATTACCAGCGAGTCTCTCGGCCAGTGTAAGCGCGTGCACGGACGGCCGGTAGTCGGGAGCGTGCTGCGCCTGTTGCGCGGCCTGCTGGTGCAGGTTGTACATGGCGCTGAGGGAGTTCATGGCGTGCAGAGAGTAGCCGTTCACCCCGTAGTGCTGCATGGTGAGAGGTCGCTACCTGCGGAGGACAAGGGGGAGGAGGGGGAGAAGGGGATGTTGATTTCAGAGCTGAAGAAACAGTGATTCATATTTTTTAAGAGACATCTTGACTTTTAAGGGATGGACGCTCATGGACACGCTGTGACCAGTGGTGATCCCCAACCCACTCCCTTTCCCTCCAGTTGTGTTAAGACATAAAAAACACAAAAATAAAACAACACACTTATGTAAAGTCTATGATGAAGTGATATGAATCACACACCAGCTTTCCTTTCTTTTTATGACAGCAGGTTCATGCGCTCAAGGGCCAACAGATTTAATGTGCACACTCAGACAAAAGTGTTATCCATTAACATCCAATTATCACTGTGTTCATGCCATTAATTATACAAAATACTTTAAATTGGGGTAATTATCAGTGGCTCCCATAATGAACCGAGACGGATGCGTTATTCATGAATTTATTCACGTGTCGCGGTGATCCCGCATGAAGCCAAATCCCCGCAGAAAACGATGCTTTGACAGATCAACGCTTTGATGAAATGTGTGTTGGGAAATGATACAAGGAGATTTGTTCCGGGTCTCGGTGGCAAAACCTGTAACCAGATAGATTATTTTTTAATGTGCTGCTGTTCAATTATAACTCTATTGACTCTATTTAGATATTTAGACTTAACATTTATTTTGGCCTTTTTATAAACCCCAACAGAGACCTGAACATGTAATATTCTTCCACCGACACAGATTCATTTCTTTGAGGGAACATATCCATGTCCGAGTCTTTTTAAAAGGCAGCAATATCCAAAACTCTCATTTTGTAGCCTAGTTCTCCTTCACGGCCGAGACTTTCATAGATGAACCGCTGGAGGACACGATTAGATATGTATTAGCAGAGAGGAGGGGGGGGGGGGCAGGACATCTCTGCGGCCCAAACACTTATTATAACTATTACAGAGAGACCACAGGGAGGAGGAGATATAAATATTGTGTGTGACATGCTGCTCCTCAGCCAGGGATCTGCAAGTTATGGACCTAAACAGACAAACTTGTAAAAAATATTTGCATCACAAGTTTAAGGTTGTAATTTTACCTCTTTTGTTTAACCATCATTTATTTATTTTCTAATTTGGTCCGTTTTTATAAAAGTAATTGAGTCTAGATTCAAAAAGGTCACACAGTTATATATTTGAAATGGTTGAAATGTTATAAATATAGATATTGAGTACAGATATTGGTTAAAGGCTAATTTGGCATTTGTTTAATGTTCATTTTACCAGGGACAATTATTTATTATACAATAATATAACAATATAATATACAGCTTATCATAGGTTGGCATATTTTGATCATCAAGACTTGATTATTAAACTGAGAGGTCAACTAAAAGCATTTGTTCCTGCATATTATTATTATAATTATTATTATTATTATTATTATCATTATTATTATTATTGCAGGCCATTTAAACCAATTTAAACAGGCTAAGAGAGAAGAAGTACTGGGTGGTCTTTCTTGTAAAAGGCAGTTTTAGTGCGGTGCATGAACCGTGAGCCTGTGTGTGTGTGTGTGTGTGTGTGTGTGTGTGTGTGTGTGTGCGCGCCCGTCCGTGTGTGCCCGCAGTGCCCATTCCCAGCCTATTAAGTGGCTGCGGCGGCTGATGAATGTGATCAGAGGGCAGTGGGGAATAGTTTAATTCGCCGGGACAGAAGGTGCTTCGCTAAACATTTACTTTACTCCCCCAAGTATTTGAGTTGAATGGAGCCCCACCCCCCCCCCCACCCCACCCGGCCGCCCCGTCCCCCCGCTGCCCCCCCCCCCTCTCTCTGGCGGCCTCTTATCCCATCGCCCCGGGGCAACGTTTTGGCGGAGATGTATGGCTCCTCCGCGGGTAAAAATATGCATGTTGATCCCCATTTGGCTCCCCGTCTAATGGAAGTGCAAATAGGTTTCGACTGCGAGGCCCTCCATTCATCATCACCGCTGACACGGACGGACGTACAGTGCGCGTGCCCGCTGCGGAGGTACCTTGTGTGCGCGTGTGCGTGCGCTGGAGGCTCTGGCACGTGTGCGCGCTCGCGTGTTTTAGTAAGGGAACTGTTGTTTTTTTTTATTGTTTCTGCACATTAAATGTGATTAACCCGTTAAACAACATTGATAAGGAAGTAAATATGAACAGTACGTGTTTACATTGTTTTTAAAGCTGCAGAGTTGAGTTAGGATCACTGATGAAGGTTTGAGGGACTAAAACATCTGCCGATAATTTTAACCTCACATTTTCTATCGTGCAAAACACAGCAAAGAGATGCATGTTTTTGCCCTCTTGTATTTTTGTACAAGAACTTTATTCTCCAACCCTGCGCTCTCAGGATCTTCCCCATCTCTGCTCATGTCCTGCACACATCCTCCTCCTCTCCATAACCAATCCTGCACAATGGCTCCTGGGCCCGTCGGTGCTCCGTGTTATTGTCATTCATAAGCCTCCATGTGCTCCGGGCACCGCAGGGCCCTCCTGGCAGCTCCTGCTCAATGCTTCGATTATCAAACGGTCATTATGTAAATTGGCATGTACAGTGCAACTCTGTGATCCGACTAAATGGGGAGAAATGTTATTTGCTAACAGCCCCTCGGGGGGCAGACACCGACCTGTCAATCTGCCCTTTGCTGTGTCACCAGTGTCAACTGTCACAGTTCCAGGAGCATGTTTGATTTATATTATTTTCAAGGATATTTAATACGCAGGAGTCAGGCGGAGGTTTAAAGGGATTTAAGCGCCTGATATGTTACTTGAAGCTTTCATCAAATCTGTTTGAGGATGACACAGTCCCTGCCAGAATAGTTAATTACTTTATCAGGTTTACAACATATTGTATTTTAATAAAAAATGAAATTATCTTCTGTTTTTGTAAATGTGGTTCAGAGTCAAACTCCAAAGTGTTGAAATTGAGAAGAGATCACGATCATGACGGGAGTGAGTACCAGTTATTTTATTATGTGTGATTGTTGACCTCCTGCATAAAGTGCATGAGGTTATCTATTAAACCTTCTGTTCAAATTTGCCCCTTATTTATAATGTAGCCATAATTAATTTCACTTATTGGTGCAGAAAATTAATTTACAAAATATTGTCAACATTTTATAAAAATCACATATCCGGTTGTTGTTTTTTAACTCCAGCAAATAACGTGTTTTAAACACATGCAATTTAGTTACAGCTTATAATACAAGTAATAACACGTGCACATATTTTACCTGCAGTTTTCAAAAATAGTCTAGGCTACACGAACAGTGAAGGGTATTTAAAAAAAACACACAGATACAAAAAAAATCATTGCAAATCACGAATTCAGTATAATAAACTGATGTTGAAGAAGTTTGTTGTCTCACCTCCTGTGGAAGCACTCGTCTTTTCTGTCGCGTCCTTCTCAGAAGCGCAGAGAATCCAAGCTCCTCGACTTCTTCAGGTTCTTCTCAGCCACTTCGGTTGTTGTTGTTGATTTGGTTAGTTGTCCACTCTTCCTCGTGTTTAGTTAATATTCAGCTCGGTGGAAAACTCCTCTGGTCTTGTTGCTCTCGCTTCAGATCCTCTCTCTCTCTCTGCTCGTGCTGCAGTGTGAATCCGCCATCTGCTGGTGCGCTTTAAGGGGGAGCCTCGCGGGGGCCACGGCGGCTTCCTATTGGCTGCCCGGCGCCGTCACTCACGTAAATAAGATAGTTGATGTTCCAGCTGCAGGCTTCGGTCCCTGTGACGTCTGGACTTCTTTCCAAATATGATCGATTTAAGCACATTCTGTTCGCCCAATCCCCCCCCGTGTCTGACTACACGGTGTTTTTATTCCACTCAACTTCATAAACAAAACTAAAGGGAGAGGAATTAAGCTTTGTTTTCAAAAACAAAAGTGCAGGAATTAATTCCTTCATAAGGGGGCTTTTATTATTATTCTTTTAAAAATGTGATTTGGCACATATAGGATAGGACCTCGGGTTTGCAGCTTTGCCCAACAACTTTGAATGAATGTAGGCAATATGTAAGTGAGAATTAAAACCAAATGATGGCTATACGATGACTTTTTATTTTAATTTATTTAACAGTTGAGTTTATCAACACACTCAGATCATTTACAATTCTGGGAAATAAGCGAAAAGCTTGTGCGTAAAAGCTATTTTGTTCAATTTTCTCCTCACATTTCTCATACGCGCTTGCTGCATGAAACCAGTGCCTCTCCTCTGGTCCGGTGAAGAAAAGCCAGCACCCTTTAGTTTGTTTGCTTTTCGGCTTGTTCTGCACTGGAGCAGAAGGGGACTCTGGAGAGAGATGGCTAATAGATGCCAGGGCGCTGCCTTTACACTCTCCCCGGCCAGGAAGGATTTGGGATGGGATAGGGGAGAGAAGACGCCATCTCAGCCTCCAAAAACCCCTGTCTTAAAATGACTGCGGGTAAGAGGATTAGGGCAATAATGCCCTTCTCTTCTTGAAGGGTTTATAGAGAAGATTTCTTCTCCCGGAGCAAAACCGTTTAGGTAGGGAATTAAGGGCAGCGCAAAGTAGCCTTTTAATGTAAAGCTCGCATATTTTGTTGGGAGATTTTTTTCTTTTCTGAAAGTGCTCGGCCTTTAACGCAGTTTTATCTCTGACTGTGTGTTTCTCACTCTGACAAGTTGAAACAGGAGACAAAAGATTTCATGCAGTGGAGAATATTCATGTTCAGGCTGCATTCAAACATAACTGCACTTTTTTTTTATCGACAATCAGCGGTATGTGGACATTTATCATCAAGCTTACATCGGTCAATGTGTGTGCGTGAGAGAGGTAGTGAAGAGGAAGGAGGTGGGTTATAAGTCATTTACCTATTTATTTAGATGTACATGTAAATTAGGAAAATTATTAAATTATGACATTGATGAAATAGCTACACAGAATTCCACTCAGATAAATAGATGAAAGCAGGTAACTCAATTATATATATATATCACAAATTGTATCAAATAACCTAATATATACAGTCTCCTGGTAACGTGATCTGAAATAAATATTTGGTCATTTGTATTTGCTTAAACGATTTATTAAGGACAAACATAGTCTATTTTTTTAACATAATACAATTAACTGCACTTATTGATACATTTAATTATTTAAATTTTAATGTGGCAATAAATAATAAATGTATTATTATTATTATTATTATTATTATTATTATTATTATTATTATTATTATTATTATTATTATTATTATTATTATTATTATCTGTTTCATTGATGACTCTGTTTCCCAAAACTTTTCCTCCTGCGAGTCTTCCCTCTCGCCTGCATGGTCTATTAAAAAAACAGAAAGAAAAAGAAACCTCGTGTGCCTCCCTGGTTTCTGTCGCCTTGGTAGGCTCCTATCACTCGGTTTCTCCGCGAGGTCTGAGAAAGAAAGAGGATTAACTTGTGAACCAATGGAAATAAGAACTTAAACGGGAGGTAAATCTGGCCACTGTCTCTTTGTGAGGACCGTCTCTAAAGCAATTAAAGCGAGAAAGAGTTTCTTCTCAGCGCCTCTCCACCTAAAGCTCCTTAGAGCGACTAGAGCTGTCCAGCGCATCTGAGGGGCTTAAACTCCCAAAAAAAGAAAAACAGCTCCCTTCACCCCTGTGCCCTGCCATGCTCTGCTGAATACAAGGTGAGCAATGACCTCCAATGAGGAAATACCCCAAATATAAATACATATAAATTAATTTGGAAGAGGCATGGGGGCTGTCAGTGATTTCCTCTGGTAGATGTTAACCCCCAACAGTGAGTGAAGTCATATCTGACATAGTCAAATTGGACTTGTATTGATTTCCTCAAGGTTTGAGTTTCTCTTTTAGCAGGAAATGTGGATATCATGTATTTCTATTCGCCTGATTCATTCCCCTTGTATTGATTTCCCGTTGGTTAATCACACCCCGAGCTTCTCTTGTAGCAGAAAATGAGGATTTTATTTATTTATTATTTACCAGATTCATCCTCTTGTCTTTTTTTCATATGAACAACAAAAAGCATCCTTACATCCAGTGAAGTTCTGCTCTCTAATAGCTAATTAATACTCTTAATGATGTTTCTGCAACTTCATGAATACATTAGGTCTGCACTCCAGCCTCCCCGGCACCATTCAAGGGTATTTCAGCATCTGTTCATCCCACGGCAATTAATCATTTTGATGTGTAGTTTAAAATCGACTTCTTGCGGGAGACCTTTTTGACAAGAATAACAAAGCAATTTGCCAGGAGCCACCTCTTAGACACGTTATTAGCAGCACTTCCACAGTAAGACTCGCTCCCCCTATTTATTTATTTATTTTCCAGCACATTAGATAAATGAATTTAAAGAGACAGCCACCATTTTTTTTTGTGCTGGTTTATTGTCAGCACCACGCCTCTGAATCCTTCTGAAATCCCCTTTATTGGTGACAAGATCTCAGGATCTCCTCTGCAAATCCCTCCTCTAAAAGTTTTCAACCTGTCAGTTTCCTCTAAAAGCTGTATAATTCCCCCTCATTTCTCTCCATCCATCCCCTTCTCTCTTTCTTCTTGCGTTTTTTCTCCCTCGTCTCAATCCCTCTGTCTCATTTCTTTTCCTTGCATGCCTTCTCTCTCTCTCTCTCTCTCTCTCTCTCTCTCTCTCTCTCTCTCTCTCTCTCTCTCTCTCTCTCTCTCTCTCTCTCTTACTCTCTCTCTCTCTCTCCTGTCTCTCTCTGGCCCGGATCCCTCTGCACAAGGGGCCCCATTGTATAGTCCTAATCCAGAGGCAACACAGCTTTAGGGACATGCAGGGATAAAAGGCCCATCAAGCCCACAACTTTATGGGGGCAAATCTCTCCTTAATCCTTCGCTTTATCTAAACAAAAGCCCCTTTGCCTTAATCCACCTATGTGTTGGAGAAAAAAAAGAGAGGAGGAAAAACTGGAGAGAGTGGCAGAGAATGGGAGAGAAGAGGAGAATGAGCAAGAAAAGAAGAGAGAGCGAACAACAGGGGAAAAAATCTCACACACTCTGGGATTGAAGAGATCATACAGGCGGGGTCAAAGTTTCCTGGAAGAGCTGAGTGACCCACGATTTCACCTGCAACGTCATGTGTGTTAAACAGGAACTGATGCATAAAGTGGAACGCATCCCAAGTTTCATTCTTATGAAGTCCAAAGTCATATTTATTTACTCATATTTGTGCATGCTAGTATTAATGTATTGTAGAAATAAGGAGTGGTGTAGCTAAATAGACAAACCGACAGGAACAAATGAAGACAGCAGCTTCATGAAATATATTAAACTTTGTCTCACATGCACAAATATGTTCAAATGCAAACTGATGCAGAAATGCACTCAAATGACTTGACCAGATGATGGATGATAAACATTTATAACTGTTGTTGTTGACCAGGATGACTCAGGGGAACAATGGGCTCAGCTTTGTTTAACCATCTCTGAACAGCACATTCTGATGTTTGGGTATTTGGAGCAAAACTTGTTGTATGATGTGACTTTTTCCTATTTTGATCAAATTTATTCGCATTTTTCATGTTGTAAGAGGATGAAATATGCAAATTACCAAAACTTCATATATAAAAAAAATTGCGTTGTTGTGTCTCAGCTTAAACAAAACAGAATCTGCCCATATATACAGCTAATTTGGTCAAATTATTTAGAATATTTTACAGCAGAATTAAAGCACCTTATTATTGTTACAGAGGACAAAAACAAGCCCCTCCCATACAAACACCATATACACTTAGTGTCTCTGTTGAGCCTTTACACATTTATTATTTGAATAATCTACTTGTTTTTAATTAGCATATTGTCTTGTTTCACTCTGTTAATTTGTCTTTTCTCCCAGATGAGAGTCCAAACAATGCCCCAGCTCTCCACCTGTGATAGCATCTGCTGAATAAAGACAGTCGGAGGGTATTTATATGCCAAATGTTGTTTGACTCGGGTGTGGTCTCTCCACTAAGACCCTCTGCTAATATTGACTCTGGATTTGTCCTGGCTTCGCCCAGATTCCAGTGTAAGAAACGAGTGCACGCGGGCCAAATCTTGAACGGCGATGACAAAGTTAAAGCTCCTCTGCGGAGCCAGAATCCCTTCACTTCCTCGGAAACATCTGTCTTTACTACAGAAAATCCCACTTTATCTGCTGCACTTTGGACAATCAGAGCCTAATCTTGAGCTGGGTTTAGCAGACAGAGCTCACAGGGTTTAAGTCAGAGCTCTGAGGGATAGGTGCTGAGACTATAGTGATACCTGCTGCATTAGTGGTAAATATTGACTATCTGAAGAAATTCCAACTGTACTGTGTGTTGAACATGATATTATTCCCTTTGATTGATGCTTTGTTGTAAATCCCACTTATTTTCCGTATAATGTGTCATTTCCTCGCCCCGAGAAGCATCACAGTTTTGCTTTTACTCTCAACCGCTTTCAGAGTGGCACTCATCATGAGGCCTCCATTAACACCCTCAATTACCATCTCCTCCTCCCTAATAGAGTTAACAAACAGGTAATGAAGCAAGTAGTTGGGACAATTTAGTCATTAGAGACAATTAAGACAATCCAATGCAATCCAACTCCAGACCAGGAGACGAGCAGGGAGGAATCCACCGAGCAGCCACCCAAACCAAACAGCGCAGTGCGGAGTCAGCACAGAAAGCCTTAGATTGGATTGAAGGAGTTTTTCCCTCTGGTGGTATCACTGGTAATACTTGAAACCATTATAAGGCTGATCAGCAGTTGGCTGGAGGCATCTCTGCCTCCTCCATGCAGGGATTACACCTGGCCTCAGGAGGAGGAAAAACTGATTCCCAAAGAGGCAGGCAGATGCAGAGGGAGACGCAAGGCAGCCTCTATGCATTCCAGCACAATAAAGTATAAATCCTCTTCTTCACAGCGTATTACAGGAATGAACATAAGGGATTGTGTCATTGTTTGCCTATAATCTGGTTTTATGCTCCTTGTTTTACAAATGGTCCTCTTTAAAAAGCACTTTCTTTTTGTGGGGGTCTTTTTTGTCTTGTTTCTTCATCCGGTATTAACCTGCTGTTTCCTCATCAGCATTAAATGTATTCATATTTATTTTATTTTTTTGTTGCTGTTGTCATGCACGTCAGACTTAGGTGTCAAGTCTTACAACAGCATATTGTAGATTCCCTTCATTTTGATGTGTAAAAATATGAGACACAAGTACAGTGGACCTGCTCTTCTTCTGAAGGTCTTGTGTTAAACGCCTTGTATTTCCTATTAGCTAGTAGTAATGGTGTGTTCCCATCGTGGTGTCACAAAATAGATCATGCACACAGCAACATACACTATATGCTAAGATATTATAATTTTCCAAATGCCTTTCCACGTGTCCTTGCCCTCAAAAGCTAAGGGTAATATGCTGTCCTGCTTTGAAAGGGGAGATGGTGGCACTTTTCTCTGTTCGTTGAACAGGCAGCGTCCATGAAATAACTCCTGATAGAAATACTCAAGCTGTCATCCTTTCCCATGTCTCCATCTCCTCTGTCTGTGCTGAACCAACTCAGCAGACGTTAAGCATTTGAGGCCTGAGAAACTCAAGTAATCATCACATTTAATGATTGGAAACTTTACAAGTCTTTGGATAAGTAAAGCAGCATTCACTTTTCAGACAAACTTTGAGCCAATATTTATAGGTTGTAAGTAATCCTTAAATAAGTCTTTTTAAATAATAATTTATTACTATGCTGTATGAGTTACAAATTTTTGGCTGTGTCCAAAATCATTCACTAATCACGTACTACATTCGCCATTTTGTAGAGCTGTTGTGAAATGTTATATTAAAATGTTAAATTACTATTTGACATTTACTGTGGGATTTTCCACCAGCCAATGTTGTTGTTGTTCTTCATAATCCTGCGACACTGACGTAATCAGCCTCCCAGTGCAGAGAAGTAGTGTGTGTGAAGAGCAGTGTCAGAAAGCTTTTCTTCTTCACTATATAGGGAAGTAGGGGTCAGTGAATGAGTGGGTGATTTTGGACCCAGCCGCAGTAAACAAAAATTTGGGGTTGCTAGGTGGTGAACATTTACCGTAGATGGTGTTTGTCCTTTGATGGCATTGCACATATTCATTTTTAAATCGTGCATTTATAAATATGTTTAATAAACTGCCTATGTGTTATTAGTAAAACTATTAGTTAAGACTTTAAAATGACTCTCTGAAGAGTTTGTGTTGTTTAGCGATGCTAGCAGCAATGATCTCTGGATAATCAATTGCTTGTTCACCACTTTGATTTAGACAAACATATTGCAACAAACACTTAATAGATTGCAAAAAGTCTTAGAATAGGCATGCATGGTCCACTGATGATACATCCCAATTACTTTCCTGACTTGTCATCCAGCGCCATCATCAAGTAAATATTTAGGTTTGTCCAGTATCCCTGCAAATATGACGATATGATTGACCTCATACCGATTTGAGAATTGCGTTCACCACAAGGATTCTCCACTAAACAGGTCTTTCTCTTCTGCTATTAAGTAGCAATCACCTTATTGTGACTGGAGCTCAAACCACAGAATCTCTTTATCAGTTTCTTATTAAGATGAATTAGTTGTGGTGATTGAGTTTGGAGAGAGATTCCGATAGATTAGAGAAACAAGCAACTGTGACTGATGAGAGACGAGGACTGAAATGACTTATGGAATATCAATGTCTTGAGTTTTCCAACTTTAAGCATCTTTCTTAAACTAGAAAATAGACAATTAAAGTTTGTTAAACAGCTCCATCACTGTGGAAAGGCTTTTGAATACAGGTTTATTCAGGGCATGATTGGTGCTCCCACTCTCTTTGCAGACACACACACACACATAGACACACACACAGACACACGCATACGCACACACACACTCACAGATTGGGGTGAGGCCAGGCAGCAGGTCTAGTCCCAGCCTGCTTTCTTCTGGCAGCCTCTGCACTCGTTCCCTCCCCCTTGTTTTCCCCGTCCTGCTCCCTGTTTGAATCTGAGAGGCTCCCTCCTCCTCCTCCTCTTCTCCTCCTCCTCTGCTCCCTCCATCGCCTCTGAAAGGAACCTTGCTGGGCCCAACTGTCTGTGTAACGAGCTGGGCAGGACAGTCACAGCGGGGTACGCAATTGTGTGTCGCTCTGTTTACACTTGAGTATATGTGTTTGCAGTAAGTACTTTGTGTGTTTTAGGGAGCCTCCCCATGAAAACGTACTTTAGATGGTGTTTGCTGTCACCCCTGCTTCTTCTTAACACATACATACACACACATACATACACATACACACATACACACACATGCTGTCTCACCTCTCACTGATCCTCCACAGCAGGGAGCAAAGGGAGGAGGTGGAGCAGGAGGCTGATGGATATGTTTGTTTACCTATTTGTCCTTGACATGATCAATTGATCAGCAGGCTAATTCACTGCCACCACGGGCTCATTACATTTCCATTTAAATTGCAAATGGATTTCTTCAAGGCTTCATCTTCCTTTCCCATTTCCCACTGCCCGTATATGTGGCGTGGATGTACAGTAGACGTGTGTGTCTGTGGAGCACGGCATCATGGCCTCGATTGCATACATTTAAATGTGAGCATGGCACAGAAGGGAAAATCTTTGTCTCCATTTCCCGTTTCAATCAGAGCACAACAGGGATAATTACCTGTATCATGAAGTGTCTGTCAGTCATGATAGGGTTGTCTTCAAGTCACACACACACACACCCAGTCCCCCTGGGAGGAATGTGAGCTAATTCCTGGGTGTTAAAAGCCGGTGATCATGTGTTGCTGGGAAGATTACAGTGAACGATTACTGATGTGGAATTTAAACAGTGGGGAATGAGCAGCCAAATTGAGCAGCAGCAGGAGATCGCTAAGCTAAGCGCTAATTGACACTATCGCAGATGAACGTGTGGTAAAGCGGTTTGGGCTGCAGAGCTGATTTTAAATACATTTAAGAGGCACTTGAAGACATTTGAAACACTGTTAGGTGACAATTACCTGCGTCATATCACGTGACCATTCATGTTTGTGCTGGTACAAACAGGAAGCAGATTATCTTATTAAGACCCTTTCAGACATGCGGAGGAGGTGCATGTGTGAACCCAAATGTCCGAGTGATGCTCTGCAGTTTAATGGCCGTAAAAATCCAGGAGATGTTGATGTGTGAACACAGCAGTGGATCCCTCGCTGGATTCACCACGGCCGAGTGTGGGGGTTGATGGCACTTCAACTCGATCAGACGCAAACAATTTATAACGAGAAAAATATATATATGTATATATATATATATATATATATATCCCGGTGAAAATGCGGTGACACACCAACTAAGATGGAAACAGCAAAAGAGGGAAACAACAACTAAAATGCATTTCATAGAAAGACTGTCCCCTCCCATGCTGATGCAGCTCTTGGTCTGGTCATTGAGGACTGACTCAGCAAATACATTAACTCCAAATACTAACTGATGAAACTGACAATGATAGAAAAGGGCAAACAAACTGTGTCTGTCTCATTAATAAATGTTGATAGTGTCACTTCAAAAGCAAATAAAACTGTTTCTTTCAAAAAATAACTAGCAAAAACATTGATAATGTTGTGAGAGAGTGTGTCAAACCATGAATCTATTTTTTTAATTTGTTTGTTTATGTGGGTGAGGATACGGCCACCACAATTAGTCACACACAACGTTTCTTTCAACTCGTTTTTTTGTTGTTTGGCCAAATGCAACGAACAAGGAGGTTTTCTTCTAGACCACACATGTGGAACACGTGTGCAGACGTTCAGGTGAAGTATGAATAGAAGCCATGTGCGTGTCTGTGTGCACATCCACAGCTACATGGAAAGAATCCTCTAAAGAAACGCACACCTCAGTTACAGTAAACCATTTTCATCGACACCCGGTCAGACACGTGGGCGAAAGGATAGAGGGACGGACACGTGAAGGACGGGAGCTTGACTTCTCATGGGATTCATTTGTTTCATTGGCTTGTTAGGCCATAATGGGCTTTATATGATGACTCCTCACCCCTGTCGGATTCCACCATGATCCGAACAAACGCACACAGTCATCAACACTAAAACACACACTCACACACACACACACAACCCACACACACACACACACACACACACAGCACCAATCAATGGTCATAAATTTGATCCTTGACAAGCCTGACACTTGCACCCACGAGGCCTTTGGTCACTCTGTTTCTCTTTGACCACTGCTTATGCAACACACACTCATACACTCGCCCACGCACACACACTCACTTTCTTCCCCTCTCTCTCTCACTCCTTCCTTCCCCTGACACACTTGTCAAGGACCTCGTTGACCCCTGACCCCGCCTCACTTGGCACCGTTATTGATTTTTCCTCCGACCCTCTCAATCTGGGATGAAGAGGGGTGAGAACGGGGGAATTAGTCGCCATAGTCAGGTATCACGGAGGGGATGCAGGGGATGAAGGGGAGCGATCAATGCGCGCTGATGGGTGAGCTTGCAGCAGCAGAAACAACAGTCAGCCATGAAGAAAATCAAACGAGCTGGAGGCAAGATGGGCGAGCGGCACTGATGGGGGGGTGAGAGAGAGAGGCAGACAGGAGACGCTGGAGGGGGGGGTAGGAGAGGTCTTGCTCATTGTGTCATCTCTCAGATTAAATATTTATTGATGTTTTACTAAATGTTCAACACAAAAGAATTGAGAAAAATATGATATGGGCGAATTAATAACATAGTATTTACAACTAACTGGAGGCTATGATATTGGCTTTCCTTTGAGGGAGTATAGTAGAAGAACCATATGACTTAAAGTGGAAATATTTTTACATAACATATAGCACATCTTCTTAAACACAGTATTGTCTCAAAACGACGGATCTGAAGCCGTAAACCTTTATAAATATATTCATCTTGTGATTTCTTTTATGAGATTTTTCGCAAAAGTCTGAGTCAGTTGCTGTCGACATTTCCCTGAACTTTTCCGGCCAGCCCCCCAGTAAAATGTCTGGAAAGTGTCAGAGAGAGCCCATGTGAAAACACAGCTAGAACATGTCTTTGGATGAAAACTAGGTGTCGTACACGTAGAACACGCTGGAGAAGATGTCAACTATAAAATATAACAAGATTCAAGAGCTTTTGGTGATATGTGCTGACACTGGTGGTGATGTAAACAAAATCACCGCCATGCTCTACAGCTACTCCTCCCTGCAATGTTCCAAAAACGTTCCTGTTTTTGTAAAACCAACTGACCCAGAAAACCACTACCTTCCTCATATGGGAAAGGCTAACTTTCATTTTCTTCCTCTCTTTTACTGCTTTTCTTAAAATTCCTTTCCTCCATATCCTCCTTTTCTCCTTCTCTGCTTTTCCCTCTATTTCTTTCAATCGTGAACAAAGCACACAACCTCATTACTTGAATCAAAGGTAGAAAGATACTTCTGGTCAAATACAACTATTTTACCAATACAAGTGACATTTGCTCAGTCAAATTATTGCTTCAGTTAAAATACTGGAGTATTTGCTTTTAAAAATATTTAAGTATATAAACAAATTTTTACAAAAATCTCAAGACATTTTTGTATTTGCACAATGTATGATTGCAGTCAAAAATATATAGAAAACATAATTACATTTTTTTAACTCACATGCTCAAGATAAGGAAAAAGTGAACCAGGCTTTACACAGTGAAAAAACATTCTAACAGAAAATTAACCCGATCACTCGGATCAACCAACCATAGACTGAAAAACGGCAACTAAGTTACTGGTATAAAATCTGGTTTAAAACCATTGTTTAGCTACAAACCTTGCTTTCTCAGGTTGGACGGGGAATATTGGTGGGCTGTGATAAAGTTTGTGCGTGATACGAATCTGTCTTCATCCCACAAACCTCTAACAGGTTAAGATATAGCCATGGGTGCTCAGGTGGATAATTGTCATTCTTCTCTGCCGTAGCTTTCATTCCCAGCGCTAAATGAACTGCCTGACGTTTGCTCTACATTCGACCATCAAGATGCGCCAGGTACAGGTACGGCAACACCATTTAGACAAACCACATGCAGAACTACACAAACACAGTTTATTGTCTTTTGGATTTGAGAAATGTGGTAGAGTCTAAAGTACGATGTCTGTCTTTCAAATGTAGTGGAGTAAAAGCAATATGTTTCCCCTTATACTCAAGTAAAGTGCAGATACTCAAGTCAATTTACTTAATTACTGTCCACCCCTGATTGTCTTTATCTCACAATGACATCAAAGTGAAACCATAACTTTTGAGGCAGTGGTAGTGATCCAGTCTTGGTTTACACACGTCTCAAACACACCGAACACACTAAACAAACATGGAGGACACAGCCTGTTTTATCTTCCTCCATCTTTATTCTGCTTCACCCTCTCACGCACAATTCTCCCCTTGTGTCACCTCATCATTTGAGCATCAAACTTACTTTCTCAGTTACAATTAACTGCAGTTCTCCGCTCTCTCTATTCATGGCTGTGAATATTTCCCCGTGTGTTTCTTTCCTTCATTTTAAAGACATCCTGTGTGCTGTGTCTCTTCGTGTCGAGCAGATAAAGTCCGATTCCCAACAAGATGACACAATCTCTACCTTTATCTGTGCTTGTTTTGTCACACTCACCGATACGTCACGTAGATGTTTGTTTGATATGTGTGTGTGTGTGTGTGTGTGTGTGTGTGTGTGTGTGTGTGTGTGTGTGCGCTCTCTTTCTCTCCGCAGTATGCAAAAGCTTTTCGAGAAATCGCGGGTCCTTCCCTAACGCGGCTTGCAATAATCCAGTCTCGCTCCTCCACTCCACCGCTGCCACCTCCTCGTGGATCAGGTTAGAGATTTCACAGCAGTGTTTGAGGTGACACACTTAGACATAATCTTTTTTTTTCTTATTTAATTTCCCACCATCCTCTCAGCTGTTTCTCCCCCTGTCATTCTAGAGGCACTTTAGACGCAGCTGAGAGACTGATTTGGCTTCCGTAATCTTCTTCTCGCATCCCCCCCCCCCCCCCCACATCCTCTACTTGGAGAAACCTCGAAATATCGTAAGGAGATTATTTCATTCGTAATTGATTGAGTGGCTGCTCACCACAGACCAAGATACTTCAAAGTGTCTGAATTAAGACTTGGGGTGGGGTGACTGAGGCAGGGGGGGGGTGCGAGGAGGCAACGTGGCTCCATGAGGCTACTGCCGGGGTCGAGCAGCTGAGCCTCTTTGGCTGGCAAATAAGAGCTGAGTCTGATCCTGTGATGGCAGCAAATTGGCTAAAGGAAGAGACATATCGGTCAGGGGAACATTTAGATGAGGCCTCCGAGCCGACGGGTTCTCAGCCCAGCAGCTCGTCCACGCAGGCAGCTACTTATGAGGAAGAAGTTTGTAAACTTCAGAGACCTTCTGCTATTTCCCGGCGCACTACTTTGGAGGCAGTTTTCAGTCTTTAATATGTTGCAGAGGAACAGTTTGACATTTTGAGAGTTAGTCGTGTTAGATGAACAGATTGGCGGCACCCTGGAGACATGCCAGGGACATTTCTGCTTGTAGACATGAACTGAGCTCTATGAGAGGACCCAGATGTCCAAGGCTCCGGACTTTTTCTCCAACTTTTCCTGCCAGATGTCCAAGTGAGCCCATGTGAGGATGAAAGATGAGAAAGAGGAGTACACATACACATAGAAGATACTGATGAAGGTGCCGTCTAGATTCAAAAGCTTTTCTGATAAGAGCTGATGCCAGTGTTGATAGGCTATAGACAAAGACACAAGGTTTTCACAGCACAGTTATATGCGCCATGTCCTGCCTCCTGCATGCTCTACCCAGGTGCCACCCCTCGTCTGAATGTCGTAAACACATCTCACCCATTTTTATCAGAGTTCATGTATGAAAAGAGCCAGAGAAACAGAAGATGCTAGAGCAGCTAAACTGAAATTGCCTTAAGACAGGATCTGCAGAGTAACTCCAGAGATTTGGGTCCAGACTTTCTCCAAAAGTTTCCTTTCTTAAATGCACTGTACAGCAGGAGATTCTCCGCCCAGCCGAGTTCACAACAGCAACACTGCAAAAAGAGAAGGGAAGTAACGTGTTGGAGTAGCAGAGGTCACATGATTTAGTTTACAGCACATCAACAAACGCGGCGATGGCTCTTATCACCAGCAATGTTCTTGACATCTTTGTCAGTGTCTCCCTTTTGTATGGCACCACTCTTTCATTGGGATATATTTGTTTTGTTTTTCTTTAGTGTTGTTTTTCTTTATTTTTTATTCTTGCATCTGTCACGTGTGAGAAATGTCATCAACCCCGAACCGTGGAGGCTCAGATGAGCTCCACTCTGCCGACTTTATAAGATGCCGAAAGATCCGAAACTCTGGAGGCTCTCACTTGGTCATTTGCGTTCATGCATAAACCTCCCGAGGATCTCCAGAGTCCAACGCGTGTCTGAAAACCTCACATCCCTCTCGTATCCATTCTAAAAAGCGTCTGAAGCAAAGTCTTTGGGCCTTGGAAGACAGAGGATGAGGGGGACAGTTCCTCCAGGCTCCATTTAATATCTCTTCTCACCAAATCACCTATCGCTGCCTAACAATATCTCCCCCTTTTCTCTCCATACCTCTCTTCCTGTCTTCTCCTTCTGCACCTTTCCCTCTTCTCTTATACTCATCCCTTTGTCCCTCCATCCCCCTATTTCTCACTATCAGTCCTGACCCAATGCTGATCTTAATCCTCTTACCTCATGGCTCTATTACCTCCTTCAGCCAATTTTGCATATACACCCAAGAAAGAGGGGCTCCTCTCCTCTTTCTCAAACTCCCGAAGCTCAGTCCCCCAATCCCCCCCAAATATAGACCCCCCCCCCCCACACACACAAACCTCTGCTCCATATACCATCTCTTATTGTACATAATTTCCCTTTCAATCAAATGTGGATGTTTCTAAATCGAAGGGGACCGTTTTATGGGGGGGCAATGAGGCTTTTAGATGGACGGGGTAAATTATTCGTACCCCCTTTCTTCTCCCCAGCTCTCATCCAAATTGAAAATGGCGTGAATCAGTTCCCAGGCGGGTGTGGCCGAGCTGTGGGATTATCTCCTGTTTTGTGTTGTTTTTTTAATCCCTAAATGCCACTTCTGGGCCGAGCACTGCTGCTGGGGGGGGAAATACAAATGCACCGCTACACTGCTCATTTGCTGTATAGTCATTTACCACATCATTGTTGATCACATAAATGAACAAGAAGTCATCCGTCAGGCGCTTTATTTGTCTGGGACATGCCTTTTCACGCTCTGTAATTCATCACCCTCTCAAACACAGACGTTTATGATCTCTTCTTTTTCTCCCCTTTCTTTTCTTTTCTAATTTACTACTTCTCTCTCTCAAGGGAGAGATTAACCCCTAATCCCCTGATGTCCCATGGTTAATTGATATGATTTAACCATTACAAGGCCCTGGGTGGTTCCACACTGCCTCCTCATGAGAGCGCCTTCCCTCCGCAGAGGACTGTGACCCTCCCCACGCCTCCCCCATCAAGCTTCCTCTCCTCCCTCGTCTCTGATGCCTGTCCCCCATCTATCTCTTTCATCCTCCGTCTTGTTGAGCCTCCTCTTTCCCTCCTCGTTTGTTCTCCCCAGACACCCCTCTCTCCTGCTCCCCGGGGTCACAGTTCAGCAGCAGGTAGCGGAGCACTCTGGGAGTTTGTCTGCACCAAGAGACCAAAAGTTCAGCTGAAAGACTCCTTAGAGCCCAAATTGCCCTGGGACAACTTGTGTGTAGTTCATGATTAGAATTAAGTTTGAGCAATATACTTTTCCTTTTAATCCCATTCCCGCAGTCTTTGTCCACCAGCGTCACCAAATCAGCACAACACAAAATAATCCTGTGCATAATGTTGGACAATGATAGTTTGATTTATGGAAGTGATTCTGCTTTTTTTTTTTCTGACATTATTATAAAATGTAACTAACATCTTTATCTCCTGAGCTCTGAGGCTGTGTTCTATTCACATCCACTGTCTAGAACCTCTGATGGTTTATGGTCATGTGGGTAAAAAGTGAAGCTGCTGTGTCTCTCTGAGTGGATTTAAAACTAAATCGCTAAATCCACAGGATTTTTGAGCATTTCCTGCAACAAATCCAGTGATTAGTCCGCATCTGTGTTGCTCGTAATCTTGTTTGTGCAGTAGGAAGGATGCCATGGGAATCCCACAAGAGACAGTAGAAGGGTTTTATATGTGCATTTAGTTTTACATCTCTCTTTTTATTGTTTTAATCAAATCAAGTGATCGGCTTTCTTCACACTGCCTGTGAACATTAAATGATCATAATGTGGAACACCAGTGCCCCACATTCCCTCTGTAGTCCTCTTTGGTTAGCTCCTGGAAAACATGATAACTTAAAGGAATTGTACGAAATTTTGTAAAATATGCTTATTTTTTCTTTCTGGGAGTTGGGGGGGCTTTCACACCCACCTTATTTGGTCTGGACCTTCTGACTTTTCAGTTGAGTCTGAACCAAAATAACAGGTGTGAACGTTGCCTCTGGCCAGTAAAGGTAAACGCAGACCACAATAGGCAATGATATGTCTCGTATAAAAGTCTTTAGTCCGCTTCTTAAACTACAATGTGAGGCCAAAACTAACCTTATCAAATATAAACAGAGCTCCATGTTCCAGACTCTCAGGTGTTAAAATGCTTGAAAACAATTGATCCTCTCATATCTGTAAAATAAATATGAGCATACACTTTTTCTTTGTATTTAATTTTAAATGTTAAATATTTTCTTTTTTTTCATTTGGAGCAAGCAGCTTCACTGTTTCCCCTTTGTTCCACTGTCAAATGTCCTCCGTAGTTGAGGTGTTTCCATTTATTAGTGAATCACAGCGAACCCTGAATCCAGCAATTAGCCAGTGTGTTGCTGAGTCTGTTTTTTCCATTTTCTGATTTGTATATTTGAGTAGATCTGTGTGTGTATTGGTCTGTGTCATAGAAGAGCTTTTATTTGACACTCTTACATTCCTCATATACATCTTTGTGCCCCTAAACCTGTGCAGAGTGTGTTGACTCTATTATCAGTCCAGTGATGAAATGTTACACCCCCACTACAAATACGTAACATGGACTTCCTCTCACCACCTCACTCTTTTCCTCCTTTTTATCTTCTCTCTCTCATCTCTTCTTCCCGACCGTCCTACTCTTCCTCTTCTTTCTCTCTCACCATATATACGTAATCCTTGATTCATGCATGTCCACCACACACACGCACACGCACATGCACACACACACACACACACACACACACACCTCTACCTGTACCTGTACTGAAACCTGAGAGTGTCGGTGAATTCACTCTCATATTTCTCAGGCTGATGGAACATTCTGCCCAGGCCTGAAAACATAATAAATAGAGGGCCGCACTGTCTGCTCTCGGCTGTAGCATGTACTCGTAATGTGATCATTCTCCAACCCACAACCTCCTCGTGTTCTTTCATCATCGGCTCGGATCAAACACTCGTCTCCACAGTTAGAAACAACGTGATGTAAACAGTTTATGTGCAAGAAAACACTTATCGCTCCTATATAATGTCTTTTTTAATATAACGTCCTCAGACTTGTCTACTTTTCTTACTCATAAAAAAAGATAATGCAGACTTCTGTGTGAACATCTAAAACATTATAATGAAGAAGTTCTTGTGTTTTTTAGTGTGTTGTGTTAGCTGAGGATGTGGCTGCTTTTCCTGGGTGAGCTCTGTGGAGGTGTTGAGGGAATGTGTCATCAGAAGAGTTGAGGTGTTTGTGGTTTGGAGTATTAATGGGAGAGAGCTAAGAGGGTATTTGTGTGTGTGTGTGTGTGTGTGTGTGTGTGTGTGTGTGTGTGTATGTGTGTGTGTGTGTGTGCGGGTGCGGGTGTGCGGGTGTGCGTGTGTGCGTGTGTGTGTGAGTGTGTGAGTGTGTCTGTGTGTGTGTGTGTGTGTCTGTGTTCAGGGGTCTGTGTGTGCTGTGCCCTGCCGTTTACCTTTCAGCTCACCTAAATGTCCGCGTCCACTCGTCTTTCTTCTCCTCCCACTCATCCTCCTGCCCTGCTCCCTGTAAGTCACTGAGGTATTTCCACAGCAGTGTGTCAGTGTTAATATTTACTCTGATCTCATGGTTGGACGGAGGAGCTCCTCCTCATCGCCCAGCGTACACCTCCTCATAACTCCCTGGCCGTGTTGACAACACTCAGTGCCAAAACGTATGAAAATAGAACAGGCTAAAATAAAATGCCTGTAGATGGTTGTTATTTTATTTCGATTTTAGCTCAATTTGACTGAAATAAAGTTTTAAATCTTTGAGAATGAAAATGTATGATAATTTTACATTAAATAGTGCAGCTTTGGAATAAGTACTCACTTATATTATAATTGCAATGCGAGAAAGGCTTTTTCTTTTTCTTATTTGTTCTTGCTATGTACTTTTTCTAAGTACATAAATGTTAACATCAAACATCCCAAAGTACCAAAAGTAGTAGCCAATGTTGGGTCCAAATGTCTAAGACTTTTTGATCCATTCGTAACTTTTTAAGGGAACTGGATATTGTATATATCTCACACTCCAATAAAATGCTGGACAGTAAATATGTAAAACTAGGAACCGATTTCAGACAGTCTTTAGTTTTGATTTATCAAAAGAAACTAATATCTTGATAACTGATCTATTCACTTTGTCTGTTCCTGTGCAGGAGCCTGTGAATGTGAGCTTTTGACTGGTCACAGCAGGAAAAGATGTAACAATGGTTCAGTTTGGCACATAAGTCAGGAGTTGGCTTGTATAATACCAGGGCCTGGAAGTGGTGCATTTAAATACTGTTGAGATTTTTCTGCTAAACATATCAAACTACTCTGTGCTCAGGCTAGGCCATTTCTTTAATTTTTGTTTTTTTAAACCTAAAACAATTTAATGTTTCTACATTTCTAAAAAAAGCTGGACATAAAAAACACTGCACACAAAGTGATCACAGATTGTTCTTGTTTCCCTGAGGGAGGAACTATCTACAAAAGGAAAGAAACTGACTAGTCTGCGTCTTCTTTAGTTTCCTCCCAAATAATCCTACATACTGTATGTTCAGGTTATTTGTGTGGCGAGGTTTCTGTGAAGATGCAAATTAACGAATTTGCTCATAGAGGGGTTGGAATGAATTGTACTGTCGTAGAGGAAAATAAACAACTATGAAAAATTCTCCAACCACTTGACTTCCGTGCAGATCAGAGAAGAGTTTTTGAAAGGAGACCTTTTCTTCCTAGAGTCTTTTTAATCAAATAAAAAAAAAAGTATAAAGTCCAATGATGTACAGTAGAAGTACTATGCAACAAACACATCATCTCAGAAAACCACACTGTATGGTTTTGTGCTTCAGGGTTAAATATCACTCTAATCTCGCTATTTCTTCATGTGCCCCTGTGCAGGAGTGCGTGTGATGTTAAAGTGTTTATCTTTTCAAAGCGGCGTCTCCATGGAGCTGAGCTGTCTCTCTCAAACCTCTGGGTCTCGGGGTCGTGAACCCTGAGTAAACTTCAATCTGCCGCCTCCCAGCAGGAGAGAGGGGCCGAGTCAATCTGTGCAGCAGCTCAGCCGCAGATCAGTGGCGGTGCCGCTCCGAAAAAAACAGAAACATAGTGCAAGTAAAAACTGTCGAGGACGAGTCTCACCAAGAGAGAAAATTATTACATGCCTCCAAAAAATACAAAAAATGTAAACTGTTTGACTGTGGCAGGTAAAATTGATTGTAAAAGGGTGACTCTGAATCAAACTGAAGAATATATCATTGTGGCCGGTTATAAACAGCTGCAATAAAGGCCACAAAAGACACAACATTCGTCAGTATGATATTCTTTATTGTTTTAGTCTTTAATTGTGGCCTAACTCTTGATAGAAATAATTTAAAAGGACTTTATCGGCCCTTAGATGCTGACTTGTGTCTTGTTTTGTCCTGATCCATAGTTTTCTCTGCTGTCATAAAAAACTACTTTTAATTGGCCCCTGGCCACAATTTGACAGTCGATAGAGCAACAACCCTCATTAAACACCTATTCCACTTCCATTTGGTATCAAGAAAGAAAAAGAAAAACAATCAGCAGAGTCTGACTGTTGATTGAAAACAATGATGAGTTAGTTAAACTGAAAATCCAATGCCTGCCTCTTTCAGCCCTGTGATCAGCACAGAAAAACACCTTATCCAGTCGATCCTACAGAAAAAAAAAACCCAAAGAAAAGCTGGTTTCTTTTCTTTATCCCCAAAGCAGGATAACAGCCCACGTTAGGGGAATATCCACGCCTGCCAATTGCTGTAATGGCCCCTAATTCCAAATTAATTCAGTCTAAATGAACTGTCAGAGGGAGATTGATTTGTTGGAGCTGCTGTCTTGATGAGTGCTGTCGTGGGAGTGGGTGATTAGGCGCTGAGGCCTGCGTCGCTCTCCCATCGCCTCAGGCTGCGGGGCTAGATTTTTATTTTTTTTTGCACACCCGGACCTGGTTTCAAAAGCAGCTGTTTCTGGGATGACAGGTAAGGGGGACATGTGGCCACTTGGGGATGACGTCCACTTGATAAGTGGAAGTGGGGAGCAAGTGATTTAGGGCAATATTTCTCTCAAGGTTCCTGAATAGTGAGTGTGAAGAGAGAGTTTCCCCCAGAAAGCTGTGAAATACCCGAAAAAAGACCACCCCACTTTCAATTACAACCACAGCCTTGTGTGTTTCTTTGTGTTTCTTCTATAAATTGAATTCCAGCCTCCTCCACACCCAAAAGTTTCCTCTGCACACAGTTCCGGGCTGTTTCTATGAAGACAACCTTATTAATAGGCTCTCTTCAAAGTTAATTAGCTGTGGAAACGAGGCCAGGGGCACTGGCGTTTCTACCCCAGAGGACTTTGCTATCCCCGCTGATTCCTGGGCTAGGCTAATTATTTCCCAATAACCTTACTTACTGGCCATGCACCCTCCTCTGGGCCTGAGCCTAACAAGCGTCACCCTGCGAGTCGAGCGGCTGTTCTGCTTGGGTTCTGCTCGGAAGTTTTTAGCCGCCCGCCTTTTCCCCCTGCACGCCCGCCACCCCGGAGATGATTTCCTCCTCTTCCTCTCCTCCTGAGCGGGAGCTCGTTCTGAAGCTCTCCGAGCCCCAAACACGCGGAGGCGAGAGCGAGGTGGCTTTCCAAAGGCGCTACTGTTTGATGTCGAAAATTAAATTCCTTCAAATTCGCCATTAACGCTATTACTTAAAGTATTGGACACACTCCCAAGTATCCCAATGGCATTATGTCTGCTGTCATTAATTTCACCCCCTCCTGTAGCTCTCCCTGCAAATATCAATATCAAAAAACCTAAATAGTTAACCTTATTACTCCTGCTATTTATTTAGACTGTTTATTTACTTTCTTATTTATTTATTTCCTCTCCCACGGCCGAAGCAGAATCGTCTGCTCTCATATCGCAAATATGAATAAATATGGAACACATACATATTCCGAGGGCTGAAAAGCTGTTTATCATGCAAAGAGGGAACATCAGAGGCTAAGAGGGGAGGTGGCTAAAATAGGCTGAGCTATTAGAATAGATAGAATATATTAGAATATTGGAAATCAAATGTGAACTTATGATCCTTTGACATACTTGAAGATGAAAGGGCAGAGAAATTAACTCTTTAAAGACCGACATTTAAGATAACACTTTATAACCATATGAAATAGCCTTTCCCAGATAATAATTGAAATGTAGCATGGCACCATTTAGCGCAAACGTGAATAAAGTCCGCCTGTAATCTATGATATATTTTTCTGACCCCTTGCTGGGTTAATTACTGCCTGTGTTTGTTTCTACAGGAGTGTTTTTCTCACTCGACCATACTGCATTAATCCTTTTAAAGCTGTCCCGTTTCAATCCTCACTAAGCACATAGCCCCAGGCCGCTGCTCACAAGCACCACTGTACATACACTCACAGGCTGCACACGCTAATGGTCAGAGAAACATGTTTTTCTTCTTCATTGACACCGATCATAACAGATTAAGTCAGAGGTTTCTTCCTCATAAACAAAGAATGCATGACACATATCTTTGGTAAGTTGGTTGTTTGTTGCCGACTTGTCATGCATCCAGCTTTAAGTGTCGTTAATTCCTCAACAACACCATGGAAAAGATGTTTGTTGTCTCCGACGTGAAATGTTACTTTACTGGTCTTGTAATCTTTTGCCACCACAAATATGTTTTTAATCAGATCAACGTCTAGGTCTGGAACACACACCAGACAAAAACACATTAATATCACTTACACCTACATCAATATTAGTAAATATCATCTAAAGAAGATCTGAAAGGATCGGACTTTGTGTGATGTCCTCTAATGGTGCTGTGTAGCTGGGCCTTGATTCAACCCATTTCATTTTGAGAGAACTAAACAGCTGCAAAAAACATACATTTCTGTATTTTATATAATATGTTTGTTTAAATATTTTTATAATGTCTTATTAAACATCCCATATTTTTGCAAACCCTCTAGTTGAAATAAAATAGATTCTTCTTTGAAATAACCAATTTTTTAGGATAATGGTTTAAAACCTACCAGTATGGCCTTATGATTGAAGAGTGAATGGTTTTATATTTTATGGTTCTATGCTTTAAAACCATTAAGACAGGATTTCATTCAGGCATTCATGTACGCACGGCAGTATATGATGCAAACAAACAGTGATGGATTTTTTTAAACTTGAAACCCCCCAGATTTTCTGATAAGAGAAAACCTGAACTCACATAATTTGATGGAAAAAGTGAATTGTTTTTTAAATTCAGCAGTCGGTTCATTCAGATGTTTCTCAATTAATGTGATTTGACATTAATCTTTACTTGCAAGAACCTTTGATCCTAGCAGGAGAAAATGCATCAGAAATATCTAAAACATTGACATTACAACTTAAATTTTTTCTCCAGGAGTTGGGGATAAAACACCTCCAAGTGATGTATGTATAAAGTAAATATGCAGAGTAGATAAGATTCACTTCTGTGTACCTGAAACCACAGAGAAACTGTATAATTTGTAAGTTAAAATAGGATGAAATAGAGGCAGATCTGTGATTTGTCTTCAGGGGGACGCGTCTTAAAATGTGCTTCATATCATCTCTGATCCATTGACATCAGAGACTATATTAAAAGCCTTGTGTGAATTAACAGGAATCCCATACATTGTTATCTGTATTTATTTGTACCGTTAATGCATCAAATACTAAAGGTTGACTCTGCCTGCTGCTGAGAAGGCACCAGACTGCTTATTGACAATATACTCATGATTCATGTTGGTTCATAGAACAAAAGGGTTACTTAAAATAAAAAACTTTCTGCAAAAGACATGGACAGGATCAAACAGTTGATTTTTACAAATAAAAAAAAAAGGTTCATATCAGAATTAAATAAATACAACACATGAATTTCTTGCTCTGCCTTTTTATTGTCTATAATCTATTTCCACCAAAAGTTTCCCTTTGTCCTCCCATAGTGCACCTGGGGCCATAATAGAACCCGGGCGTCTCATTTCCCTGATGGACCTCCTCTCCGCCTGACACCGCTGCCCACACTCTCGTTAACAACTTTACCCCTCATGTTGCCCCTGGCCATGCAGCGGATGGATCGACGGCCCCCGACGTCTCCTTGTCTAACTCTCACTCCGTCTCTCTCCACATCATCCCTTCTCCCTCCACCTGCCGCACTCCCACAGCCGCCCTCTCTCTTCCGCCACCTATTCTGAAATATCACTTCGCCCCACCATTCCTCTGTTCGCTTGTTTTCTGCTCATTTGTTCGAGAACTGGGAGCAATTCCGCTCTAAGCCCGTTCTTTGATCAATACAGAGTGGGGCTTTCTGACTGCATACATCCTACACGGTGGCAGCTTAGCCTATCAATACTATTTAAATTCTCCTTATGGCCCCAAACAAGCTGCTGCATTATTTAGCATGTGTACAGTCAATTGCACATTATCTACACAACATTAACAGGTAAATGGGGTTCATGTGGAATCAGTCTAACAGACGTCGTTGAGCGATGTGGCGACGAGATTCTCTGTCACCCCGAACCGTCAATGTAGTAGGTTTAGTCTCTGAATCCAACACGTAGATCCCATTATCTGTTTCTAACTTATGACTCTGTCTAAATTCAGGATGATACAGAAGAATGCTGGTTGTTTTTAGTAGAATGAGAGAGAGAAAATGTCAGCGTAGCTATTAGGGTGAAACAAAAAGTTAAAAACTGCAGGTGCAACACGTTTATTTATTCAGTTTCTTCCTCTTCCCTCCACAAAATGGAATTTCCTTCAATCCAGCGCGGCAACACAACCATAAGTGTAATGTGCGTCGAGATGCGGGAAAGAATGGGCGACAATAAAAAGCCTGGTCTCATTTAGTGTGGAAATGTTTTCCCATCTCCCGAGTTGAAAGGGGAAATATTCATTAAGGAATAAATCAAATGAGCCGTGACTGCAACAAGGTTAGGTTGCGGTGGAAATTCAATTTGTATTCATAAACAGCCACAAGCAAAGAGGTGATAATTCAGAGGAGTTGGGTTACTGAAGCTGTTTGCTGTTTGTTATTTAAGACACCCACATTGTGATTGTGTATGCGTGTGTATACATACACTACATCCATTTGTGTGGTTGTGTTCGCCCCTATGCATTTTCAAGCAGCCGAGCCCCTTCACACAATAATGACGTCTGTTAGATCTATTAGTGACAATCATTTTCTGTTTTGTATTGTTTAAAGTCTAAACTCAATCAAGCTAAACAAGCACCAGAGCTAATGTTCTTTCATTAACGTGATGCAAGTCGTCTTTCTCTGAAATGATTCTTCATTAATGATATAAACTGCACCGAGGTGGAGACTTCTTGATTAAAATGGTTCTAAAACTGCTTTGAATTAAAGTCTTTCACACATGAAGTAAATAAGCTAAAAGAAATAACTACCTTCAGGAAACATTGTTTAAACCAGTCAACTTTTACTCTGGAGGAAAAGCTGAAGATGAGGTGTTTGTCGCTCGAGTGGCAGAACACCTGGTTCTAAAAAAGGCACAAAACGGCAACAAAGACGCACAAAACCATGAAGGATGCACACAAAACAGCAACAAAGACACAAAGACAACCATCAGGAGACAGAGGACAACTGCAGAGGCAACTTATGTGAAATATAAAATGATCAACAAACTGCAGACCCTTCTGAATGGGCCCACACCAGCTGTAACCCCCATCAACATGTTGACCCATGAGTACAGACTCCACAAAACACAAGGGTGGGACTACACCCATCTTTGATCTCTTTCTTCATTAGATCTTAACTCCACACATGTTACGTTACTGGCCAGAGGTGTAGAAGTAAATACGGTGAACGAGAGCAGGAGGGAGGATGTGTAGATTCTGACCGAGTCGCTTTCCCTCACCGCAACGTGTTTGAGTTTTTCAGCTGTCCTCAAGTCAGCTTCTTCAACATGTATGGCACCACTTATTCCTCCTGAGAAATTTGTATTCTCTTTGTAAGTTTTTTTTCAATTTCCATAAATGTTCTGGAATTCTCGTGCTGTATTATCACATGAGCTCATTAGAACAATTACCAAGGGGCTGGCAGGAAAAGTTCTGGAAAAAATGTCCTCAACAAATGACTGGGACATTTGGGTCTTCACATCCAGCCCCTCCGGAAAAATATTTTGGGAAAATGTACGGACTTTAGTGCACGTCTGAAAGCTGCTTTGGTGTATTGCCTCCATAAAGGAAAGGTGAAGGGGTGTTAACATGCCTGTGGCCCGTCGTCTCATGATCCGTCCAGGTCTGCAGGTCCCAATAACCTCAGACTTCCAACATGAGGCATGCATGAACCAGAACTGTCTCACACCAAACTCTGCATCCTCCCATCAGCCCTGGTTGTGAAAAACAGTGAGAACTTTAGATGTTTACTTTACCGGAGAGCCACAGACTGGAGCTCACACACACTTCTCATACACACCGATCACTGCGTCCTCTAATCCATACCAGCTCTGTCTTTTCCATCAGATGACTCTCCTCGAATAAGAAACTCCAGTTGCAGTAATTCTGTGTTAAAAGGACGCTGAACATAAATAAACAAAAGGCACATTAAACTTTCATTTGAGTTTTTGCCCTGTGGCTTTAATTATAGTTCTTTTCTTTTCTTATTGGTTGGGTAAGACAGCTGTGTCGGAGAGAAACCATGTGAGTGTCTGTGTGCGTGTGTATTTGTTCACACAACCACTACACAACACCTAAGCCACTTTACATATAGTTAGAAAACACATTAAACCAAAGGCCAGGGTCTGGTTGGTCCACGGCTCATTTGTTACCTTTTAACCGCTCTTCTTCCTTCATCCTCGATAAACAGCTTTTACTTTTCTCAGAAAGTGTCAGCCTTGAAAAAAAAAAAAAGAACAACAAACATATTTAGAGAGGAGAGAAAGGAGAGGAGATGAGAGATGGAAAGAGGATGAAGTTCTCCACTGAGCTAGAGAGGCCGCCAAAATCCATTACCTAAGTGTTCTTTATCTTTTCCATATGCTTTTGTTGTCTAATCTATCGCCGCAAATCCTGGATTCAGAAAACAAACAAATGGATGCTTGCTGCAACCAAACGCACCGCTGCAAACACCAAGGAGGCAGCGCTGCCCTGAGGACGGGGGCTGAAATGCAGGGATGGATGGATGGATGGATGAATGGATGTAGGGATGGACGGATAAAAAAAACATATAGATATCCAGAGGAATTCGGGACAGGAGACAAAGTTGCTAACTCTACTCTCTGCTCTGTCGGGATCCTTCACTTTGGCCCTCGCATCGTTGATCCTCTCAGCTTTTACTCCCCCCCGCCACACCTCACCCGTTCCCCCTCCCCGTCCCTGCTCTCTTCTTTTAAGGAGGATTGGAGTTTATTCCAGACAATCCACCCCAGTTCAGGAAGTGGAACGAGAGGGACTCAGGGAAATGCGGGATCATGGACGGACTTCCGAGGAGGAAAATCGTATCACAATAGCGCTGGGAGTCTTATCAGATTTAAGTGAAGGGGTTTGGGGTTTATAAAGCCAAGAGCTTGGGCTCAGTGGTAAACTTTTGATTGGGTATGGAGTGGGGTGGAGGAGGGGGGGTGGGATGCACTGATTATTGAAATGGGGTTGAGCCTTAAGGAAGAGAGCATTTTAGGCCTCTAAGTGTCTCAACTGGACGGGAAACACAGAGCACATCTCGCGTCACAGATTAGCTCGTAACCAACAGTCAGACAAGACGCAGACTGTGCTGTTAGATGCTCTCTCAATATAAACCACTGCAGAGGACACGTTGCTATGGATTCCACACGACTCTGTACCTCAACCAAAACAAGGTCTGACCCGACCTTAGACTTTACAGGAATAGAAACTTTTCGAATGTTCTTCTCGGTCAAAAGTTAGATGAGACGAGTGATACCACAACTACAGGGCTGTTAGCTTAGCATACAGAGAAACCGGTGGAAACAGCTAGCCTTGCTAACCAAAAACACTTTAAGCACTTCAAGTCAGTTTCAAGTTAAGCTAAGTTGCAAAGTTTATCAACATAAATGTAGAAGAAAATTTGTAGTTACACTTAAGATTTATTTAGTTTCAGTGGGGCCAAATGTTTCCACCTGCGTTCAGCCCGAATGCTAAGCTAAGCTAATCACATTCAATTACTTCTTACAAAACATTTTGGGAGAAGTGCTCACCCAGAGTCAGATGAGAAGTTACTTGTTGAAAAGGAGACCAGCGCCGGCAGCTTTGCATAATTATTGGAAACAGAAGAAAACAGTTCCTGTGTAAAGGAAACAAATCATCTGAGCATATCAAAACTTTTATAGATGAGGGTGAAATCATATTTCTAATTTCATATAGATTACATTTTATATTGTTGGTTGGTTTAAAAATGGATAACAACAACCAAAATTGAAGCCAAAGTAACCTGATCCCCCCCCCTGGTGGCTTGAGGTATAGGTCATAGATCCTGACTTCTCAATGTTAGCAGGTAGGACATGAACCAAACTTTAAAGTCAAAGTACACATCAAATACATTTTTCTTTTCACACCGATGTTTGTTTAAGTGTTAATATTTATTGTAAATTTGGCTTTAATTAGCTATGTGGGGGAAAAAAGGGGTTGAGATTTCATGACTGTGATGACTGCGTGTGTTTTGCTGCTGCCTCAACACAGCAGCTCCATCTCCTGCTCGGACTCCAGCTGACTCTGATGTCACAGCACACTGTGACATCACAAAACCCCTAAAGATGACGATCTTCCTGTGTTTAACATCAGTTAACTGCAGACAAATGACTTGCTGATACACCGCCTTACACTTCCTTCATTCCTCAGCCCTCCTCCAGCCCCCAAGACGCTGTGGGCCAAACTAGCTGGCAATCAGTCCCAGTCATTAAGCCCAGTAGCAGCAGCACGCTGTGTGAACAAACATCCCTAATCACAGCCTCTTAAAGGCTCCTAATGAGTCTCTGCTAATTAGGCCTCTCTCGCCGAGTCAATCTTTTCTCTCTCTGCCCCACTCTGTTAGCCCGGCCTCATTTGTCTGCTATAGATTAGTGGACGCCAGGCTCCGTGTGTGTGTCTGTGTGTGAGAGAGAGAGAGAGAGGTTGGGCTAAATCAGACTATTGAAAATCATCAGTAGTTAAAGTGAGGGTTTAGGATGGAAAGTCATTACTGATTAAAAGCTTGGTTTGGTCATTTTTAAAAGTTCCTTATCCTCAGAGGAAATGCTCCCCTTCATTACGCATCAAATATCTCTCTGGTAACTTCTGCTGGCCTCACACACAATAATGTGCTTTTGTAACATTTATTAAACAAGTTTAATTTTACAGTGTTTACAGTCACCAAAAACACAACTTTACATTACTAAAAATAATGTAAAAAGTAAAGCTGGGTCCAGACATATTGAAATCAAATGTTTTGGTTCCTCCTTAGTAAAATTAAATCATTATGTATTACCAACAGTTATAATACACAAAGTTAAAAATCTTTTAAATTCTTTAAAATTAATTTTGAAATAGTTGCAGGACAAATTATACTGTGTCATCTCTCACAGTCTCAGTAATGTAAAGGAAACACTGTAGCGTTGTCATGAAAAAGTCATTGTGTCATGGCATTATTACAATATAAAAAACTAAGCATTGCGTTTGGTGATGTGGTGACTGCATTTATCACAAGGCAAAGTTTACAGATAATTAATTTAATGACTTATATTTTTAGTGACAGGTGACACTTTTACCATATAGATTAATAACCAACTCTTGTCTTCAGGCCCTCCTGTACGTTTCAGCTCTTAATATGAGTTCAAACTCTGGACAGAGAGGCGATGCACGATCTTTGGTAGTGTTCAAATTCTAAACATTTATTCTGTACAACTAACATTTCCCAAATCAATCTTAAGATAATACTAAATAAAGTGTTTTCCTATTGAAAAATGTTATAACATTTTAGGGATCTTTAAGGTGCATGAATCAGTTTCCTGCAAAGGTTCCTGCTTACATGAGTATCCGTTATGAAGCTATGTACATCTGTCCTTTTGTGATTCATCCGGACATTTTCTTAACTAGGTCATCAGCTCCGCTCCCTCCAAAGTGAAAACTTAATGCCAGCAGCAGAGTCCAGACTCCAAAAAACCCCGGATTCACATTGAACAATACAAATCCTTGCCAGGAGTCACTGGAACAGAGACCTCATCATCTGCCAACCTGTGAACCGCGTGCGTGAGTGAACAGATCTCACAGGATAAGTTTAGAGATGAAGATAATTTGCCTTTGGCTGTCACTGACCACACATGTCTATTTTTCACTTCTTTGTTCAAATGTGTCTTTAGCTCTGCACCAACATGAATGGGGCTGAAAAATGGCTGTGAAGTGTCCAGACCATGAAGTTGGTCATAGAGTACCTGTCCAAAAATAATGTTTTGTGAATGAAGAACACCTCATCAGAGCTTTGAAGCCGTAGTTTCTGCAGGTGTGGCAGATGTTGTGCAGCTCTGTGACTGTGGTTGATGATCAATATACCACCAGACTGGATAAGTTAAATATCCTGGGCCCGATGGAAACTCCTGCACAAGCTGAGTTGCAGTCTCTTGGCAGCAAGTGTCCGTGTGCACTGTGGTGACGTCGGGGCAGCGAGCCATGACCGATCACAGATCAGGTAGAGCCACAGTAGAATTTGTCCCTTTTTGCAGCAGCAGATCAATGATAATTACCCGGCTGACACGAGTACAGTTATAACTTTACAGGATCAAGAACAGGGGGAGAGGGAGATGAAGAAGGAAGGGATGAAGGGCTCTGGGCCACACTTAGCTCTGAGCTGATCAATACTGTGTGAGATATGGCTGTGACCAGCCCGAGGCCCGGCCTCTCAGCAGCTCAACAAGCCATTACTGCCTTCCTTCACAGGGCAGCCGGGTTGTGTGTGTGCGTGGGTGTGTATCTGTGTGTGGGTTTGTGTGTCATTACATTACATTACATTGAAATCATTACATTTCATTGTAAAGATATGTTTTAAGGATAGGATTTAGGTTAAGGATTGGTTCAGGTTAGGAAAGGGATAGGATGGTTAAGTTTAGGTTAAGGTTCAGTTCACGTTAAGGTTATAAGGTTATGGTTTAGGTTAAGCAGCAGAGCCCAACACGGTCTTGTTTGTGACGTCCATCTATGAGTGGGCTCATTCTCTGATCAGATCCGCAGGTATGTCCGCACACACAAGTCTAGAATTGCTTTCATGGCTGAATTCTTGAGACTTCTGACAAACCAGCACCCACCTGCACTCGCTGCCGAGGATATGACTCAGCTCATTGTGGATCAGGAGGAACGCTCAGTGAGAGAACAGCTCTGGGAGTTTGAACTGGGTGTTTACAGTAATAATTGTTAACCAAGACATAATTTCTCCACTCTTATAGAAGAACTGTATCACAAGTACAAGTGACTGTCAGCTGTCCCTAAGTCGTGATTCCTTCGGCTCTATAACCTTTATCAGCACCATGGACAGCACTGAGCTTTTCCGATGCTCATGAGTTATAGTGACCTGGTAGAAGCTCATTATGTGGTTGACTCTGAGTGGGGAACATATATGCAGTTATACAAAGTGATTAAGAAAACACTGACAAACAAATGCATATGAAATCTTTCAAGGTTCAACATGTGGAAAAACACACAGAAAAACAGTTTATCTTAATTCCTCTCTAAGAATTTAAATGTTTCCCGTTTCTGTGCATGTACAGATTCATTAAATTAGATACATGTTGATTAATAACCTTAAGCATATTCCTCCACTAAGGCCCAACGGTCCCTTAGATTTAATCAAGCTGCACCAAATTGCGCACACACAAAGATATCAGTGCCCCTAATCAGCTTTTTCACCAAGATCCGTAAATCATCTGGGGAAAAATAACATCCTATCTCAAAATGTTAAATAAAGTGTTTAAAAAACCTGGATCTGCTCCCTAATATGCATCAAAGTTTGTTGAAGTCTTATCTGATCCACACCACATCCATCCAGTTGTTTTTGTGTAATGCTGCTAAATAACACACAAACAAATGAGGATGAAAACATAATCATGGAGAGTTTTATCTCCATTCTACCTTTCTGAAGAAAAGTGTTTCGATAAACAACTTTGACAAATTGAACAAATCCTTATTCAAATTGAATCTAACTGAACTGTGACTGATATCTGCCTGTGACGAGTCTGTGAAATTAAAGAGCTACATGGGCGTCATAGAACATCCTGTCGTTTGCAACCCACTTACCTGCTGGTGACCACTCGCAGACGAGTTCATCATCATAGAGAGGAGTCTGGATCGTGTCACATCATAACAAATTAGGCGGACAGGGCAACAGGGCAGCAGATTGGTACATTCATCACGGGAGAAATAGATCATGTCACTGTTGTCTGTTGTGTGGAGGCCTGGGTGCTGCTCCTGTGGGCCTACAGACAGGGCAGCCGAGGTGCTACATCAAACACAACTGTAGGAAATGAGGCCTTCATGACAACTAATAGGTTTTATTGAGTGGATGATGAGCGTGTATCAGGACAATCGTTGTGTGTCTCTCTGAACACCGGAAGTTCTGCTTTTTGCTCCGGACGGCTGATGAATGAGTGATTGCCGAGGTGAGCAGAGAGATTTATTAGTGTTTATCCACTCTGTCCACCTGCAGCACTGAGAAACCCCCAAAGAAAAAGTCAGATGGTCTTTGTGTGCGAATCTTTCTTATTTGAATCTGTCCCTCCTGGCTGTCTCACTGTGTTCATTCACTTTGTGGGAGCACTTAGGCAAAGCAAGAGCAACCATCAGCATCTCAAATCAGTCCATTATGAGGGGAGTGTGATTGCGCGTCTCAATGTCCTTAGATCCTTTTGTAAAACACGACTGATGAATTCCCTTTTTGAAACCTCTGCAGGGTTCAGTGGCCACGTTCAGTGACTGCGAGAGAGGAAGAGACAGGGAGAGGAAGAGCGACAGGCAATCATTTCTGTGTGCGGGCGGCAGAGCGGGTAGCCGAGCAGATGAAAGCCCATTTTCCTCTGATTAAGTCCTCTGAAAATATTCCATTTGTCAGTGCCACCGCGGCTGAGACAGGCCCCGGCCCTCCCAGCCAGCCGACTGTATCTGTTGACTACGTCGCCGCCGCGATTTACATCACTCACTGACAACATCATCATTTTCTCCTCTAATGTCCTCCCTCACTCCTGTCCATACACCTCCCTCCCATCCCTCTATCCCTCGCCTCTATCCTTCCACCTTCACCGCTGCTCTTTCTCTTTTTTCATTCCCCCCTCTCTCTCTCTCTCTCTCATCCCATCCACCGTGCTCAGCGCCCCCTCCGCCCCCCCCCCCCCCCCCCCGCGGCCCCCCCAACAGCCTATTTTTGTTTGATCTGCCCTCATTGCAAGGTTGACTGCTACAAAAGAGGGGAGAGCAAAGAGGGACCTGCCTCTGTCTCTGTCATTTTCAATGTCATAAATTTCAATTTCCAATCTTTCTGCTCTTTTTTTCCCTCTTGTTTTTCCACCCCCCCCTCCTCCTCTCGTGGTGTACCCATCATGGGAATTCTTCAATTCAGTTTCTCTCTGTCTTTCACCCTCATCTTCTCGTTCTCTCCGTCTCTCCAAACACCTATTGGCTATTATCCTGTCTCACGTCTTCCCCCAGACTTCTGCCGCACAGAATGCAATTTTCTCCCGGCCGCATCTGTGATGAGATCCAAATGAAAGATCGTTAATGTTTGGTTCAAAAAGAAATGGAGTTGTGTCTGCTATTTTAAATATTGCCATTTTCCCTTTGCGTGCTCGCACCCGCCATCGAGATTCTCCCTCTCACCTCCCAGCACATCAGGGGGATGTAGATGATCACTTTGTTTCTGTTACTGCTCCCCCTCTTTCTCTCTCTCTCTCTCCTCAGCTCTGATTAATGCATGTGTATGTGTTGGTTTGTAAAGCTGTGTAAAAACCTGTCAGGCCTTCAGCAAGACATTCGCTCCATGTCTCTTCAGAAGGTCTTTAACTTGGAGACAGTGACAGGAGCACATGAAGCTGCTGTGGTGGCTGTTGTGTCGGAGGAGGTGGAGCGGCTCCATTAGCCGAGCCGCCGACGAGTACGACTGATTGAAGAGAAAACAAGTCAATGAGAGTCACGTTTATCTATAGATGATAATGATGAACAGGAGGCTGCCATCAATTATATTAAATAAATAAATGAGAAAATAAAATACACTTGGTTTTGTCCTGTAAGAGATGATTGAACATTTCAGAATCATGCGAGATAGATATGATTAAAATACTGCAGAAAAACACAATCCAAATTTAAATTAAATTTTCTGACATGGATATTTTTATAAATGTATGCATATAGATATGCATACATTTGTTTTTAGTTTATGAATTTGCAGGGTTGCAGTTTGCAACAATGGTTTATCTCTTCATTGCCCACAAATGGTAACTCTGGGAATTTGGATTGTTAACTTAATTACTTTACTTTACTTTACTTTACTTTACTTTACTTTACTTTATACTTAAGTATAAACCCCATTAGCTACAGAATTGCAGCAGTTATTCTTCCTGGGGTCCAACACCATACAGTCAAAATACTTAAGTACTAGAGAAGGTCAAGCTTTGACATTCTTACTTAAATAAAAGTATGTAAATGTATGTGGATGTCCAGTACTTATAATACTAATTAAGGTTAATTTACAATAACCCAGAACTGTAGTGAGGCATGTAGGTAACTTACATGTAAACAACACTACATATTTGTACCTAATACTTGAGGTATTTGTACTTAAGTACAACTCACAGGGTAATAATTTGTCTGAGTTGGATCATGGATGACTATAATTTGTTGTTATAACAGTTGATGTTATGACTGACTTGTTCTCTGTTTTGTGCTGTGAACTTTTCATTTCCTCATAAATTTAAGTTTTGTTTAAATCTGAATGTGTTTCTCAATCTCTTGGCCTTGCAGCTGAGGTTCAGAACATATGACAACCATGTCCTGAGGTTTAACTCAGGCAAGGGACCTTTGTTTCAAGTCCATATCTCAATATATGAATAATATGAAAGTGAAGAAATTGCTAGAAATTTACCCCAGAGGACTTTTGAATCTGCCTTAGAAACAAGAAACTTTAGAGGATCAATACAGGAGGGAAACATTTCCCGGAGTTAAACAGACCGGAAATATATTTTGGAAAAATAACCAAAACCCAAATTAACAAGTCCCTTATTTAACACACCTGAGAACCTGCAAAGAAATAAAAGAGTCCTGAGAGGGAAAAAGAAAAAAGTCATTTCTGTGGAAGGTGAGGATTTACTTTTCTGAGTTAAACCTAAGAATAAATCAGCACACAATAAATGAATGACAAAGAAAACACGTAATGTAACAGACACAACCATAGTTTTAATGGAAAATGTGCACCAGCGATAAAAAAGAAACAATGAAGTTGTAAAATGTAATTTGAGAATTAATCAGCATTCATTAGCCCACGGGGCCTTTTCATCTCTCCATCTCTCTCTCTATGGCCTAATGTTCCCTCTCTCATCGAGGCATCATGGGTAGCCCGCTCACTGCTCACCCAAGCGTTGCCCATTTGCCGGATGTCTCGCCAGCTCGCTCTCTAACCAAACTTTACCTCCTACCTGACACTCACCCCCTCCCTCCCTCTGCTCATTAGCATCACATTAGCATTTCATTTGCATGGCGCCGATCTGATTCAGTTGCATCTGCCCGATTTCTCACATCCCTTAGTTTGTGATGTTCAAGCCTGAGTTCAGTTTAGTTCAGCGATTGTCATTGAATGTAAGTTTTTCTGACTTTTATTTTGGAAAATTTCAGATTTAATCATAGGGGTTTTTTAAAGTGTTTTTTGTAGATTTTTCACATTACAAACAACAAATGTTTCATTTAACTGTTGATAAGCGTTCATAAATGTGTATGATTTTTGAATTATGACACCAGATCATGTCATCAGTGTGACAGAACATGTCCTTTATCGTCAGCGTTTGTTTCCGAGGCAGGGATGAAACTCCCGGGGTTGTAAAATATCAGTGGAAGGACAAACCTGCTGTCCTGTACGATATCGTGACAATGTCAGTAACCTCACTTCTCATGCCGCTGAAGCTCGAATGGAGCTGAATTCATTTCCATCTTTTGGCTGCAGAGACGCAGTAATTAGCCAGGTGAGCGGAGCGGGGCGGGGTCACGCTCAGGCAATTAAGAAAGTGACAGCCCATTCAGCACAGTGACAGGCCGCGGCTTCAAACCCACACACACACTCACACACGCAGAAATACACGTGTATGCACACAACCAACATCCGTGTAATAACCAGTGTTTATAAAAAAGTTGTCCTAATTACCATTAATGCACTACATATTCACATGTCTTACATCCACATCGTAGAAACAGGAAGAGTGGAACAGAAGTGGACAAAAATGAATTAACCACTGACACTTAGACCCACAATGAGTCAACTAGTATGAATAGTGAGGAGCGGCCTGTTGTCAAGATTTTATGGAAAGAATACCTGTCCGACACATAAAAGTAAATTGTTATTAATTTTACAGTTGAGTATATTGATTTTTATATATTGTCTTTGAAATCAATATACTTTAATGATGTCATAAATACTGCTTACTGTTTTACTCACCAAAATGCATTGTGTTTATCTCTTGGATCAAACAAATGTGTTAAAAGCATTTCCTTTCTGAGGATATATTTTCACATTGTGATTACCTGTAGATCATATTAGTGTGGAAACATATTTGGGTTCTGGCACACAGACACACACAGACACACACAGATACACACACACACACACACACACTCACATCCTCCCACAGTCATCTGAGGAAGACTGTTTGGATGTGATGCGACTCTTTTGCAGTTCAGTGTTAATGTGTTTGTGGCATTAATCAGGAGAAGGAGGCCTTCTCCCTTTGTCTCAATTCTCTTCATTCCCCAGCACCAAACTGTGTGTGTGTGTGTGTGTGTGTGTGTGTGTGTGTGTGTGTGTGTGTGTGTGTGTGTGTGTGTGTGTGCGTGTGCGTGTGTGTGAGTGCGTGTGTGTGGGTTGGGACATGGCGTCAGGCAGTTATAAATGGCCATCATTTCCCAAACCACTCTGTTCTCCATTGTGGAGCGCATGTCGCCGCGGGGAAGGGAGGTGATGTGTGTGTGAGAGAGTGTGTGTAGGAGGATGTAAGGGTGTGTGAGGGGGTAACAGAGGAAGTGAAGGGGCTGATAGTCCCAGAGGAGAACTGTGACAGTAGCGAGTAGCGGAGACACACCTCCAGGTAAACTGGACTGAGATCAGTTTGAGTAGAAAGAGAGTAATGTCTAAAGATAAAACAGAATACAAACACGACCAAACCTCTAAAGCCGGGACTCTCTTGCTTACAAGTATTTCTTCAGGATTGTAAGTTTATAGAGAAAACATCTTTTAATTTTATTTTTATTTAAAGGTTACAATTTCACAAATTGATCGTAACCCACATGGCAAATAAGCCCTAGTAATACAGCATGTCATCCAAAAGTGCCAAAGGTGGCCCGGATGTGTTTTGTGCTATTTGGGCCATATTCACCATTTACTACATGGGCCACTTTACGTTCACATCTAGATTACACCTTGCCTAGAGCACCACGCTTGCCAAAGAAGTCCCACATTTGTTTTGGGATATTTAAACCACATTTCCTCTTTTCCAAATTGACTGGGTCACAACAAGGCCAGAAGTGCCGCATCATTGCCTTAAGTGGCCCACATCCGTATGCATTTGAACAATGGCTCTTTTTTTTATTAGATATACACGTTATTTCTTTTGTAATTAGCAGAAACCAGTACGTTCCTATAAATGTCTGTGTCATTGTGTTGTGCTTTACATTTTCTAAACTTGCATGCATGGTTCATTTGAAGTGGTACGCTCTCTGAGGCCACTCGTGGCGCCAGCTAAACCTCTGGGATATAATTGTCTTTTGTTTTATTCTTATATCCCTCTTTTCCATCTCACTAGGAACTTTCTCCCAGCTTTGAGTCTTATTATAACTCTACTCTGCATCTGCACTCTTTCTTATCACTTAAGAACCTTTTGTTAATGGTATTGTGTTTTTCCTTTTGGCAGTCGTAAAGTTAAGGATTTAAAACTGTTAATGACTTCTGGCTCTGCGTGCCCACTGTGAGCTTATGTGATCCTCTTTTCTCTTATGGTCTAGAAGCAGTTTGGTTACACTGCAAGTCCAACTATTGGGATTAAATTGGTCTATCAAGTGCAACTCTGCGAAAGATAAACACTTGTGGTCAGGTTCATCCAGAGATTTGGATTTATGTCCATGGAAGACACATTTAGAATCGAAGAGCAAATCGAAGCAGAATGGCCTGATGTTGTTTCTTCGATGCTGCAAAAAAATAGGAATTTTCTTTTGTTCCTGACACACTAAATTAAAATGTGTGTTTGCCAACTTTCCTCTTCCATCACTTAAACACATTCACAAACTTAAATAACACTCATAGAGTGCATTCCTCCACCAAGACTCACCATAGTGCACACACTCATATAAATCAGTTCCTTTAATGTGTATGATTTTTTAAATCTCGATCCATGAATTATTCTCTGGGAAATCTGAGAAAATTTTGCAATATCTCGCAATGTTAAAGAAAGTGAATAGAGAATCCTGGATCTGTCCCTTATGATCCTGATCCACACCTAAATCTAATGATTTCTTCGCTGAGCATAATCCTTTTACCAACTTTCCTATGATCCAAAAGTTTTGGTGTAATTCTGCTTAACTAACAAATAAACAAACAAACATGCAAAAAAAATCCCACTGTGATTCCTCCTCATGATCTCAGAGCCTCTCCGGACCAGCGTCCCATGGACAGCTCATGATGTGACCGCTATCTACCTTCTTGTTCTCGGATATATTACAAACCACAAACAATCCATCTTTCCCTCTCCCCTCCAAAAAGAGGTTAGAAACTAAATGGCTAAAACAGCAGGGGACACTGTGACTGTGTGTTTGTGTGTGTGTGTCTGTGTGTGAGGGCGTTTACACCTGCTTCAATATATTACAAATGTCTTCCACTTATAGGCCCTTTTCATCCAGGACCTGATATAGTTTTGGTATAAAGGACGAGTGAGGGAAAACGAGAGGGCCGGTTACGCCGGGGAAACGCTCGGTGTTTGACAGGAGGCCTTTTTAAATCCCACAATCATCCATCATAAGTGGCACTGGCGCACTCTGAAGGCCTGATAATAGCCTTTTGCATTTTCACACCACGCTTTCCCTTCTGTATTTGATAGGAGGAAGAGAGAGGGAGGGAGAAAAGGATGAGGAGGGTGCGACGAGGGGGGACACATATACATGCCTTCATTCATTCTCTTTTTTTTTACCCCCCCAACTCCTCATCATCCCACTCTCGCTCCTTCAAGGCTGCTTCTCTTCTCTTCCCTTCCACATTTTGGGAAAATCACTCTCTGAATTGGAAAAGGGACCCTGGGGCCACCAGCGCAGGGTCTATGTTTCCTCTTTTTTACCCCCCTTCTTCTTTGGATAATTGACTCCCGTTGCCTGGTAATTCATCGCGTGCATATGCCAGCTAATTCATCAGAAGAAGAGAAGCTGCCGACCTCACAACCTTGCATGCCCCAGCACCCCGCACGGCCCAGAAAACACAATCACACACACCCACACACACCTCATATCTCCACACCTCAACCTCACACTCGCATATATACATACACACATAAAAAACACACACACACACCGTCCATGATCGAGTTTGTCCCTCTCCTCCACCCCCTCCACCCCCTCCACCCATCCCAGAAGAGCCAGGAGCTCAGAATGAGAGGAGGGAGCAAGCGGCAAGTTAGCGGATGAAAAACCTGAGATGATAGATGGGGCACATTGTGGCATTATGAATGAATTATACCTCCCAAATACCTTGAGCAGTGCAGACTTGTCAGCCTGTATCTATACTAATCTGGGAGAAAATATAGCTGCTCCCACATTAAAGCGGGCCGACAAAGAAGGGGCGGCAGAATTAATTGAGCAATCAGGCCATTAAAGGGAAACATTACACCGAGTCCTGTTTCTGATGTAGCAACATTTATCACTGCTCACCACGATTCTGCTTCCATCCCTCTTCCCCCACCCCCCCACCCCATCTCCTCTCTCTAATGTGGCTCAATCTTCAAACAGATTAGGATTATTGTGACAAGACAAAGGTATCTTTTGTCTTTTTCCATAGCGGTGTCAGCGCCTGCCGCATTTATCACGGTTGTCACACAGTCTTAAGGCTTTCAGCTCACACACCTTGTCCCATTTTTCTCCCAGCGGTGGGTCCATGTTAAATTTGCAAAGAAAAGTACATTATGGGGAGAATGTCCCCTGAGAAATTATAGGCCGGACTGTCGGATACACAAGTATTTGTTAGCATTTATTTTTACCCCCCTGTTGAGTTCAGCCCCGTGTTTATCAGGTGACTCTTGACAAAATGTGATTGTGATTTTTCATCCACAAAGTCGCTTCCTGGCAGCTTTTTGGGCGATGATGTTTGGATTGTAGGCGCTCAGTGATATTTGAGATGGTCAAGGTCAAGAGACAGATAAAGAGAAACAGACAGTGAGATGGAGAAAATGTACTGTGAAGACGGATAAACAGTTCAAGAAATACAGTGATTTCAACTTTGTGCAGTGAAATCTATCTATCTATCTATCTATCTATCTATCTATCTATCTATCTATCTATCTATCTATCTATCTATCTATCTATCTATCTATCTATCTATCTATCTATCTATCTATCACACTTAAGATTAATAAAGATTTTTGCAGAATTATTCAGACCATAATACAGATTAATCATTATTATTGTTATTGTTATTATTACCCTCATACATCTCATTGTAGTAGTACAAGTATTACATTATTTTTATAAAGCTTTGCTTTATAATTTTTTTTACGTTTAAATACCATAAATTTCACAGTAAAAAATAACACAAAACATCTTTAACATTAGTTACCATAAGTAAAGCAAAGCATTATGGGTATAGTGCAGGATTCAATATTTCATTCACCTGTCATCACAGCTCCTTCACAGAGCACATCAGGCTGCTCTGTGAACATCTGGCACATTGGTTAACATCTGGCTCCTTCCTGTCTGCAGTGTAGACACCATGAACGAAATGAAAGGAGTTCTACACAAGCTGGTGTTTTATCCCCCAGTGTGAACAGCATGTACTCATCGCCCCACTCTAATCAGTGACACGGCCTTTGTTTGGACCTGCTGTCAGTTCTAACTTAACAGTCCGTTTGAGAATTAACGCAGATAACACCGAAATCAATTCATATCAAAACACAATGAAATATAGAAATGTGTGACGCACCTAGTAACACCTGTTCCTCTGTGAAGCCTCATGGTTAAATGGACCAGACAGGAGACTCAGTGATAAAACAACTGACATCTACCCCCCTCTGGTGGACAGATTAGAGACTGAGCTAAACAAGGCAAGAGATGTGCTCAACTGTTTAGTAAAACCTCAACATTGTCTAGTTGCATGCCATGTACATAAACACACACGATGTAAAACCCCACAGTTTGACCACATACCACTGCCAAATACACTATATTTCCAATAGTCAGTTAAAGTATTACAAATATTTAAATAGGTAGATAATCACTTCAGGGGCTTCAATAGAGTCAGATGTAAAACACCTATGCATTAAATGATATGTGTGTTTTACAACAACAAATCAAACAGAATGTGTTGAATTTGTGCAAAATGTTCACCAAACTCACATCATCCTATTAAACTATTCTTCACAAAAATCGATACACAGGTGTATCATTACCAGACAAACAAAAAGTCTGGAGGTGCAATTGGAAAAACACAACAGGAGGCCTGCTACTTTGCATTTAGTGGCCATTTTGGCCAAAGTCCACATTTTTACTTTGAGGTACTTGTACCAGGGCTTTCATCAGATCAACTTCAAATTAAGATGAGTGTCATCACAACAAGATGGCGATACAAAGTTATTCAAAGATCGATTTTTTTGTCACACGGTGTGACCATGGAGTGGCGTCAAAGTTTGATTGTTCTGTAGCGGACATGGACCATGAATCCTTTGATGCTGAGCCGTAAAACAAACAACCCCACTCCTGCATTGACAGTGTCAGTGGTCATAGATCAAAGGAATCTTTATGTCTTGCAAAGGTGATGTCTCTCTCTCTCTCAGAATTGGTACATTTCTCAAACCAGTAAACATTGAGGTGCGGCAAAGGTTCATCCTTTGCCAAAAGAGACGATGTTGTCATAACTCCACTGTGCATTGTCCTATCACCACCAAAATTCTGTCTCATGATCGGAGTCCAAGCCTGAACAGCTCTATGTGTCAATATTCCCTCAGTCATTATTTATTTTTTTCAGGCAAAACGCTTGCAACGCTTCAAAATGCATGTGCTCAGGCCAACCCAGTTTTGTTTTACCTTGTTTTATCAGCACAAGGCCCAAAGTGTCACGGAATGGAAAGGTTGAATGGAGAAGCTAAGTGACTCAGCAGGTTGAATAGCAAATAGGAAATTAGTTCATTCAGTTACTTATTTCACTTATTAAGATGCATTTTCAAATGGAGTTTTAGATCACTCCACCCCTCACCTAAAATATCAATTAATAAACAAGATAAGGAAGAAGGGCAATTAACACTATGGGGCTGTGGAGATAGACAGCTCATGGGCTTTCCATTGACTGGGAGAACATATTAAATTAGGCATTTACGTTTTTTATTAATCCCACAAAAAGAAAAATATTGCGATAAATAAGACAATCAATCCTTATGTGACCACTGATACATAATCCTCAGTTAAACAGACACCACCGCTGCTCAGTTTCTTTTCACAGATGTCTTGAAAATAAGATATTTCATCATTACTATCATTCTCCTAGGGTTGCACCTACAAATTAAGGGAACAAATTGTTTCATCAACAAAGGCACTAAAAAGGAACAACAAAGGAAGCTGTGCTGAGCTTTACTCTTCTTGAAGCTGTGCTTAACAAAACACACTAGACGGCACCAAGTAAATACTTATTTCAAACTTTTGTGAACAAAAAATCAAATACGACGAGACCCCTGGAACGCGTTCACATTGAGCGATCTATCATGACCAGCAAAACAAAAAAGTCTCAAGGGGCATTATGAAAAACACAACAGGAAGCCCGCCATTTTGCGTTTAGTGGCCATTTTGGCCATATTCCTCATTTTTACTTTGAGGTACTTGTACCAGGGCTTACATCAGATCTACTAAAAATTGAGATGGAAACAAAAACAATTAAACATTAAAATTACAATTTCTAGGACTGCAAAGCAGCACTGAACGGGTATTTCGAAGCGTGGCATGCGTTTTGCGCACTGCGGCATGGATAAACGCTTCACTTCCTGCATCCGTCACGTGATGTCGATCCTTGCCTGCTAATTGCTCATTAGATTAAATATGTTTGTTTTGAATCCCTGCCCTAGGGTCTATGTTGTTTTACATAGATCTGTGATCTAATGAGTCCAGTATCACACAGATTGACGGACGAGATTGAACCATCCCAGTACAAACACAAGCATAGAAAAATAATTATCTTAAATTTAATAGAATGGGGACAACTCATCTGTCTCTGAATTTATCAATCAATTTGTCCTTTACCATCATTCATGTCAAAGAGGGCTCACCGCTGCTTCACTGTCAGTGTGTGTGAGTGTAACGCTGCGTTCCAGACGACTCATATGGCAGATATTCTGACCTGAAATTTCCCAGTTCCAACTTCAAGTCAAACGTAAACAAACATGTCTGACTGTGAGAAGCTGATTAATTTGTCTCATGATGAGACAATTCAACTGTAGCCAGTTCAGCCTCCGTTCGTACAGAAAAACAGAGGAGGAGGGCGACGCCATTATCTTTTTATTAGACTTTTATTCTTGGAAACACATTCAATACATAAAGGAGAACACACACTGTCATTGAATCTCATGAACCAAGAAACCATTGTTTTAAAACAAACATATTTAATCGTATGAACTAGTTAAGAACACACATTCATACTGTGCAAGGAACACACTTTAACCTTAAAATGACATTTAGGACATTATGAAAAATAGATAAATTATGTAGATATCAGTAGAAAAAAGATATATAAACTAGAGCTGTCAAACGATTAAAATATTTAATCGCGATTAATCGCATTTTGTCATAGTTAACTCGCGATTAATCGCAATTAATCGCAAATTTGTATCTATTCTGAATGTTCCTTCATTTATTATTTTTCCATAATTTTACTTTCGTTTTAATGCTCTTATCAACATGGAAAAGTAGATTGGCTTGCTTTATGCAAATGTTTTATATTATTGAAAAACAACATTGCCAAACAGGGCGGTACAAAATAAAATTATAAAGTGCACATTTCAGGTAAACAAGGACTCAGCCTATAGTGCAGTTAAACCATGGCTTAATATTTTCTTTTTTTCAAGTTTGCTGTGAACATAGCAGTCAGTCCTCTTATTTCAGAAACAATGAACTATAACAGTTAGGTTACCAATAAAAGGTAAGCCTACTACTTCTTTGCTTTCAGCTAGCTACTCAAACAGACAAGCAACAAAATAACAAACAAACAAAATACACAGGCAGGTGTCGGCATAATTTGAAATAAATGAAACACAGAACTTTGTAGGGCTATTTGAGTCCTCCCCTTATTTGTGGAAAATGTATGAAATAAGAAGTACCCTATATTTAAATAAATAAAAACATATAGCTGCAGCCTAATAGTGTAACGGACTGGGTTTATGTTTATGTTTGGTTTTGACGTATGCTCAGTAAAACACTGTTGAAGGAGCGCTCTGATGTCTGACGGTCACTGAAGGGGTCTGGGTGGGACATGTGACTGTTTGGACCAATAGGATGGGGGGGTCGGGGATCAATGAGGAAGTGAAGTGTTGATGTCTGCGAGTGACGGAGTAACAGCGAGAGGTGCATATGTTCGTGTAGAGGAAAATACCAGTTACTAAACCACGAAGAAGTTCCGTGTCCTGTGGGACGCTACAATAGCTTTAAAATATATATTTTAGGTGGCGAAATATTAAAACAAAAAGCGAGAGCAGGTCAGACTGGAGGCGAACACAGATACTGAAGCTGCAGCTGCAGCTCTGCTTTAACTCGAGTTAAAAAAACGCCGTTAATAACGCGTTAAACTGACAGCCCTAATATAAACATAAAAAATGTTAATTGTCTATTTAAAACAGTGAACTATGAATATGTATACTATGAATATCTGCTGATAAATCCTAATAAATCTTTTGTTGCAGATGTTGCAACTGAATCACTTCTCTCCTTTATGAATCCTCACGTCTCGTACAATAGGACTGAATCATAAATCTTTTACCAAACTCAGATCAACTAAACGGTATCTCTCCTGTATGACTCATCATATGTCTATTTAGATTGCACCTTTGGCTAAATCTTTTACGACAATCAGACTCAGGGCAACTAAACGGTTTCTCTCCTGTATGACTCTTCATATGTCTATTTAGATCGCTCCTTCGCCTAAATTCTTTACCACACTCAGAGCAACTAAACGGGTTATCTTCTGTATGAATCCTCATATGAATAATTAGACTAGCCCTTAGGTTAAATCTTTTATCACACTCAGAGCAACTAAACGGGTTATCTTCTTTATGAATCCTCATATGAATATTTAGACTAGCCATTCGGATGAATCTTTTACCACACTCAGTGCAACCAAATGGTTTCTCTCCTGTATGACTCCTCATATGTGAATTTAGACTGACCCTTTGGGTAAATCTTTTACCACATTCAGAGCAACCAAACGGTTTCTCTCCTGTATGAATCCTCTTATGTTTATTTAGATTGCCCTTTTGGTTAAATCTTTTACCACACTCAGAGCAACTAAACAAATTCTCTTCTGTCTTACATCCCAGTTTCTTATTTCTTGTATTTAAACCAGTCTGAGGTTCCCTGGTCTCCATCCAATCATCCTCACTGTCGTCAGTCTCAGAAGAGTTGTCAGTCTCAGAAGAGGCTCAGAAGAGGCTTCAGTCTCAGAAGAGGCTTCAGTCTCAGAAGAGTCATCAGTCTCAGAAGAGTCATCAGTCTCAGAAGAGTCGTCAGTCTCAGAAGAGGCTTCAGTCTCAGAAGAGTCGTCAGTCTCAGAAGAGTCATCAGTCTCAGAAGAGTCATCAGTCTCAGAAGAGTCGTCAGTCTCAGAAGAGACTTCAGTCTTGTCCTCGGGACCTGGTTGTAAACGTCTACCAGGACCTGAGTTCCTGTCTGGTTCTTGTCCTCCACAGTCCACTCTGTTCTCCTTCTTCTCAGTCGGATGAAGCTTTGACGATTTAAGTTTCTCTTTATCTTTTTCACTCTTCACAGCGACAGGAGTCAATGTGAACTTGATATCAGCCTCCTCCAGTCCTTGAAGCTGCTGTCCATCCTGATTGGTCCACGGTTCCTCCTGTTCCTCTTTAATGTGGGTAAGCTCTGGATCTTCTAGGTCCACAAGGGGGCTCCACTGCTGCTGCTCAGGGGGAACCTCTTCTTTAATCACCATCAGTTGCTGGACGTCTGCAGGACACACTGAAACACAAATACACACGTTTATCATTTCAGAGTTTCCTGAAGTGTTTTGAAAAACATGTGTTGCGTTGTTTAATGTCAAATGTTGTGATTTTTGAATGATCGCATTCAGGAAGTAGAGATATTGAGGTAGTTTACAGATGGTGTTACGACGCAGCTCGTAAAGGAAGCAGCATAAAACAAAGCGTTTCTGGGAAAAAACGTTTTTCATTTTGAGGCCAAATAAACCAATTAGGTCACTAACAGAGGAGAGCAGGGCGAGGGAAAGTTAGTTAGTTGGTTAAGCTGCTTTCAGACAAGACCTGTGAGTAAAACTCAGAGAAATGTGTCCAGACTTTCTGTTTCAGACATGAGCATCACAGCAGCAGGTTTTCTGCACAGACTCGTTCACAACAGCAGCAAATCCTCCTCATTCTTCAGGTGAGAGGTGGAGCAGCAGGCAGAGACAGGAAGTGGCGTATTAACTCCGCTGCTCGAGCTAATGCTAGCTAACGTTAGCATGTTAGCGGTTACTTTAGGGACTGACCTGCTCTGTGCAGCCGGACTACGGGCTGCATCACGGCATCGAGCAGCCTCCTCTGGCGGCAGATCTCCCGCTCGGACCGCTCCACTCGTTCCTCGGATTCTAACAAGGTTTCCTCAAGCACCGCAAGGATCTCCTCCTCCGCCGTTGTGAGCCGCTCGGTCAGCATCGCTCTCAGCGCCGGGACTCGAGCCTTTCCTCCTCCTTCTTCCACCTGCAGCAGGAAGTCTTCAGCGGCAGCGCTGATCCGCTCATGTACCGACTCCCGCTGCAGCTGCACGGCTGACATGTTGCTCCTCTCAGCAGCAGGAAACAGATATTTGGATGCGTTTACCATAAATGTCAGTATATGCGCGCAGTAGACTTTCTGTCAAACAAACATCATGTACCCAGCAGGTGTAGAGACCTCATCGCTGATTATTACAGCAATTTCAGGATGAGGGTCTCTTCAGGAGCAATAACATCCAGTTGGCACAAGGTGGAGATCGGTATCATCACAGGGTGTACTATCTCTGTGACATTGTTCTCCCTAGCCATGAACATGCTCACTAAGTCTGCTGAGCCAGAGTGCAGAGGGCCCCGCACGAATTCCGGACAACGGCAACCACCCATCAGGGCATTCATGGATGACCTCACAGTCATGACGGAATCGGTCCCAGGCTGCCGGTGGATTCTGAGGGGACTTGAAAAGCTGGTGGAGTGGGCCCGGATGCGTTTCAAACCCGCCAAATCCAGATCAATGGTGCTGAGGAAAGGGAAGGTGGAGGACAAGTTCCGGTTTAACATCACAGGCACAGCCATTCCAACTATCACAGAGAAGCCAGTCAAGAGCTTGGGCAAGGTTTTTGACTGCTCTCTGAGAGACACAACATCTATCCAGTCAACCTGCACTGAGCTGGATGGCTGGCTGAAATCCGTGGACAAGTCAGGCCTACCTGGGAAGTTTAAAGCCTGGGTCTACCAACATGGCATTCTTCCCAGGATCCTGTGGCCCCTCCTTGTCTATGCGGTCCCTATCTCAACAGTTGAGACCTTGGAGAGGAAAGTCAGCAAACACCTCCGGAGATGGCTTGGATTACCAAGGAGCCTGAGCAGCATTGCACTCTACGGGAACACCAACAAACTGCGACTGCCTTTCAAATCCTTGGAGGAGGAATTCAAGGTAACTAGAGCCAGAGAAGTGGTTCAGTACAGGGACTCAAGTGATCCGAAGGTGGCTAAAGCAGGGATCCAAGTGAGGACTGGCAGGAAATGGAGGGCAGAGGATGCGGTTCAAGAGGCAGATGCAAGGCTGCGTCACAGGAGCCTGGTGGGAGTGGTCACACGAAGTCGAGCAGGGCTAGGATCCTTTCCAACTCCCCAAATGAACACCAGGGGGAAGGAAAGGCGACGACTTGTTCAGGAGGAGGTGAGAGCAGCAGTGGAGGAGACGAGAACCTGCAAGGCAGTGGGAATGAAGCAACAGGGAGCTTGGACGAGGTGGGAGAATGCGGTTGAAAGGAAAGTGACCTGGGCTGAGCTTTGGAAAGCCGAGCCTCACCGCATCAAATTCCTCATCCAGGCAGTGTATGACGTGCTTCCAAGCCCGTCAAATCTGCACATATGGGGCATAGCAGAGACACCAGCATGCCCACTGTGTTCCAAGCGAGGAACCCTGGAACACATCCTCAGTTGCTGTACAAGGGCACTTGGAGATGGTCGGTACAGGTGGAGGCATGACCAAGTCCTCAAGACCATTGCTGAAGCCATCAGCGCAGGACTGGCGTGGGCAAAGCAATTCCGACCCTCCAAGATAACCATCGCCTTTGTCAGAGCTGGGGACAAGCCAACTCCTGCCAGAAGAACATCATCTGCAGGCATCCTGACGTCTGCAAGAGACTGGCAGTTGTTGGTGGACCTTGAACATCAGCTGAAGTTCCCCAGCCATATTGCAGTCACCACCCTGCGACCAGACATTGTCCTTGTGTCTGAATCCACCAAGCAAGCAGTGCTGCTGGAGCTGACAGTCCCGTGGGAAGATCGCTTGGAAGAAGCCTTTGAGAGGAAGCTCTCCAAGTACGCAGGACTGGTCAGTGACTGCCAGCAGGCTGGCTGGAGAGCAAGGTGTTTCCCTGTGGAGGTTGGATGCAGAGGATTTGCAGCCCGTTCCTTGGCCAGAGCCTTCAGTAGTTTAGGCATCGAGGGTGAGAGAAAGAGGAGAGCCATCCGCAGTACCACCGATGCGGCAGAGAGAGCCTCAAGATGGCTGTGGCTCAAAAGAGGGGAGCCATGGAGTCATGGTAGCTAGCTAGTCATCTGGACACAAGCTGGGGTCTGATCAGCCCCGGCTGGGTCACCTGGAGGAGGGCGTATGATGTTGAAAGACCCGAAACGTCCAATGATTCCAGGAACATCACTGAAGATGTGTCCAGATTAGGCATCAGTAGATGTATGTATACAGCACTGTCAAATCGCGGGAGTTGTTTTTTTCTAGAGTTTTTGGGATAGTAGACAGATAGGGTAGACATGCCAGATACCCAAATTAACGTGTAGAAGCACTACAAAGGAGGAATTTTCATAATATTTCCCATTTAATGTCACAGTGTCAGTGATGTTAGAATTCTTTGATGTCTTAGATGCAAAGATGAAAGCTTTACGATCTGAAGAGAGAAACGAGTGCTTTTGACCTTAACAGATCTATTAGTCTAGTATAGTGATAGCGATAGCACTATGGATAGCACCACCTACCGGTGCATGACAGACGCAGGAAGTGACGTGTTTATCCTTGCCATCAAGGACAAACAAACCCCTTCACCCCTTTCAGGGGGCATTGGGAATTGGGAAAAACCCAATTTGTGCAATAATTTTTGCACAAATTGGGTTTTTCCCTTACGATGGTCGCAGAAGCTCAGGGATGGGACCAATAGATCGAGAGTACCAACATTAGTGGGGGTAGAGCCTACACGCAAGTCTCTACGACTTTCCTATCCATAACCCTGACCCTAACTCTAGCCTGAAACCCGAAGTAATACCCCCCCTTACCATAATTGCACAAATTGGGTTTTTCCCTTCCGAATGTCGCAGAAGCTCGGGGATTGGACCAATAGATCGGGAGTGCCCGCACTAGTGGGGGTGGAGCCTACTCGCAAGTCTCTACGACTTTCCTAGCCATAACCCTGACCCTAACTCTAGCCTGAAACCCGAAGTAATACCCCCCCTCCAGTGTTAATTTCGTTGACGATAACGATAACGAAAAATATTCGTTAACGCCCCTTTTCCCATGACTAAGACGAGACGAAGACGTAACGAAATGGATCTTTGAAAATAAAAACTATGACGAAATCTATTTTAATTTTCGTTAACGAGACGAGACGAAACGAAAATGTTGGCGGTTGACTAAGTCACAACAATTTTTAAAACATAATCGTATCAGGCCGTCATGAAGTACCCGGAGCGGCGAGAGTGTGTGTCTGTGTGTGTGTGCGTGTGTGTGTCTGTGCTGCCAGACAGCGCACCGGTCCCGAGGCTCCGCCCCCGCGCACTCGCTCAGAGAGACAGTGAGATCAGAGCTCGTTCATGTGAAGCAGCTGCTCAGTGACTGCTTCTTAACTATGGAAACAGTGAAAACACAGAGTTCCTCTGGTCTCAGCTGCTCTGAGATCATCGCCGCAGCTTCTGGATCAGAGCAGAGGCTGCAGCTGGTTTCTACCGAGCTTCAGTTTCCTCCTCCGGTCTGATCTGCTTTCACTTTTTGTTTTCACATTTCGCCAACGCCAACTATAATATATAGGCTGCAGCTATATGTTTTTATTTATTTCAAAATAGGGTACTTCTTATTTCATACATTTCCCACAAATATGGGGATGACTCAAATAACCCTACATAGTTCTGCGTTTAATTTATTTCAAAGTAGGCCTACACTTGCCTGTGTATTTTCTTCTCCTCTTCATAAGCATTTGGTGTTTCCCTTTGTTGTAACAGGTAAAAATAAATAAAATGTCAACAGTTTTCTTTATTGTTGTTCTATAATTTCATAAATGCAATAATCTACAGATTAGTATAGTATAACTTTATATAAAATTTTATCAGCTTTGTTATCAAATATGTTTTGCGGCTCCAGACAAATTTTATTTGGGGGAAGAGGGGGCAAAATGGCTCTTTTGATAGTAAAGGTTGCCGACCCCTGCTATAGACCTATAGGAGGGACATCTAATGGACAACCTAAGTACTGCAAGCTAGACTAGTACGCAGTTGTAGACATAACACAAGGGGTCCCTGGACCTGAGAAGGGAAGATAAGGAGTTTAATGTGGCTATAAAATGTGACTAAAACTAGACTAAAATGTAATTTGTTTTCGTCGACTAAAACTAGACTAAAATGTAATTTGTTTTCGTCGACTAAAACTAGACTAAAACTAAGAAGGATAAAAATGACTAAAACTAGACTAAAACTAATATGCATTTTCGTCAAAAGACTAAGACTGAGACTAAATCAAAAATAGCTGCCAAAATTAACACTGCCCCCCTCACCATAATTGCACAAATTGGGTTTTTCCCTTCCAAAGGTCGCAGAAGCTCGGGGATGGGACCAATAGATCGGGAGTTCCCACATTAGTGGGGGTGGAGCCTACTCGCAAGTCTCTACGACCTTCCTACCCATAACCCTGACCCTAACTCTATCCTGAAACCCGAAGTAATACCCCCCCCCCTTACCATAATTGCACAAATTGTTTTTTTTGCCCTTCCGAAGGTCGCAGAAGCTCGGGGATGGGACCAATAGATCGGGAGTTCCCGCATTAGTGGGGGTGGAGCCTACTCGCAAGTCTCTACGACCTTCCTACCCATAACCCTGACCCTAACTCTAGCCTGAAACCCGAAGTAATACCCCCCCCTTACCATAATTGCACAAATTGGGTTTTTTGCCCTTCCGAAGGTCGCAGAAGCTCGGGGATGGGACCAATAGATTGTGAGTGCCCGAATTAGTGGGGGTAGAGCCTACTCGCAAGTCTCTACGACTTTCCTAGCCATAACCCTGACCCTAACTCTATCCTGAAACCCGACGCAATACCCCCCCTTTACGTGGTTGCAAAAATTGGGATTTTCTTTTCTGAAGGTCGTAGAAGCTCAGGGATGGGACCAATAGATCGGGAGTGGCCGTATTAGTGGGGTTATAGAGCCTACTTGCAAGTCTCTACGACTTTCCTAGCCATAACCCTGAACCTAAAAAATTCTCCCCGACATGCTCCGCGACGCTCACAAGCCCCCCCCCCCCCCCCCCTCTAATAATAGATCTCACAGTGTATCTCGCAAGGCAGGGTCTAGCATTCCGAGGTGATAATGAAAGTAACTCAAGTAACAACCATGGTAACTTTCAGGAACTCGTGAATCTATTCCCGAGTTCTGAAGATGCATACAGAAAATATTGGAAGAGTGAAAGTCACCAAGAAAAGGCCCCAGGTGTCACTGCTGTCAAACAGAAGCCAAAATTACCTGATCACATCACTGGGTACAAACATCAGGAGGGAGATCAAAAGAGAAATTCAAGAAGCTGAAATGTACTCTATTCTCTTGGATGAGACCACCGATGTTTCCCAGCTGTATGCCTTTTGCAGTGGCTCCTCAAAGCGCCATGCTGCTTTAGTTAGATTGCAGCAGTCACTGCATCCAAAGGGACACATTTTGGTGCTCAAGAGGCTGTCAGATACCCGTTGGGCTTGCAGGGAACAAGCACTGAAGGCCCTTCAGAGAAATCTGGATTCTATAATGATGCTCCTCAATGAGATCTGTGAAAGAAATCCACCTGACCTGGCCCTAGGGGATGCAAAAATGTACAAAAATGCGATTAACTTCGCATTCATCCTCTGCATGGAAATCACCACCCCAGCATTTGAAGTCACTGCTCTTGCATCAAACGCCCTGCAAGAAGAAAGCCTGGACCACTCCACAGCCTACAAGCTAATTGATGGTGTAATTCACACAATACAAGCATTGAAGTCTGAGGAGAAGTTTGCAGAGATATTTCAAGGTGCATCAGAGAAGGCAGAGGCTCTCAACATTCCTATACCTACTGTTGTGCCTGGTCAGGAGAGGAAACGAAAAGTGCCAGTGCGTTTCCAACACAGCACAACTGCATCGCAAGTGACTGATGAGATTGACTCTGCTGAGACATACTACAGGTCAAATGTGTACTACACATTCATTGATACCTTGACTGCGGGGCTCAACAGGAGATTCCAGGGGAGCACCACTGGAAGTCCAACTGGCACAATCATATGGTCCTTCCACTCTCTAACAGTGTGTGCCAGCTGGACAAGCACCCCAAACCCAGAGGCAGAGGAAGCTGTCCACGTTCTTTGCGACTTCTACGAGGAAAATGAGGACTAGCTGAAGACAGAGCTAAAGGTGTTCCACTCCAGCTTTCCCTCGAATAATCTGCAAGAAATCCTTGCCATTGTGGAGGAGAACACTGACCAGCTCATCTTTCCAACATTTGTGAAGATGGTAAGGATCTATGCAACACTGCCAGTGACAACAGCTTCAGTGGAAAGATCGTTTTCAAAACTGAAGATAATTAAGAACAGGCTCAGGAGTCTCTGCGGGGAAGAAAGACTCTCCGACCTTCTCCTGCTTGCCATTGAACAAGACATTGAAATAAATCACAGTGACGTAATACAAATCTTCCAAGAGATGGCACCAAAGAGGATGCTTCTGTGAAGATCCTTTAATTTATTCAGAGCAGAGTTTTGATAAGTTTTAAGTTAGAATATTTTTTGATTATTTAACATATTATTTGGTTTTACAATATGGCCTTGTTTTTGCCTGTTGCCATTTATTTATTCAATTTGATAATTTGAGTTAGTTTGTTAAAAAAATAAATATATATGTTGAAAATATCCTACTGTGTCTTTAATTATTTATTTATTATTATTATTTTTAATTTCATAAATAATTTCGCCGATGGATGCCCTTATTTTTGGTTTGAGCACCTGGCCCCCAAAATGTCTGTGCACGTGCCTGATGTTATAACAGTGGCTTTCACTTATTCGTTATCTCTGTTTTGGCCTCCATCAATTCCTGAGTGAAATATGTGGCTCTGTGGCTGCTAACTAATTCAACCATATGTTCACCAGCTAGTTGTCTGGCTGCTGTTTGGTGCTGGCCAGTGTACAGCTGCTTTTTACACCTCTTTAATCGGAAAAGACTCTGGTGAGAATGGTTAGATGCTGTAAAATCAATCTATGATATTAATGGACTGCTGAGCACAAGCTACACTTATCAAATTTCTTATATTTATAATTTCAACTTTCATAAATAACAGTAATGTTCTATTAATGTTTTATGTTGGGGGCCAAGGACCTGTTGTGTATTCTGCTCCGACTGAATCTAATATTGATCCTGACTGCACCCACCAGGGGGCAGCACAACATTCCTTATAACTAACTGTGTCTGCTGTCTGTAAAAGAGTGATATTACTTTACCTCTCTGAAACTGATTCATCATTTAAGCCAGTTGTATGCTTTTACTTTTAAACTTAAGCATTATACAAACCAATTAATTATCAACAAACAACAAAAGGAATCAGATGATTAAATAACAATATAATTTGTAATTGATAACAGCAAGCTTTTCTGTTGTTCATCATCTAGGTGTAGCTTTCAAGTGTCATGCATATAAAGAATCCAGTAAAAATGTACTCTGACAGTGACCAGGAAACAAAAATATTACCCAACAGTGAGAAGTGCTGTTTCACATACTTAGGAAGTACATTCATGCAACATGTAGGCAACGTCATTGACAGCTTGAAAGGTTTCCTTGAAAAAGCAAGTTGTGTGAAATACATTGCTCCTGCACAACTAGATTTGTTCACCAGTGTGGGGAAACTGAGTTCTACCTACTTTATTAATGTGCAGCGTCGTAGAGCAAAATCCCATAAGACCAGTTAAGCCGATAATAGTGCAACAGGTCTGCAGTCGATGTTAGACTAGTCATCTGGATACAGACACAAAGTAAATACACTCAAATACCTACACACCAGACACTGTACCCTCCCTCTAGCTACATTCCCTAAAATGTAGGATTTTGTGTCAATTTAACATTGGAACCTCATTATCTCCTCACTTTATTTTTCACTATTACTGTCTCAATGCATGTGTCATCTTTAAGATTATTCATGTTTATACACACATTGGTGAAAGAGTTAATTCTATGTTAAAGTTATTTAAAACTTTGTCACTTGCCTTCTGCGGCCGAGACACTTGAATTCCCCGGCATTGGATCGAAACTAGCACAGGCCCTCATGGCCCCCATGTGACTGCCCGCCCCCTCTGCACCAGTGGAGGAGTGTAACTGAGTACATGTACTCCAGTACTATACTAAGGTTCAATATGTGGTACGTCTATGCTGCAGTTTTCCCCAATTTCATGCTTCTTTATATCTCCACTCCACTTCATTTAATAGGGACTCAATATGTGCAACAGTTACTTTGCAGATTAGTATTTTACATTGGATCAGATTGTATGAAACAAGAATCATAAAGTAGCTAATATAACTCCACCTTAATGTGTCATATTAAAATACTGCTTATGGGTTGAGGAGTAATGATTAGGGCTGGGCGATTTGGCCAAAAATAACATCAAGATAAAAATTCTCATATCCTTCCATATCGATGATTATCCCAATAAATGTCACGTTATTATTTATTTTAAGTTTAAAGACAGAGTTTTGCTCCTGAGGGGAGGTTGTGGTTTTAAACTCTTCGTTATGAGCAGAGAATGACAGACACTTGACAAACAGCAAAACATTTTATAAATCAATTATGTGTTATAGCTCCTCAACATATCATTCATTATTATTGTTTAATTGCCCAGCTTTAATGATAATATTCCATTATCATATGTATAACAAAAGAAAGAGGCCATTCTGCTCAACAAGTGCTGTTACTTTTGATACTGAAGTGCACATTAATAACACAAAGGGGTGTTGTATTGAGTAACTCTTTGTATTCAGAGGTAAACCTTGATTGAAACAACAGGGAATAAAATAGAGGAGACTGTGTTCGGTGTAAAATGAACGACCGTTAGTTCCCAGTCAGAATGTTTCAGGTGTGTTACCACCGACTGTTCGTCAGTGTCCTTCCTGTAGTTTGACATTTTGGCCCCATGAGGTCGGTTTTCTCACGCTCAGCAGTGGACCAATCAAGGTCCAGCGTTTCCCAGAGCAGCGTCCCGTTGCCAGGCAGTTGTCCAGGAAGCCGAGTCCGTCCTGTCCTGCAGTGAAGGTGAGTTCTGTCACGTCCCTCATTCATTACGTATTAAAGACTCTATTATTACACATCCACTCACTGTGGGCGACATCTTTAAACCGTGCATGTTCGATTCCAGCGTGTTGTTACACTGCAGAGAGAAGAAACAGCTGCAGCCACATTAGATGGGTGTATTCATGTGCAGGGTTTGTGGGATATTAAAAGTTAAGTGAAGTCAAGTTGAACATGAAGTGTGTGTCACAGTCAGGCTGGGGCTTCACGTGAATCCAGATGTTAGAGGGCAGCAGCGAGCTGCAGTTACGGTAATCCACCCCCCTGGAGACTGCGCGGGCACGCCCACTACCGCGTTGCTGTCCAATCCCGTCGCGGAGCTCCGCCGAGCTCATTAGCATAGGGCCAATCAGCAGCCCGCATGCCAACGAGCCGCCGGGTGTCATTGTCCCGGACCGTTTTAATGTGAACTTTCCAGATTTATCTCTCAGTCGCAGCGCAGCGTCAAAGATAAAGAAGTGCGTCAAGCGGAGGAGATAACACGAGGCGAACACGAAGCCAGGGACACAGCTCGGAGCCGGAGTTTATGTACAACATGACATTTGAGGAGCTAAACGGAGATTATTCTCAAGAAAGGTAAATATACGGTTTGTGTTTCGTGTGGTCGTGGTGTGTGTGTGTAAGTGTGTCCGTGTGCAGCGAACGTGACACGGACTTGTGCACGATGGAGGTGACGTCGACGTGTTTTCTGGAGTAAAAACCAACTCGCAGCCGAAGGGGGATGAGTTAGCTTAAAGTTGGACGGGCTAACTCCCTGCTGGAGCTCCCGGGGTTAGCTAACACTCAGCGAACAGAAAGTGTCCGAACACAACATGGCAGCTTCGAAAGGCGAACATTTCCACTTTAACACAGCTGTGAACGCGAGTCTAACCCCACACGGTGAAGGTCCGGTTGCTGTGTGTCACCGGGCTGAAGCTCGGACACATCTGGCAGCTGTGGTCGAAGTGACGGAGCCGGCGCCGGGTGCTCATTAGCCGGGGGTCCGGCACGTGACAGGAGTCCCTGGAAGACGGACCCTGGAAAGTGATTTTTCGCTGTTGCCGATGTTAACTCTCTCTCCTGCTCCGTGTTGCAGAATGGACACAGTGGCGAAGGCTTTGGAAGAAGTGCTCAGCTCGGCTCTGCCGCAGGGCTGCATCACGGTCGGTGTGTACGAGGCGGCCAAGGCTCTCAACGTGTAAGTACTTCAATGGTGTATTAATAACATGACAGATGCTACTGAAAAATATAAATACTTGTAACTATGTGCATGTTTGTCTGAGTAACGACAGGATATGTGATTGTACTTCTTATTACTTGTATTTACTTATGCACGACATGTGGAGTTAAGTGTAGGCTTGTAGTTAATAAGTTGCAATTGTTGATTATTTGCACAGCCCCCAGAAAAAGACACTTTCCCCTATGCACAATATGTTTGGTTATGGTTTAAGTAAATGTATCTACTCATTACTGCTACTCACTGACTGCTTTCTTGCCCTGTATGTGAGTTTGAAGCAACTTGATGCATCCATTTCCTTCAAGATCCTTAAAGTATCTATTCTTCCTTCCCTCCTCAGAGACCCTGACAATGTGGTTCTGTGCATCCTGGCCACGGACGACGAGGACGTGAAAGACGTGGCCCTGCAGATCCACTTCACCCTCATCCAGGCCTTTTGCTGCGAGAACAACATCAACATCCTCCGAGTCAACACCACCCGGCGCCTGGCAGAGATCCTGGGAGGGGGAGCTGCTGGGAAACAGACCGGAGGGGAACCCATGGATCTCCACTGCGTCCTGGTCACTGTAAGTGTCTTTCTCATCAAGCAATGTGTTTGAGTAGCTACAGGACATGTTGTGATTTTGCACATAATGAGGAGGTTTGTGCATGTGAGTGAAACTCTTAATTCAAGGGTGGACTAGTCAGTACTTGTTCCTGTGTATTTACTAAACATGTGCACGACTCCTCCCTCATATGTCTCCTGAGGACTTTCTGTAGGAGGAGATACCTTGTCTGTGCACACAGAGATTATTTGGAAATCACTGCAGGGGAAACCATACAAATGCATTTAAATAATTCCTCCTCTGTTTATTCTTATTCTCAGAGCCCACACGCAACGTCGTGGAAGGACCCCGCTTTGAGCAAAGTGAACCGCTTCTGCAGAGAGAGCCGCTGCATGGACCAGTGGGTACCGATCATCAACCTGCCTGAGCGATGAACCCCCAGCCGCACAAACCTGTGAAAGGACATGTACTTCACCAGCACAGGGAAAATGGTGTGAACCCTGTTGGACATCGTGCCACCCAGAGATCAAATTCCAAAGCACTGCTGATTGGGAAAGAAAATGTTGGGGAGGAAATAAAAGACCCTGCTGTCTACATGGGATGTATTTAAAAGAAGAAGAAGAGGGCCGCTGGATGGACTCCCACTTTGGACAGGACAGTTTGAAGTTCCGTCTGTCAGCCTTTGAGATGGCGAGATTTAAAAAAAAGTAAAATAAAAGCCTGTGAGCTTTTTAATGTGAAGCTGGACACTGTGCAGAAGGAGAATACCATGTGTTTGTTTGGTAAAGCCTCTGTTCCCAGTCAGAGCAGTGAGGAGAAACTAGAACATGGAGCTGTTGAGTGGACCAAGGCCTCGGCCTCTCTCTGCAGAAACAAAGCACTTGTTGAAACACTGGACCTTTTTGCAATTTCACTTATTTGATTTCAATTGTTCATGTTGATGTTGCTATTGTCATAATTTAAAAAGGGAAGGGCTACACATCCAGTGAAGACACTCTGTGTATTTGGTGTTTCCTATGCCAGCTGGTTTTCTGCCAAAAGTAAAATAGTTCTTTTGTTACAATTCTAAGTTATTTCTAATGATATTTAAGTGTATTTATGTTTCATTTTTTTACATAAACTATTTGCAAGAATCTGAATACAAAACATACACACATATGTATTGCTGTCAATAAAAAGTATTTTTGGAGTCAGACCTATATGTGTTTTCATCTTTTTGTCCAATTCTGGAAATTTTAGCAGAGCCAAGCTGTATTCTGACCTTTAACAGTTGTAAAAGAGAAGTCACGTGCAGATCACAGGGGTCATGTTGGCCTCTGTGGCCTCGCTGCCATCTCTGAGCTGAAGAGAACAATAATCCTCACCCTACACGAGCTTCTGCCTCGGTCAGCAGGAACAGGTTCATTCATCCACACAGGTTCCCTTTTCACCAATTCTCAGTGATTTGCTGGAGAGTTTAGTGTTCATTTTCACCTGCTGACTTCCTGGGGGGGAAAAAAGGCAGGTGACAATTGGACACATGCTGCATAGTTAAATGGGGAATATGGACTTTGATTAACTAAATTCCACACCTTACAGTATAAAGACATTTCACATTAGAAAGGTTTAGTATGTTCAATTCAGTGTGTGAGGTTACATGAGGTGTTTCCATGCTAGTAGCTGCTAACGCCCTCTGCACTCGGGACCAGAGTCTGTGGTGTAGCTTACAGCAAAGCACATGACTGGAACAACTTGGAAAACGATTTTATAACGAGGGCATTGGCACGCGATGCAATCTTGTGCAAGACGGTTAGACCCCTCCCCCTCCTCCCCTCTTCCGACTCTGTCCCACACACAGGTGATCTCTGCAGAGTGGAATGTCAGTGATGTCACCGGGTGTAATCGAGGCGGGCAATCCCCTCTGAAAGTGCAGCGTCATGATCACGGGAAGAGAGGAGGCAAAGGCTGACCTTGGGTTGCACAACCCAGATCAGGTTCTCATGTGAGATAGACCATGTGATTATATTTCCTAATGATCAATCTAATGAGCCATGATATCTTCTCAGTGGCAAAAAGAAAGATAAAAACTATTTTTCATTCATTTACTTATTTCTAACGTGCCCTTGTTGCCACATGGTTTCTGGAAAATCATCCAGAAGTTTTCCCAGCACATGCTTTTTCCTCCAGGTGCTGCTGAACCAGAAACTCGAAAACCGTTTTCCTGAAATACAAGACAAGCAGGTCAAGAAATGGAAGGTTGAATGAAACTGAAAGCTCCATACTTTACATTACTTGACATACTATAGCATATTCAATATAGCCAGGTTTAACATGAGGTCAACAAGTTTGCCTTCACAGAACAAACTAATTCATTTGTGTAACTCCAGACATTTAAGGACATAAATAAACAGGAACACATAATTGAATGGCATGATTGAAATACATTCAAACCCTCATTCCTAACCAGAGTCTGCTCAGGTTTCACTGTGCACTGTGTGAAAGGTTGTCTAGCTTGTGACTCTACAATATAGTGGTGTAATGTGCCATTGTTGTGATCGGAGGGAAAAGGTTATTTAAAGATTGGCGCCGGGCTGATGTAAGCGCTGTGAAGCCACTTTGACCTTCCAGCGAAGAGTCTGAGGTCTGCGTGACGCCATCAGCGCCTGCCGGCTGGTTGTATCGTGGGTCAAAGGTCTAGCAGTGTAAATTAGGGAGAAGTCACGATGCGCTTTATGTCGTCATATATGCTTCAACATAAGGGAGGCGTATTATGTATACAGCATTGTATCATACTGGCTCATTGTGACTCAGATAAATACAGAGCTCAGTGCATTGTGGGAGGGAGAAGGTAAATATCAGGTTAAGATAACACTATTTCAGAATTATGAGAAAATCCAGCATGAAATACACTTTCACATGGAGCTCGCACAGATACAGTCCCACACAATGGTGCTGCAATAAATCCCTCATGGGGATTATAGAAATACACTCTATTTTAAGGAGGAATTTCCTGTTTTCAGATAATAGCTGAAAAAGCACAGAAGTATTCAGATCCTTAACTGGAGTAATAGTGGCAATAGTATATATGAAATACTTGGTATATGCACACGTATTACCTGCCTTGTGCAGCAGTCAGTGGTGGAGGAAGTACTCAAAAGTAAAAGCACAAATTATTATGCAAAAATGTACTCAAGTAAAAGTAAAAGTACCACATTGCATTTACAACTTAAGTAAAAGTAAGTAGTTGCTTTTAAGTATAAATGAAGTATTAAAAGTAAAAGTAATTGCTGAGATGAGCCTCTTCCCTAATGCAAAGAACATCAACTGTGTGTACTGTATATTTTGTTTAATTTAACAATTAAACAGACTTTGTCATATTAGTAAAGAATGTTGCAGGTTATGCTAATGAAACACTCAGATGAATTTGCATAGCTCCAAGTTGGAAATATGCCTGATAAGCAAGCTGCCTAAATCTTCTTATGTCTGTATGATATAATAAATATGACACTGCATTCAAATGTGATTACAGCGTGAAAATAGGGACATATATTTCTATAAACTGATGGGTCTACTGCAGCAGCAGAGGTGCCACTGCCCAGCTCCATCCCCCCCCAACCCACAGCCCACCATCCTCACCCGCTGGTCCTCCCTCCCCTTCCTCTCCCCCACATCAGCACATTCCTACACACTGACACTGTAACTGCCAGGGCAGATTTTCATGGTGAGGCACATGGTCAGCGACCCTGGCCGGTTGGCCTGCCAGCCACTGGCCATCTCCCCCCCCCCCCTTGCCCACCCCTGTGATTCTCACATTGCTGCACAATGACAAGCTGGGATTAACTGCAGAGGCTGTGCCCTGGGGAGTGGGGGCTTCAGGGGCATTCATGCCTGCAGGGAATGTCCAGACTGTCTGTATCATATTCACACATAACAAGAATACCTCTGGGGGTGTTAGCACAAAGTGTCATTTAATTCATTCAACTAAAGTCGACACAAAGTTAGTGCAACTGGTTTGTTCTGCAGGGACATTTGATCCTTCCTCAACAAGAGCTCCAGCTGTGACACACTCATAAGAGAAAAGTCAAGTCTATTTGTATTCTAGTCAAATGTTAACAATAAATAATAGCCATTATTCGTCTATTTTAAGTGTCAGAAGTGTCTCATCTAATTGTGTATTTTTGCAGTTATTACAATAGGTGATAATTGGTGTTTTTCCTGTATGATTTCCCAGCAGCAGCTGCACAGAAACAAGGTCAGAGCGAGAGGAGTTGCCACACACAGAGAAGGAAAACACACTCTCAGGCTGAGCTGACGTTTTACAAAAATAGTTAGTCTACTCTCCAAGAGTGGAGATCAGGGTTTGGGGCTTTCTATATTTAGCTGGCTTGTATTCTCTCTGACTGTGAGAGGCCTGACCTCCCTCCTCTCCCGGGTGTGATAAAAATAAACGACTAATGAGAGGAAACGGCCCCAGATACACTGTGAGCAGATCTCTCTGGCCCGGCTTCATCTGAACACATGAATGAGTCAATGTCAGGACTTGTTGCAGGTGGTATCAAGACAACAGTCAACACAAGTTACCATCTTCTGACACATCTTTATTGAGAGATTAGTACAGTTCTGTACTTTAGGAATTCTTCACTTTAACAATCTTAGATGAGTCTTCATACAAAGGTTGGTGTATTAATAAAGACATTTATGAAAATGCAGATTTAAACAGGTCACCAGTCTGATAAGGCCATTACAGGGCACGACATGACAAGGCAGAGGTGATGTGATTTTTTTTAAGTGTACAAGCTTAATTTATTTATTGCAATAAAAATAACAGACTGTTAGAGATGAGATCACAAAAAACACAGTTGGGTTATATCACTAGATTTTACAGATGTGACGACCTGAGGGTGGAGAAGGCAACAATACCAAACCTGCTGAAAAGTGACAAGTAGACAGAGAGAGATGGCACAACATAGTCACAAATCACTTTTACCGCCCATTTTAAAAACATCTTTTTTAATTCTAAAGAAAATATTCCCGTTAAGATTGTCCTTCATGACACAAGGCATATATATGTAAGGCTTCAGAGTGTAAGGATATTGGAATTCAGAGTATCCAGAGTATTCCACTGTAGCAACATCAAGACATGTTAGGCAGAAGATTTAAGACCCACACCGACACAAATGTTACGGTTTTCAAAACAAAAAGACAAATTTGAGATAGTGGTTTAATCATTAATAGAAACGGCCACGGCCGACAATACTTGCACCAAAAGCACAACGACGTGCACATTCGATAAGTCACTTGTTTTGATGAGCAATTACTTGTAGGTCACAGTTTAACACGTCAGCTTTCTAAATATATCGTACCACAGACAATTATCAGAGGGAACTGATAAAAATAGTCAGACGCACAATTAAATGTTATCAAATGCAGAATCATTGGTTTGGCTTTGACCCAAGATCTTCTTTACACGACAGCCGACGAGAGACATAAAATTAAATGTAAGCACTACATTAATATGATGAAGCATTTTCACGAAAGCTTGATTCACTCTATATGTTGTGTGTAGCAACAGCATCACAGCACTCGGGTCATTTTATCCTAATGGCTTGAATCTGAATCTTCAGAGATTTCGAGAATAGAGCCATAATTGAAAAGAAACTCAAAATCTTTTTCGAGAAAAAAGACATACATTTATGAGAATAAAGAAAAACTTTTTTAAGGCATAACCAGAAAGGAGAACCTTCTCTTCCTCCACAAGAGAGGCAACTCCCTTCAAGTCTGGGTGGTTCTTTCTTCAAAATTACGATTCTATTCTCATAGAATTAAGATTCTTCATCATGGCGCTAACACACTGTCAAAGAACATAGGGATTAAAGATCTTCATATGGGACCTGATGCTTGACTGAATCAGCTGAAGACAACACTGTATCATGGTGACCGTACTGCAAACAACAGACAGGAAGCTGGTGAAATAAATGAGATGTGGACACGTCAGAGTACAATGGGTGGCAGAATACTTTGATGTACTTGTTTGATTTTACCCAATCAAAGATACATAATGGTGACAATTGAGTAGAAGCTCAATGTAAACCTTGAATTCAATCCGTAAAATACTGTTGGGAGAGGACTTCTCAAGGATGGGAGGGAAACGTTGACTGAATGGAATCAGAAAGGCAACGACAATCGTGGTGATGAGACTGTGTGTGTGTGTGTGACGGATAAGAGACCAAATCCACTACTGAGGAATGTTGGAGCTCTTCTAATATTCAGAAAACAACGTCTGCTGTCGTTAATAATGTTACTGATGCCATCACAACTCATGCAGCCAGAGTCTCATCAGTGGCCAGAGGTCGAGCTGTGCTGCGGTCAATCGTTTCAGTGAATAATACCAATAAATGGCTAACAGTGCAGCCACAGATCACCTCAATGTTTACGACTTCAGAGAAAATCCCTCGCTCCTCCCAACACAAAGACATACAGCAACATTAATAAGCAAAAATAAACACACGAAAGGCTAAGTGGCATTCACTACAATATAGTGCAGGTTTTTTTGTCCTTGAAGGGATTGTCTGAGGCGGGGATGCCCATGAGGAGAGGGTCGTTCCTCGCATGGTCGCTGCAGTAGTTCATGAGGTCTGCAGAGGCCTTGGAAACCTGCAGAAACAACACAGAGGAGCACAGGAGGGTGGGTGGCAGGTTGTGATCTGGGGACTCGAGTTTTAATGCACAAGGTAAACTGCCGTTTATGTAACCTTTTAATAATAAGATGATTATAAGCAGCAGTTTTCAAACTCTCAGTCACTGACACTTCCCATGGATGTACAAGCAGCCATCACTAGATAACTTTGAAAATAAAGAAAACTTAAAAACGTGATGATGCTCAGGCAGGTTCTGCAGATGTCACGAGCTTCTATGATTTATGAGCATATTTCTGTATCTATATTCTTAGTAGATGTGAGGTGTAATATTATCGTTAAATATCATGCACCATACCGAATTTAAAAATGATTGTGTGCTCAGATCTGTCTGAATTAGGACTCAGAAAATGAGAATGAAGTATCATATGACTAATCTTATGTATGCTCAGAACAGGGAAAAACAGTCAGACATATGGATTTTCCCAACATATATAAACATAACCATATATATATATATAGAAACATAAACATCGGGTGAAATGGAAACCAGAGCAGGAGTGAAATTCTGGCCCTGGTGGAGGAGGCTCATCAGAGGATTTAGTAGCAAAATGACAATGCAGATCAGTGATAGTGTTTGCATGGTTATTGTTGCACTGTACCTTTATCCTGTCAATGCTTGCCTCTACTCTCAGCTGCTGCACCATCCGCCGGGTATGGGCGATGGTATTGGCACTGGGAGGCTTTGAAGACATCCTGGGTAGTATAACACTGAAATGAAGAACAACAGAAAGAAGTGTGAACGACACTGAAGAGAATGAGACGTCAATATCCAGCAGGGTCTGCACATCCAGCAAAGATAGAATTGGACAAACATGAAAGAAAATGTTTGCAATTTTAGTTTATGGGGAAAATGCATGTGAAGCTACTGAAATCTGACGTTTAATACATTTTTAATCCAAGTAAACAGTAAAGAAAGTATAAACTGGAAAGGCACTCCAGAGGGTGCATTCAGTCCCCTGAAATGTAATTAAGCTGCACCAAATTTCAAACACTTATAAATATCAGTTCCCTAAATATGTCAGAGTTTTTTCCATTAAGATGTATTAATCATTCCCTGGGAAAACTGTGAAAATGTTGATATTGCCATATCTCGCATCGTTTAAAAAAAACACACTGGATCCGCTTCCTGATCGTGATCTGCACCAATACCTACTGGGTTCCCTGGGTTGCCTTATCTAAACCACATCCTTCCACCAAGTTTCGTAGGAATCTGTTCTGTGGTTTTTGTGCAATCTTGCTTGCAAACAAACAAAAAAACAATCAAACAGACAGCGGTGAACACAGCAAATGATTCAAACAGGGAAAGCACCTGAACAATGTCCCTGCAGCAGGAGACAGACGAGAGAGTAGTTTTGTTTAAGAAGAACCATCTTGAATCAGATGAAACCAGCTGAATGATTAAACAGAGAATGCAGGCACGTGAGGGAAGAGATGTGAAAGATTAAACTACAGTTGCATGATGAGGTTATGAACAATAGAGACGTTGGTTTAAGGAGAGTCAACAACTACTCCTCACTACTTCCTCTTGCTCGACAGGGTTGTTACCAGTAGTGAGGTCAGCTCCAGGAAAACACAAAACTGAGGGATCCTCATGCAATTTCTTTATTTTAGGTGCAAAAAAAAAAAAAAAAAAATGGGGAAAAATATACATCGCATGAAGCATTACATTATCCATGACAATATAATATAGCACCGCAGGGTTCAAATAGTATTCAACAATCTGATCGCTGCGAAACTGTGACCATGACTGAAAACCTGTGTGTGCTGCCGGTGTCAGAGAGTTTGACTGATCCAACGAAACAGCCGGTTGTGATTCCACTTCCTGCTAATCATTTACAGAGAACAGGGGAACAAGCCCTGACACATCCTCCTGTACACGTGCAGATCCGACTCCAGCGTTTCTCCCTCGTGCTCTTGCTTCCCTTTATTGCCATTTGTCCGTTTCTCGTGCAAAACACATCTTTCCTTTTCTGCAATAAAACCACACACTCTTTCTTGTAATGCAACTCTTCTCAGCAGTGAACAGGGAACTTCAGGCTCCAGTTTCTCAGAAGTTTATTGTGAAATCGATGAGTAACATTGCTGCATGGGTTGAATTTATAAATGAGTGGCTTTCTGTTGTGTGCATGTTTTCATTTTGCCCATTGTTCTAATTGTTCCATATATAGCTACTCCCAATAAGTCTTTCAGGTTAGTGCACATAACTCAGTCACGGTGCATGACATGCATGAACTTAAAACAGCCCAAAACCATTTTTTTTAAAAGTCGTATGTATGTTTATTTTGTTCCACCCTGTCTGCGGCCCCTTCACCCTGCAGGATGTCGTCCCTCAGGACAGCGTCTGATGCTGCAGCTGGATCGTGCGCCTCTTTGTTTGTCTCGAGAACAAACAGTAAGGGAGGAATAAAGACAAACACACGGAAACGGGAAGGGTAGGGTGAAATCTCAATTTTCAGACCACTGCCAGGGAGTGACTGATTAAAGAGCATTTCTCAAGATCTAAAAGATAAGTAATCGCTGCAAAGGAAGCAGAGCCAGAGATGACTCAAAGAGCTAAACTGTTATTGATAATGTGGAAGTGAAACATGAAAGGGCAATGAATTGCATCGCAAAGTGAGCAATCCTCTCATGCAAACATTCTCCCAGCTTAGTCATAAAGTCGAGGGGCCACAGGTGAAATAAATAAAATCCTTTCATCTGAACGTGATGAGTGATTGTATTCATTCCTATAGACTGTGGAAGGGTCTTTACAAAGAAAGAAAGAAAGTAGGAGCGCCTGCTAAGAAGCAGCTGTTGTGTAAATGCTGCAGAGTCATTGTAATTAGAAATGAGATCACATATAGGTGTGAATCTGTGAATCTGATTCTCGAGATGTTTTTCCAACTATAAAATGTCCATTGTGGAAGAAAAAGAAGTCCAGAGGAGTCGTGACTCAAAAGATACATTTATGATGTTAATACTTGACGTATTTATTTCAGTAATGAACTACCTTCCTGGCAGGCAGTCATGTTTTTCTTTTGTTTGAGGAAGTAATTTACTGCTGCCAGGTAAAAAAGGTAGGCCTCCTGGCACTACCTGCCGAGCCAGATGATAAAGTTTATAATTTGTGCAACATGCAAACACAGCACAAAAGCTGCTGATCCGGTGCAACAGTGAATTAAAAGATATTATGAGAAATACAAACAGGCTTCACACGGCAGGGCTGCAGCAGAGAGGAACCTCAAGCATGACTTTGAACACAGTGGATGCTCTGCTGTGTTAAAGTTGGAGACTATCAAGCAAACACTACAACCTGCAAGGTTAAGGTCACATGATGGGGGAGCAGAGCTAGAGTCATCACTAATGAGCGTGCTGACTAGTGGCTACGCAAGCTGTTATTAGAATGAACCATAAAACTATAAACTATAACATATTTCTGCAGATTAACGATTTTGCACCCACTCATTTTCTGGGGTTTGTCTTTCCCATATAAAGAACGCAGCAGGAGATTGAGCGGGTCTGACACTTTCACAACAACAGGAACATTTCCAGAACATTCAGGCTCGGGCTGGCTCGGGGAGGAGAGCATTCAGTAAGAAAGACATGACGTAAAAATTCCACTGCCTTTTTGTTTATAGCACATTGACACCAATGTCTGCCTTTATCACCGAAACCTCTCAAATCTTGTTGTCTTTACAAGTTGACCTCCTCGGCCTCTACGTGTATGTCGCCTCTTTATTATCCTTCATCTTCCGGTTTTGCATCCGTCATTGTGTTTAAGAAAAATTGTGTTTTACTAGGATATTTAACTGACCTGTACATGTGTGTTCTCGTGTACAGACCCTCCAGAAAATTTCAGGAAAACCTCTAGACTTCAGTTCATGTTTGAAAGCAGCTTTAATAGATTTTTATTTTATTTTTTGGGGAATTACACTCAAATCACTGTATAGAGAATTTTGAACAATAGTACTATTATGTGCTTAAACAGATTGACAAACTAGCAAAGGAAATGAGAAATCTCCTTCTGATAGTTTTAGTTGTGTCTGTCATGTGATTGAGCGTGAAATGCAAGAGGGGAAAGCTCACCACCACAGCTGTAATTTAGGATGAAGTGAAGCCAGAATGGATAGTTTACTACTCTGTGGCGCCAAAATATCAGTTCAACCAGCATGTGAAGTGGGCGAAACGGGTACGTCTTAAATCACGCCGGCTCTCACAAGTAATTTTTACAGGAAAACTATCCCAACTGAGTCACCTCAGTCAAACTGTGAAGCCCCTGTGAAGTCATGCCAGCAACTACCAGCACCACCGGTCTGACTGAAACTCTATGGGGAGGCACCAGGGTGGGTGGGTGTGTGTCTACAATGTGTGTATGTGCACAAGTGTGTGGCATTAAACACCACCATGTACATTAAGGAGCCTTGCAAAAAAAAAATAGTTACCTCCAAGGATCAGAAAAAAGACCACCCCATCACAATACACACACATATACAGCAGCCAGGGGGACCACCTACTGCACAGAGCACCGAGGCCCCACTGCTCTGCTGTACCTTACACACACAAACCCACCCGCACATGTGCCATTCATTAGCAGTGTGTTCAAAGTGCCAAGAACAGGGAGCCATTATGAGTCAGTGCCATTAACACCAACACTCAGAGATGAAAAACGCACTCTGTATGTGTGCGTGTGTGTGTGTACTTCTGTCATTGTGAGGACTACTTTGAGTTGAGCCTAGTTTAGGGTTAGTATGAGGCTTGGGTTAGGCGTTGATAGACAAAGATATATGTACATGTGTGTGTGTGTATGCAATGCTGCTGTTTTGCAGCTCCAATCCCCAAAAAAACACTCTTAACTTTGCCACTGACGATTTCATGACATCCATTAAAAAGCAACAAGAAGAGTCGGTCCTGTCAACTGCACAGTCTGTGTGGTCCCTCCACTGAGTATCTGAGTCTTTTCAGACTGCAGCAGCTTTTGTAATAAAGTAGCCTCACTGGAAATAAACTGCTTTAGGGCTTAAATATCGCCTGCTGCACTTAAGACGTGACTGACACAAGGTGATGAGAGGTGGGCTGCAGGATCGTACTCCATCCACATTCAAACCCTTCCATTCAGGTCACCACAAGATGACAGATTAGTGATTTTCTCCCAGACCATGCTCGGTTAAAAAAGGACTGTAAATCTGAGTAAGTTCAGACCCTTGGTTCAATTTAGGGGAAAAATGATAATGGACATAGATTATTTTTCTGTAACCTCATTAACGTCACTAACTAGGAGTTATGCAGGGACACAGGTTTGACATCTAAAAGGAAAAGCCGACGACAAACACTATTTTAATTTGTACAAGAAGAAAACAGCCACATCAATGAGCTACAATTAACAAGGAGGAACGAAGAGGTGCATGCAGACAGGCTGCATATTTCCCACTCCTCAGCAAAGTAACAAACTTGTGTCTCATTTGAAAACTACCTGCACCATGTGCGGCATGAAATCAGACAGTGGAGTAATTATCATTTACTGACTTTAGAGCTATAAGAGTGGGTTTGGTTGCATTGTAAACATCTGTTGTATTTCTGACAAAGTAAACAATCTGGATGACACACCTGGAGTCTTTGTTGTTGCATTGAAAATATTAAAACGTTTGCCACGGTTGATGCAGTCAGAGTTGACATTGACTCAAGGCTTGTCCCTCTGCACATTCTGCAGATATAAACAATCATGCATGAGAACTTCAGGTTCTTATCGGCTGAAAGTTTGCATTTTATTGCATGGAACAATTCTGGTGATCATGTTAACAAGGCCCTGGTATATCTACTGGCTGGCGTCTGTCTGACGTTATACACCAGCTGACGAGTGCAGAAAAGAGAGTTGTGGAAAGGCGATATTTGGTGTCTAGACAGACGTCTGTTGCTTTGAACAAAGGGGAGTTCAAAGACGTGGGCCCCAGCCACAAGCTAGTATATTAGTTGTTCTGCCTTGCATACCCACATACACACATACACACACACACACACACACATACAGAATTCTGCCATCTCTCATGTACTCCCCTCCCCCTGCACACACACAGACACTCTCTACAAGCAGGATTTTCCCAGTCTGCAGGGGAAGCTAAAAGTAGCCGTCTCATAGTATCTTGCTGCCAGTCAGCACTTTCCCAGCTGAGTGAAAAACGGTCTCAGGCTACACCTAAAACATGACCCGCACTTCAGTTGCTCCGCAGATCAAATCTGTGTCAGTTCACAGTCCCGTCATCTGCTTACTTATAAACACGGGCTCATTCTCACTTGGTCACTCAGCTTATCAAACTCAATAATACTCATCAGTCATCATTCCTGCTGCTGAGTAAAGGGGGATAGTGTTTATGAGCCACAGGGAGACGCTCTGGCTGGTTGGGTCTGTAGGTCCCAGAGAGAGAAAGGGTGAGGCAGGGAGGAGATGGTGGGGTGTGTGCTCGCCTGGGTTCACACTGTGGGAACCATCACAACTTTCCCACCAGAAAAAAAGAAAGGAGCTGCTGTTAGGCCCCGGTTTCTTTGGCAGCTGATGTCATAGAGTTTATACAGCAGATATCATGATGATTTTATTCATCAAGATTAACAGAAAACCACACAGACTGGAGGACAAAGCCTGCTCCCACCATCTCTGGGAAATATCACTAACTCACACGTATGCATTTCAGACGTCAACTAAAACGCTGTTCTTTCACTTTGCATAGGGTGACCTCTTGCGTTGCTGAATTGCATTTTGGTTCCACTGCATCCCGTTGCTTGCGGAACTGTAGTAATTTAGCAGAGTTCATTTTTTCCTGATACAGTTTTAAACAAAAACTCAAGCACAGGCCCTTTCAGATAGGATGTGACACCGCTGCACACATTTTTTGACCCGTGAAGAACTTGAGTTCAAACCAAGGGCAGTGACGAGCTAGGTTTCGGACCCAGCGTCAAGCTGCAAGAAGGAGCCTCTAATGTGAAAGAGGAGGCAGAACCTTGTGTGTTTGTATATTATTTCCTGTTTATTTCTCGTAAGCGTTTATAGCTAGCATGACACGTCAGCACAAAAGCTGGCAATGTTGTGTGTCCCGAGCATGAAACTCTACCTCAGACACAACCCCATTAATCATAATTTATAATAATATAGTAATATTAATAATGTAATAAGTCAACAACCACAAAAACGATTAGCTGCAGCCCTTGTTTATTGTATGAGTAGTAATGGAGTGCATACAGCAGCAGCAGGTTTATGAGCTGTATGCATAGTTCAGCCCACAGTGACTAACTTACTGTAAAGTAGACTGAGGCAGAAAACTGTGAGCCTTAAGTGGAACTATGACGAGACAGAGCTGCAGCACCACCCCAGAGCTTACTGGTATGGCCATGAAGATAAGTGAAGCTGAAACCACCCCACCCATTGGCTGCACAGTACAGTACAAAGGGAATACTGGGAAATTCAGTCCTCTCTATGCTGCTCTGCTCGATTGTGATTGGCCCGAGGGATATCCATTATTCCTGTGTAAACAGATGTTTCCAGGAAAGAGCTAAAGGACCGTACAAAGGTCAATGGAAATTGCTCAGGTTAAACATGTGGCACTTGGAGTAACAATGTCATTTCTGTATCACCGTGAAGAAAAGGTTCACCTTAAACAGGGAGTTCACAGAATCTGACAAACTGCAGAATCCTGAAGTTTGTGGCCGGATAGGATACAAAAACAATCCAGTGTACTGTAACACAGTATTCACAGTGTCTAGACAGAAGACTACACTGAACTCATTCCTGCAGGATTTCTAAATCCTAAATTCATGTGCAATTACTTGAGGCTCATTTCTGTCCAAATAAACTATGAATGATTGCTTGTTTCAGACTCAGACTAGTGGGCTGACGAGTTTCGCTGCAGGAATTACAACCCTGCCCAGTTTATAATGAACTCAATTGAAAAATACTTGGCAAAAAAACGGGGGAAAGTTGCATGTCAAGATAGATAAGGTGAGACATCCATGAGATAGTAAGCTAATCGGTGTCCTTAATTTTAAACATGGTGGTAGTTAGAACAGGATTGTGTGAACATGACTGCCTGCACATTCAGTGGCTGGTACAGGACTGGAGAGGAGCAACATGTGTGTCAGGGACTCCCAATATCCGACAACAGGACAGATAACAGTGATAACACCGTGGACTAGTAGTAACACTCTTGGTTTGCAAGGATTAAACAAGAGGCAAATCGCATGGTAAAATAAGACAATCTCCACCCTGAAAACCTCTAATTAGTCTCCACGCCAAAGCACAAAGCACACAACACACAACACACACACACACACTCTGCTACATGACTAATGCTGCATGCAGAGTTGATGGTGAAATAGATATTCAATGCAATTTGTTTCAATAATGAATGACCACACATGCACAGCCCCCTTGCTTTTACATCAGAAATGATAAGCATTTCACAGGATCAAACTAAAACAACTGCAAAATATGTTGTCCTTGACTCATTTTATCTATCTTACATACCAGAGTTGGATGCTAAAGAAAAATGGTTTCTGATGTGCTGATTAGGCCATTTTACACCAGCAGGGTCAGCCATGTTGTATGCTTATTGTAGAGATTGCAAATGATCAGTTGTGTAATCCTAAATGTGGGTGGAGCGTGGTTTAAATGTTAGGGGGGATGTAGTGTAAGTGTAGTGCAGCCAAGTGAAGGTCTAATGGACACCTGCAGCAGGTGTGTGTGTGTGGGGCAGGGGTTATGCAGAACACTGAACACATTATGATTTCCAAAAGAAATCTATCATGGGGTGCATCCATACTTAACTAACTTTTGTTCTTTCTAATATTTTGCTAGATAATAAAATGGGTGTCACTGCCGTACAATAAACCTGCATGACTTTTTTTTAAATCAAGCATGAATTATTCTCTGAGAAATCAATGAAAATGTAGAAAATGCAACAAGGAAAACAATTAAATAAAATACTCAGACTCAGAGAGCACCCTGATCTGGATCCACACCGAGAGTTTTTTTTGGGTTTTTTTGCATAATCCTGCTAACAAACTAACAAACGCGGAAGAAAACCTCCTCTGTGATTATTCTTACAATAAGTACAGAGAACATCTTGGGCTGGGACTTCACTATGTTTCCTGGCTACTATGCAGTTTACAATGCTATGCAGGTAGGAATGACATAGATAAAATGATAAAATGGAAAATGCCTGCATCATAGGTGGCTGCTACATTATATGTCATGCAAGATATGACGAGGAAAGAGAAGAAAAGGGGACAGACAGACTGTACAGACACACGCACAGAGAATGACTAAAAATGCCATAAAAGGGCGACAACAATGACCGGAAGATTTTTCTTCTTGTCTTTGATGCAACTGTCAACTGAATTCCTCACATTCCTTCCACAGGAGAGGCTGGAGATTATGAGCCAATTATGTTAAAGACTTTGTTGATGCTCAACAAGTATTCAGACGCATGAGGCTGCGTTCGTGGCTTGGAAAATAGGAGGCCAAACGTCTGGGAGTAACATCAACTAGACGCAGAGGGAAGCCAACGCCTCTGTGATATCATTAGCAGTCAGAGTACGGGCTAAAAATAGCCCACAGGTCTCTGTTGTTGTTGGCAACAGTGGCTCCAGTTTCAACTAAAAACTACCACCAGAAATAACTAGTATTACATTGCCAACTGGGTGTCGTCCAGAAGAGCAAGGTCTCTGCAGTTTCCACTGAGGTGTCTGTGAGCTTCTGTTTCCCCAGTAATGGGCCATTATCAAGTCCAGAGCAGCCCAAAACAAACACAGGTCTATGGCAGATAATGCTCTCAGACGTCACTGCAGACGCACAGAGGGTGACATGCAGGAGACACGGGCGACCTAGGCAGAGAGGCAGCGTCTCTTTGCTCTGCCCTCGGAAAACAAACGGCATTGTTGTGCTAAAGCTGCACAAAAGAAAGCTTAGTGCAAGCTGAGTGGAGTTTGCTGGAAATGGATGCAGGGAAGGAATGAATGGTGGGGCAGAGAGCTGTAGAAAAAGATGTGTGCTTGTGTCTGAGACTGAGGGAGAGATAAGAGTTTGTGTGTGTGTTGGACGGAGAGAGAGAGAGAGTTCAGCTGGAGAGAGCAAGCTGTGCAGCTGTGTGTATGTTGCATTTGGTTGAATGCCAAAAATCTGCAGCCGGCGACAGGAACGCAATAAAACTTAAAGCTATTGTGAGCGCTTTGCTTTTGCCTCATTCGCTCTCGCCTGTGAAGGCTACTATTCATGACGAAGGCAGGGAGACACCACACAATGGGTCTCCATCTCTGGCCCAACACTGCCCTGCCTATAAGGAACAATAAACAAACGCAGTCAGTCTTTCCAACCTCTCCACCACTCAGCTGTACTGCATGTAAGTTAGCACTGCAGCGAAGGTGGAATAGAGAAGGCCAAAGGTCTGTGGAGTAACTAGCTGGGCCATTTCCCAGCCCCTCCTCCTCCTCTTCCTCCTCCTCCCTGCTGGAGCAGAGATGAGTTAAACACCAGCGAGCATGGATGGAATAACAGATAATGGCTCGGACGTCACGCAGCTCATTAGACGACAACATGAAGGTCATAAAGATGAGTTTGTTTTTCAAGCAAAGCGGAAATAGTATTAGTCAGAGGGTGACATAAATGGGGATGGGGTGTGTGTGTGCCTGTGCAAGACAAGGATTAAGTGTGTCTGTGCATGTGTGTGTCAGACGGTGCAATGTCTATTTTTAGAGGATATTTTCATGTGACCTCTATGACATTAAAATAAACATGCAATATTGTCTAAAACTAATAATGGCATCAATTAAACAGTTTCTAGTCTATAAATGCACTTAATATACATTTAATGTTACTCCTCCGAATGGATATACATAGTGAAAAAATTCAGGATCAACACAGCAACGCTAAAGTGAAGAAAAAAAGACAATATTTGCAACAATGAACTCAGCTCTGAAAATCAGCAGCGCCCAACCCAGTCAGACAGGACAAAGGGATTAGTGATGGAAAAATGCAAGCTGCATGATTTCCTCTGTCAGGAGCGAGAGAGTGAGAGAGCTAGAGAGACAGAGACAGAAAGAGACAGAGAGAGACCCAGTGGAACAAAGAGAGCAAAACAGAAAACAAAAAGAGCGCTCTACAGCATCAATAAAAGTTTTACAAAATGTCCTGTTTCATTCCACATAGTTGTGAAATTCCCGAGTGAATACACCTAAAACACCGGTTTGGGACGTCCACAGGAATGTCCAAACATTTGCAGAGGTGAACTAGGAAAATCCCCCCCGCTACTGTCGAGAGAGAAAGACAGGAAAAGAGACACAAAGCTGTGGAGCCCCTGGGAAGCTGTGTATCGGGCAAAACACCTCTTGAACATTTCTATAGAAACAGCAAAATATTGGGAACTACCTCACTAAGGGCAGTTAAATGTTTGCACATCAGTTTATAATAAAGCTGAAAATTACACAATAAATGGATTACTAAATCAACAGCTGATGTACTCATCTTGCATAAAAAAAAAATAATAACAATAATAATGCTTTATGGTTCCAGCTTCTTAAATGTGAATATTTCTTTGTCACATACAATGGTGAACTGAAAAACCTTTTCACCTGTTAATCAGACAAACAACCACTTTGATCATGTCACCTTGTGACCTGCAAGATGTAACTTATGTAAAGCAATATTTTGACTAGGTTAAGAAGATATGGCCCTAATATCATCTTATATTTATTACAATAAATGTCAGATTGTTATTTCTTTTGAGTTTAAAGATTTTTGCTTCTGTGTGAAGGTTGCAGATTTTTAACTCTTGAGCAGAAAACGACAAACATTTTACAAATCTGAGGTAGATCAGTTGTGTGTTCTACCTCCTCACTGTGCTAGCACAATGCAAAAAAAAAAAAAAAAAACATATATATATATATATATATATATATATATATATATATATATATATATATAAACCTTGTTATATTGGTGAAAATGATGTTGCAATAATTATTTTATATTGTTTTATCACCCAGATCTAATCCAGATTTATTGCTATATAATCATAAGTGCATGTAATTGAAATCTGGAAGAGAAAGAACTATCAAGTACCAGCATCCACATTTCAGAATGCTCCTTTCTCCTGTTGCATGGCACATTAGTCAATATTTTGCCACTGCATCATTAAATCAGTTGAAATCTGAGAGGCTGTGCTGGGTATAGTGTGTCGCTCTCTGCTTGAAATTTATTTCTCTACAAACTGCCGATCCTTGACCTTGCAGGTCAGAGGTGAACAGGTCGATTAGGATAGGGTGAATATCATTTACTTCTTCCATTTCGGTATTTAACATAAATAACAGGGAAAAACCGAGAGATGTAGATAATAGGGGATCACAGAAAAGAGATGAAAGCCTTAACACCTTTAATTTAAGAAAGAGTTGGGGCTCATATAGTTTGAGAGTAAAAATTATACCAAAGATAAACCATTGGTCAATTGAAAACAACAAAACACGCCAGTATCTGAGACAGACAGTAACTGACGGGTAGGACTGTACAACTTCTCAACAGTCAAATCTTAAACAAAGCACAGAGTGAGAAGAGGTATTTCCGAAGTGCCTGAACCTTGTTTCCGCCAACAGGATGTATGAGATAACTTTAGGTGTGATGACTGATGGGACACATGGACACATGGTCTCATGGTGTCTTTATCTGCAGCACTGTCTTCCTATAGTTCAGAACCAACACGATCCACATTATCAGAGGGCAAGAAGAGACACTTCTGAACAAACAAGGACAGGAATGACAGGCACGTGGATAGTGGACAGATGATTGCATGTGACTGCTCAAGACAAGCTGCATTAGAGGTAACGACACACACACACACACACACACACACACACTCCTAAAATACAGGAACCAGTTGGAGGGAAATGTCTCTTTGAGAAAACAAATAGTGCTGATGCTAAATTCCTGAAGTTATCAGAAAAAATAAATAGTCACAATGCACAGTCATGATGATATTCTCCAGATGCAAATAGTAACAATGATATAAGGTCAGCTGATTGGTATGGTGATGTGGCAGCTTGAGATCATTCATCAGCTGATTCCTGCTTTCACAAGGCCAAGATTCCCCCAAATTGTAGAGATGTTTTTTTTGTCTCTTTTGGATCTTTTATTTAAAATAAGTAAAAGTGTAGATCTACTTAAAATACTCAAATATGTTCTATGTTCAACTGAATAGTACAGTCTTGATTATATAGACATTCATTTAAATGCAACTTCTTGGTTTCATATGTTATTATTGAATTGTTGCATTTTAATCACGTGTAAAAAAAAAAACCATCAACGTAACATCAACATTATAAAGTATGTCGGCGATCAGACACCCTATTCTATGAGTATCTGCAATAGTCAATGAAAAACCTATATCTGCAAAACAGTAAAACCATAATTTAAGTGTGTATCTTTTAGGCCATAACTTCACTCTGACAGTTATCGCTGTAGGAATTCCTTTTGCTTCTGTTTCCAAGGTCAGTTGACTGGTTTGATGATTTCTTTATGACAGATTCGAAGGCCTCGGTCAGTGCTGAGAGACGAGGTCAGAGCGAAAGGCCAGGTCCAGAAAGTATATCTATTTCTAAGTTTCTTTAAGACTGACTAAAATAAGAGATCAGAGGATAACTAAATAAGAGCAGGAAGGCAAATTCATTTCAGTAGTGATCAAACTTTCAAGCCCTCGTGTTTTTCCATTTTTGAAACTTAACCCACCTCTCAGACAGCATATTGCAATCTTTGGAAACCTTCTTCTGAGAGTCACACATCGGGGTTAACTAACTTAACAATGTTTTTGTCTGTCAGGAAATTGCGTTTGAAGTTTTCAGTGTGATTACAGGACAAAGAAACACCCATCAGTCAAAAGTACTTTTGGTTTTGCTTTTTAAACAGAGACAGGATTCCAAGAAGAGAGAAGGAGAGAGAGGGAGTCGTCATTGCCTTTATAGAATCCTTCAAAACATTTCTAGTTTCCTGGTGTATTTCTGAGAAATTATACAACAGTAATAGTTACATCATTTAATTCATATCTACATTATGTAACTTTGATCACTAAGGGTCTCTCATTCAAAACAATAACAAAAGTCCTGGTTAGATGACGTTGTGAAGCATCATGGCATCATGGGTGTTGTCTCGATCCCCACTGTAGGTGAGAAACTCCCTGACGCAAATCATGTGCATGGATGAGGTCATGTGTTAAAGTTTGGTTCACGTTACGCAAAAAACAACAATGACTAATCAGGATCCATTGCGAGTGAACAATACAAATAGTGGAAGGAAAAAAACAGTCGACTTGCTAACTGGCTAACTGGCTAGCAGTGGGTTTTTCCTTCATTCTCCGTCGCTTGATTTCTCTAACTTTGAAAATTGTTGGAAAGGGTACACAAGTCAACAACATATGTGACATAGGTCTAGTTGATTTAGACATTTTATTGAAGAATTGTTACATATTATCTCTTCAAGTACCTTGAGTGTAGCTACAAGACATTTAAGAAAGTAAGACCTGAGACTAGACACATTGGCTAGCACAAAGCCAGATTGACTTACAAACTCCCCCTACCACAACACACAGAAACACACACGCGTTCACAGAGGGGTCTGAGTTACTATTAATCACAGAGGCCACATGAATGGCTGCCCCTCCCTCCAATCACCGCGACTCCGTTCATCTAACAGTTTCAAAGACATGTCGGGCAGAGGAAGAGGCTCACACTGTGGGTCACACTGCGGCCACTTCCTCTGCAGCCCCCCCCGAATCCCCTTCAAAAGTGATGTCTGTCTCCTCCTCCTCCTCCTCCCTCCGTCTCCCTCCACTTCCTCTCTCTTCACGCTGTAACAATGTCTCAATGTCACTAGGTCCACCTCACTCAATCACGCAATCCTGCCTCTGTCCATCGTCTCAAACAAGTGGATACACAGAATGCTGCTCAGGCAAAGTGGGTATTTCTGAACTGTGCCTCAAGGTAGGAGAGTAGGAATTCTAAAACAAAATGCTGCTGTTGGGTACACAGTGATACAATCTTTCCCCCCCTCCCCAAAATGAGCCAGTGTGAAATGTCTGGAACTGCAGATTCTGCAACAGATTGCTCCCGGTGGGAAGAAAAAATATTGCACACACCAAGATAACTGTCTAGTTTTCAAATTAGAAGCTCGAGAGAGAGAGGGAACACAGCCTGTTTGTTACAGTTGGGAGAGGTAATTGCACAAGGAGCCACTGTACAAGAACCATTCCAGGACAAAATGTGAGTCCTTGTTCCACCGTGCACCAGAAAGGAGTGAGTAAATCATAGGCGAACAAAACCTTGGAGGGCTGTAAAAGTGAATAGATTTCACAGGGTATGAATAAGGCACCTGATTTCAGCAAAAGAGGAGACATGGAGATGTTGGACGAGGAGACAGGCAGTGATTGTGCGTCTCTCGGACACCTGCTTGTTTTAAACATAGCGAGGCCCTGGCCAAAAAAACTTTGGGGCCCGCGGACTTGAGGGCAACAAAAAGAGGAGCCGATCCGTCTCTCAAACACAGCACAGACACATGTTGATGCGCCGCCTTATGCTACAGGTGTCGAGTCCCGACTGGGAGACCCACACACACTGGGCCTTTGTTTGAGATGCCAGCAAAGTTCCCCAAAGACTCATAAAGGGCTCTAAAGAAATTAAAGAATCCATCAAAGTGACACTGTTCCCCCCCCCCCACACACACACACACACTCTCACACTCAGCTGAATTTACATGTTCATTCCACTCTGAGTGTTATCAATGACTCCTTCATAATGCTGCTGCTGCTGCATCCTCCACTTAGTTTAACAGTATCACAACTGCCAAACATGTTTAACACAATACGCCTTGCAGGTAGTCGTAACCTATTCTTCCTCAGACCTACCTGTCTGGCAGGAAGCGGCTTTGTGCCGGGTGGACTCTTTTCTCCCCCTCTGAGAGGATATGACCATATTTGGGCTATGCCTTATGAAATGCTCTGTATGTCAGAGGAAATAATCATGCTGTAATAGAGGAGAGTTTGTATCCTTGCAAAAGGTGTGTCTTCCTGTGAGTGGGAGTTCTTTAAACCACTGGTGCCAGCCCGACTAGAGAGGACTGGATTCTCAAAACGAACTTTACCCCTATAGGAAATGCAACCGCATGTGCATTCCTTCCATTTCATAGAAAACGGTACAGAAGTTTGATTTATACTTGCACACAGTCAAATTAAACACACAGAATGGATTGTATCAGGAAATCAATGGGGAGGTCATTAGATTGGATTCATTATCAATGTGTTAATATATCTGCCAATCATCATCATCTACAGTTTGGCAAACATAGTTTCAGCTTGAATCATATTACAGGCACAGTCCTATCTAGCTTTCTTTGGTAGCTTCTTACGGCTAATCAATTATTTTATACCTTTTTAGCTTTGCACCTAATGTCTAGGGTTCACCCCCCCCCCCCATAATAATAAACAATACAGGATAAGTGGTAAAGCTAATGCACAAAGGGTTTTCTGTACTCTGATATTATACAGTTTTATCTTAATTCATAATCTTTATAAAGCACAAATATAAAAACAAACGGCAGATCTGTTTGTTAACGACACCTCCCTAATATTGGTTACTATCAAGTCCTTCCAGTAAATAATCCAGACAGTAACGTGATCTACAGGGGTGCACAAACACACACACACACACACACACACACACACACACACACACACACACACACACACACACACACACACACACACACACACACACACACACTATCTGAGCTGTCTGACAGAACAAATAACAGAAAACGGACTCGAGTTACAGGTGCAACAGACTGTGTTTAACACGCTCTCTCCTTGCAGGTAAAGGCCTCATTCACACTCACAAATGTTCCGTCTCACTCAAGGGAACAAATAGAAACGGAAATTTTAATTGACAAGTTTAATAAAAGCCTTCGTGGTGTTTGGACCACCTGGCAGTGCCAACGTGCCAGATGGTGTCCATGTGTGTGTGTGTGTGAGAGTGGAAACGAGGAAAAAGCCTTGAATTGCCATCATGGCGGTAAAAGGGCCGCACAGGAAAGTTGGCATCATATGGGACTTGGTCAGATTTAAAACTTTCGCTGATGTTACAGATCTGCCTCAGAGCACCTCTGACACACTTTTGTCTCTGTTACAGAAGAGTCGTTCAACAGTCAGGCAGCAGCCAGCAAATAGAGGGAGGCAGAAAGCAGTCAGAGAGCACCACCTTGTGGCAGAAAGGAGGAACTGTAGCTCTGTGGATGGGAATTACCACATGCAATATAAAAGTAGCCTGAAGTGAAGTGCAATGTTTTCAGAGGTCACCATGACAGCAATAAATCTTGTAACAGTAATGAGCTTACATAAGTACATTACATTTACATTAGTAGGCTATGTGGCTCTGATCTACTTAAAACTGTTAAAACAGTATTTGTCTGCTCAACTATTTTAACCAAATATGTAAACGTTATTAGAATTTATTACAAGAGCAGCTAATTTAAACAGAGCATCACAGGAGCAAGTAAGAAGTGTATCCTCCTGTTGATCACTCTTTTTCATTCTGGTGTTTTCTTGTTTTTACAATTTATTCATTGCAGATTTCTCATTTTTTTTTAAACCATATTAATAATTCACGTAAGTCAATGGTAAGAAATCTTTCTTTCAAATCTTGGTTTACAGCGTGTGTCAGCTCCTCATTTCCAAGCTGAACAGCAGGTGGATGACAGGGAGACGTCCCTGCATGTGACAGTTTGAAGATAACAATGGGCCTAAAAATAGATTTTCTATGTAACCGCTGATCTATAAATAACCTTTTCTCTTCGAACCTCTACATTATTCACATTATTCTCCTGTGTGTCCTGAGCTCTGACACACAAAAACATGTGAAGCTCAACTGAAGCATATTTTCAGATTTAATAATAAACATTGAGTTGAAGATAAAGGTCAATTATGTCATATTTATCGCAATAAAATCCACATTGATAATTGAAAAGTCGCATACAGGGCTGCAACTGACAATTATTTTTATTATATCAAAAGAAACTTCATCATGCAATTAATTATTTCATCGAGAAAATGCTGAACAATATCACAGTGGTCAAGGTAATGTCTTTAAAATGGCTGTTAAGTTTGAACAATTAAGACACAGGCTTTTATTATGTGAAGAATGAAAGTGGTGAAAGCACCGGTGAGAAGAATAAATGTGATGATGCCTGATTTCCATTTAGCTGCTTCAGTTTCAAGGTCCTGATGTTGTGCATGCTGCCTCACTGTCACAGGGCACTTTAATAGAGCTGAGACTTTTATTCTCTTATTAAATTGATATTATAAAGTGTTCATGTCTAGGAGAAGTAACTGAGAATCAAGATCATTTATTTCAGGTGAATAACTGATAATGCCCTCATTGATTCCTGTATGTCTTAGTACATCTGTTTCACTTTTGTGTATCACTTTAACATCCTGATTCCAAACTTCTGAATGTTCGGTTCATTTTAGTTCATAGGATGAAACTACAATTCAGAGAATGTTTATGTGCCAAACACAGTACCTTAACTTTTCCCCATGAAGCTATGCAAGAATACTGATGAGCAGTCAACTTCTCAGATCAGTCAGCAACCTTGCCGATGAGAGGGAGTGTTTCAAATCCAACCTTGGAGCAGTGTCTATGAGGACTACAACCTTGGACTTAGTTTACACTCTATAGACCTATCTTATCAATGGAAGTGAAGTATTAACAGCCCTGTACTGACCCCAAGCTGAGGCCTCCTCAACAACCAGGAGAAGAAAACTGGTCTGAAATTCCCTTTTTTATGTGTTTACAAAACATCCTGCAGAATAGTGTGTCTTGGTGTCTTGTCTTCCTGTGACATGTCTGACCTAGACATTACAGGAAGACATTCAGAGTAAAGCCAGCGGAGACAAACTATATTGTGACGATGAATTAGACTCAGCCTCTTTCTTACCTATTTGAGGTTGTTGCTATGACAACGCTTCCTGTTTGGCGAATGTGTACATGAGATGTTGATGTCGACCTGATAAGTACATGAGCAGCAGCAGAACCTTCTTCCTAAGCAGTGAAAAATCTACTTTCTCTTCCAACTTCTCATTCATCCCATTTTCTTATTAATACACAAATCAGTGCAGATGGAAACTAAATCAATATGTTGGTTTTGGTTTACAGTGGATATGTTAGTGGGCTGGTGTATTTTGAGCAGATAAAAAAGGATCCAGTAATGTTGGGTATTTCATGAAAGCAAACCAACAGATGGGTGTGACTGCGTATCTGCAATGTCACCACTACTTGTCTCACTACATCTGCTCCTGGGCAGGGTGGAATTCAAGCAAACCAGCCACTGTAGCCCTTGTGACTACACACAATCACATACACACACACATACACACACCACAAACACTAACTAGGGCAACCCCTTCAGGGCTATATCTTCACATACCTCTGAATTGTCATTTGTGAAGAGAAAGATATAAATGGAAGTTGTCTTGTTACAATATGTGTTAAAAAATTATTGTGTATTGTAAAAGCAAACTTTCAAACTAGAAAAAATTCAAACTTTTTAGGTACATAACCAGGGCTGGGATTAAAACTCCTTCACTGACCAAGATTAGGACTATTAGAATATTTTCTTGTGTTCTGTAGATGCAGGAAATATGCATTATTATTATGAATAAATATAAAATAGTGAGAGTGTTTGTACATTGTCTCAAGAAAAAATTCTATAGTTAGACTGTGGATGAATAGAATAGCTAGAACAATGAGAACGCTGGATAATAGATAATTGATCTTGATAATTGATTGGCAGCAATAGTCCAATAGGGTGAATCCAGGTATCTGGGACATTTGATAATGACGGACACCTAAGCTGCAGTCTCTATATTTCCTGTTATAACTAAATCTAGTCAACAGGACTATTAGTATCGGTTTAAGATGGATGTCGCGTGACTGAAATCACATGACTTCATGGGGGTGATGTCACAGATAGGGGCAGGGCAAGTCAATCAGAAGCTCCCCCTTGTGATTGCAAGACAAGGTTGATGACATAAGAACCTGACAAGATTAATGTTAAGGATGTAAATCTGTCATAAATACGATGTTTCTTATTGTTAGCAAAAATGTATTTTAGGTTTATGTCCCACTTTATCAAATGATTTGATACCATATGTTCCTGGTCACAACCTGAGGTGGTCCTCCAGGGATTTGCTCCCTGTTCAACGAACTAGACCCATGTTGTCCGGGACATTTCTGTTAGTCTGTCCATTCTATGGAACAAACACCCTGAGGAGATCTGACCGGCTGACTCCGTAACCCCTTTTAAATTACTCTCTTACTCTAGTTTTGTAAATGTGCTTTTATAAATGTGCTTGTGGTCTGAAATTATTTAAATTTTTTATGTAAAATGGCATTCATATAACCCTCTATTATTTGATTATTTTAATTATTTAAGATTATTCTACTTTCTTTAGCTATTGTATTGTCTCGTAAATCACTTTGTTTTGATAAGTGCTTTATGAATAAAGCTTCAAATGATACTGTTATTAATTGAAAAATAGCTGTAAAATAACTAAATCTACGTAATTGAACATTTTTCATTGAAGAATTGGTGTATTTAGCAACTTGCTGAATTATGATGGTTACACAACTGTTCCTGCTCTCCACTCACAAGATAAGGTAATACATGTAAGAGTGAGAGTGTACTCTTAGAAGAGCTGGAAACATGTACTTAAGAACATGTACTTTTAGCATCATGTACTTAAAGCTTATGTGTGTGTGTGTGTGTGTGTGTGTGTGTGTGTGTGTGTGTGTGTGTGTGTGTGTGTGTGTGTGTGTGTGTGTGTGTGTGTGTGTGTGTGTGTGTGTGTGTGTGTGTGTGTGTGTGTGTGTGTGTGTGTGTGTGTGTGTGTGTGTTTGAATTCCTCAGCCCAATGAGGAAGCAGTTACATCACTGAGAAGACGCTGCGGTCAATACTCACAGGAACGAACACAAACCAACTCCTACCTCGACAAACTGTGTGCACTGAAGGACCTGCGAGTAAATCCACAGACAGCACCAAAAGGAAAGAGCTCCTGTCTGATGGGAGGCTCAGACAGTGGCCACCCTGACGTCGTCCTCCTGCGACAAGCTGAATGTCTACAAACAAAACTTGCTGTCAAAGCTGCCGATCGAGTTGGCCTGCATTCTGTGAGTGAGGAGATGCTTCCAGAGCCGCCTGTTAGCAGATAAAGATACTGTACAGCATTGGCTACAGCTGCCTGTGCCACTTCCCCACATGATCCCAACAGTTTGTCCATTGTTCCTCAAGTTAAACTCATATAGCTGAGACAGAGGAAGATTCAAATCAGTCCTCAAGCTGCACAGGGACTTTCCCAAACATTTTCTTTTTATCTAATCCTTGCATTAAGCAAGACATTGTTCTCAGATCGACCACCAAACTCCCTCCCCCTGGTACTAATCAATTTACATGCGTTACACGTCACGTTAAATCCTACCAGCTATCTGGGTTAACTTACTCACACAACTCCAAATGCAGGCCACGCCGTCCAGGCTGGGAGGGAGAGTTTAGAAACTATCAAAGTTCACATTCTCACCTCGACGTTAACTCAAATCTTAATAATCTGAGGAGCTGTGATCTGTCAGTCTAAATGAAATAGTGACGAAGATGAAAATTCTTGATTGGTGTTCGTTCAACTGAATTTCACCCATGTGAGCTTAATGTCCAGACCTGACAGCATTAGACGCCTGCTCATGATCGCCATCACCATCCTTCAGTGAAACCAGTGTATGTAGGTCATGAAACACACATTCCTGTCTGTGAGCACCAATAGGTGCTTTCATAACAGAAGACACACACAGATTGTATTGCTCGTGTTCCTGTCTTCACGTTATGAGTAGAGATGTTTCAATGCCAATATCAACAACGACAATGCCCCTTTTACTGCCAAAAGGCTGGGTCGGTTTTCAGCAAGTATTTGAAACTATTAACCGATTCTATACAATGTCTTTAAAGTATGATAGTTTCACCCACATAAAACTGTGTAATGTACTGCCACTGGCCAGTACTGGTTTAAGAGCGACGGACTGGATGTTATATTCTGCAGTAACCCTAACCCTAACCTTACATAAATGTAAGCAGTTTGTCAAGACTTCCGTTTCCAGAAACTGTGTCTGCGCTTTAACAGCTTTCAAAGGAGTTACTGTTGTGTATTCCTACATTTTATGACCTTAAAACTAGATGTTAAAAGACGTTACATATTATTCATTCGCAGTATGTCAGTGTTGATAATCAATGATAACAATAATAGCGTCCACAATGGGTTAGTAGCATACAACTGTTCAAATGCATTATACAAGTTGTTCTTTTTTTTAATGCACTTGTATCAGATCGGCACTTGATTTCAAGCGATACACAAAGTATCAGAATCGGTATCTGGAAGGTAAAAAGCTACGGGAACATCTCCAGTTGTGAGGCACTCGATCATCTCGTCGCCTATTTTAATAATTTCCCATGTTTGGGATCAATGAAAGTTCATCTATTTACATATATATACCACACTAAACCAAACCCCCGTCACCAGCGTAGAGGCATGAAGTGTGGGAGCTCCTCAGCTTCCAGTGTGCAGGGGTGCGCTCCACTAACAGTGATGGGCGTTGAGAGGAGGCTTTGATGGCAGTGAATTGGGTACTAATGAGTTGGCCTTATCAATGGCCGGTCTGTATTCTGTCCTCCCTAATGGCTGGGGGGACGGGGACATCAACAGGGCTGTCGATGCTCCATGTAAACATCTCGTCCACTTCCCTGTGTTGGCCCTCCACTTCAACCATCCCACCGGGCTCCATAATCTAATTGGGAGGACACCAGCAAATGTTCCCAAGCTCTCATCTACAGTATGTCATAATGGACTAATGTGAAGGCGGTGGCCGGTCTAGAGATCTATAAAAGTGCCCTTCTGTTCTGGAATAACTAGAGATCAATAAAAGTACCCTTCTGTGCTGGAATAACTAGAAATCTATAAAAGTACCCTTCTGTTCTGGAATAACTAGAGATCTATAAAAGTGCCCTTCTGTGCTGGAATAACTAGAGATCTATAAAAGTGCCCTTCTGTGCTGGAATAACTAGAGATCTATAAAAGAAAACTTCTGTCCTGGAATAACTATAGATCAATAAAAGTACCCTTCTGTTCTGGAATAACTAGAGATCAATAAAAGTGCCCTTCTGTGCTGGAATAACTAGAAATCTATAAAAGCGCCCTTCTGTTCTGGAATAACTAGAGATCTATAAAAGTGTTCTTCTGTGCTGGAATAACTAGAGATCAATAAAAGTACCCTTCTGTTCTGGAATAACTAGAGATCTATAAAAGTGCTCTTCTGTGCTGGAATAACTACAGATCAATAAAAGTACCCTTCTGTTCTGGAATAGCTAGAGATCAATAAAAGTGCCCTTCTGTGCAGGAATAACTAGAAATCTATAAAAAGTGCCCTTCTGTTCTGGAATAACTAGAGATCTATAAAAGTGCTTTTCTATTCTGGAATAACTAGAGATCTATAAAAGTGCTCTTCTGTTCAGGAATAACTAGAGATCTATAAAAGTGCTTTTCTCTTCTGGAATAACTAGAAATCTATAAAAGTGACCTTCTGTTCTGGAATAATCTATGTGCTCTCCAAAATAGGTCATAATGTGGCAAACACAGTAGGTGGGGCCAGTGGGTAATAATGGGGGCAGAAGACCCAGACAGCAGCACTCACCTGTTGAATAGCGTGTGTGTGTGTGTGTGTGTGTGTGGGTGTGTGTGTGTGTGTGTGTGTGTGTGTGTGTGTGTGTGTGTGTGTGTGTGTGTGTGTGTGTGTGTGTGTGTGTGTGTGTGTGTGTGTGTGTGTGCGTGTATGTGTGCGTGTGTGTACATTAGCAGTGACAGTGAATCTCTCAGTGACTGAGACCAGCTGTTGCTCCAGGTTGCTGTGACAGTGTACCGACACATGGAGGTCTTACCTGGCCGGGTAACGTGCACTCGGGTGTCGCCGTGTCTCCTTCCACCGAAGCCAACAGTCTCTCCGTCCACAGACAGGGAGGAGAGCCCCTTCTCTCTTTCTCTTTCTCTCCCTCTGCTCTGCTCCGTCGCTACCGGCCCAATGCCACAACTCCAGCCGTGTGTTGACACCACAGCCCGGGGAGAGCTGCCTCTACATGGACGCTTCTCTCACTTTCCGCTGACGGTCCGAAGTCAATGTTTAACTATGGTTGACTTTTTTTTATTCTTCCGCTCTCCTCCTCCTCTTCTCCGCTTCTCTCTCCTCCTCCACTTGGGCGCTAAGTGACGAGAACAGCCGAGTCTGGTCGGGAGGAGAGAGGCGGAACCTGCCGATGGTCATGAGCGTCAAGCGTCAAAAGGCTGACCACACAACTTCCAGTCTTTTCACAATAATACACTTTTAAACAAAATATTGCCTGTGTATGTGAAGCCCAGGCAGGGCCGGCCCTGGCAATGTTGGCACCCTAGGCGAGATTTCAAATTGGCGCCCCCCAACATACACACGCAAACTGTCATGCATCCACAATAACGTTTGGACTGTATACAGATGCACACACAGGCAGACAAAATTGTAAGCTATAAAAAACAATAAAAATCTATTAAAAAATATATATACATAAAGAGTCTGAAATCAGCTGTACTGATAGCATATCATGTCATGTCGACAAATAATTAACATTAATGATTGGCAGGATTTCAATCACCTATTAATTGGAAAATATATTACACTATGTTAATTTAAATTAATTAAATATAAAAAAAAGAAAAAAGAAAAATTAAATTAAATTAAATTAATAAAAAAATTAAAAACATTTTTTTTAAACCTGCCGCGCAATGGGCTTATTCGCAGGATGTGCGCACGCAATTTTTTTTAAATTTTTTATTTAATTTAATTTTTTTTATATATTTAATTTGAAAGGGTTATGGTTCATTTTTGTTTTTAAATTATCATATTATTAAATTTTGTGCAATGAAAAGGTGGTAGAAGTCCTGCCAACACGACAGCCTGCCAAACTTACCCATGAGTTCGGACCCATCTCCTGTGTCCTCTGGTGTCCTGGTTCCACCCATGGCAGCGTAGTGGCGTGGGGCTGGCTCATCCCTGCGGCCCAGGGAGCGCATTTCTCCGCGCTGGTTCAGGGGTAAATGATGCTGGTCTTCACAGGTGACTGACCTACGCAAGCCTGTAGCCGCCCCCCACAGGAGATTATGTGCTTGTGTGTGTGTGTGTGTGTGTGGCCGCGGCGCTTCCCGGTTCTTCCCGGCATTACGCTGCCGGTGCGAACATGGGCGAGGAAATTTGGCGGACCGCTTTTCGCGGCGCTTCTACCTCCTGTGCGTCCCGGGGTTAGAGGATGATGGTGTGACGTTAATATATTGTTTTACATTGCATGTATCACGTCATGATAATTCAGTCTCTTGCGCCGCCCTCTCGGCATTTTTCACCCTAGGCAACCGCCTATGTCGCCTGTACCAGGAGCCGCCCCTGAGCCCAGGTTTATAAGAGTGACAAGTAAAAGTATCAATGACAAAGCAGGATAATTAATTTAAAGGTATCAGATTTCAAGTCACTGAAAGTATTAGAGAGAAAGATCCTGGAGGCTTTATATTAGTTAATAAGTTATAATTAGTATTATGTGCTCCTCTAAAGGCTGAGAACATTTAAACAGTCTTTGGTCAATTTATTTTTTTTATCATTAAAAAGTTGGAACAACAGTGGTAGTTAGGTTCATATGTCTGAAAGACAGAAATTTGCAGGATTATCATTTCCCTCTTAGATATAGAACAAAACCCCCTCCCTTCTAATAAATAGTAGTAACAATAGATTCAAACTGCTTTACATACATTATATATTTGTTGATAGCCTTATAAATTGAAATGTAAGGTAGTCATCAAAATATTCCAGTCAGATTACAACACAAGAAACAACTTCCTGTTGCAGAAGTCTGTCTAACATGACTGAGATGAGAAAGAAAGGTTGTTGTTCTGCAATCAGCCTGACAGAGGCGCAGTCTCCCTACAATCTGTATATGCATCCCTCAAAGCTTAGTCTACTAAAGAAATTAAATTAAACTTGTCAAGGTTTTACTGTGTACACTCATTATACAAGTTATTTTCCATTTTCATCATAAACATTCTTTCAGCTTCTGGTGAATAAGGTTAAAGATAAGAACGTGTATATAAACAGTTACTGGGAGCAAACACTACAACACAAAATGGTTTTAAGTAAAAGTTTTTTTATTTAAATTAGCATAGAAAGCAAAATAAAACTAACCATGTGTAATAGGCTACAGACAACTTCAAAAACATTGATAGAGCTTGATGCATACATTAGTGAAGTGGAAAATAAGCACTTTATAAAAAATAGATATCTACATTGTAACATAATGACCGTACAGTATGCATGTCCCTAAGAAGCCATGTTGTCTGTACATTTCCCCCAATGATAAAAAACACTCCACCAATTGAAAGACTAAGATTGACAGCAGTACTCCACATGATCTAATATCTATGGAAATGTGAGGGGCTCTAGATGCTCCGACTGAGAATACAACAGGTAATGAAGCAAACTCAAACTGAGCGGTTGTATGGTATCCTCAGATTTTTAGCTGTCCGTCTTGGTCAGACGCTTGGGTCCTGACAAACCACTCAGTGTAACCTCAACACCTGAAAACAGGAGGAGCGCAGCTGCTGTGAAATGCAGTTTCTGACCACTCTTCAACCCTCAAATCTCTTCATAAAGCAGCTTTTCAGTACCTGACAGTGTCAAAAGCATTGTGCAACATTTACAAATACAATATAGTTTACATAAAGTATGAAATGTAAGAAAATTCCACCATGAAAAGGGCTGATAGGAGTGTTGGTAATATTCATCCTTTGGAGATACAATAGGGAGTACAGGAACAGGGTGCTACATGATAAGATGTACACCTGAGGGTTTGGTGTAGGGAGGGGGGGGGGCGTCTGATGTGGGACTGCTGGGTACATGCAAGGTGGAACTGCTGTTTCAGTGCCAGGCAATGTAAAGAGAAAAGCCCCTTTGATTAAATATGAACATATAAAGGGAGGGGATCAGTGGAGCAGTAGGTAAAAGAGGGGCGTCTCTAGAACAGTAGGAAGTTTATTCCTGGGCCTCTTTGCCAGTCATCCTGTAGATCTCAGTGGGACCTTCCACATGGGTGATGGTAGTGGTCAGCTGGATGTCTTCTCCACTGTTTGCTCCAGCATCTCCTGCACATCGTCAACATCGTTAATACTATTTTGTGACTTTAAAACACTTTAATAACCCACTGCTGTTTCAATCTAAGACCCTGCTCAGATCTGGTATTAACATCGGTCCTGAATGAGTCTCCTGTGACTCGTGACCGGTTCTCACTTGTCATTTGTGCTCGAGTAGACCAAATTATATAGTTTTTACCTAATTTGAGTTTATAGATGTGTCTGATGACTATGTTTGTGTGCGTCGGTGCAAGTGAGAGATAGAGAGAAAGACAGCGAGCTGAGTCAGGAGGGACTGAATGAGTGAATACACTCTGCTTTGAGGAAAGTTTTGCCAATTTAAGAAAAATATCAATCATCTCATGGTAATCAGTGTTGATATTGTGGCTGCTGTAGCAGGACTTGAGCTGAGTCGACAGCCCTTCCTATGTGGCACAGGACACATTTGCATTCACATAGCGAAAAGAGTGTGGCCAGATGTGTCCGAGACCACCTCTGACTGTGTTCTGAGTGATTCGATCTCAGAATGCAGTGAGGATGCATTTGGGTGCATTTCATCAACATAAAAACCTTCAGCCTGTTTGAACCAGAAGTGAAACTCAAGAGCTGATAGAGTAAATCAACACAGAGATACTGAAACTTGCAGGAAGGAACCTCTCCCCATGAGACTGTTGACATACGCCAAGGAAAGCCTCTAGAACTTCAACTCCTCTTTTTCTCCCCCTTGTCACTGACGTCAGGAGATGGATGGTTTTCATTACTCCCCTGCTCTCCGCCCCACCCCCTCTCCTGCCTCTTCCCCTCCTTTTCGTCTGGACGAAAGCCTGGTGTCCATTAGAATCACCCTCTCAGGCCAAAGAGACCCTTCTTTCCCTTGGGAATCTTACTCAATTCCACCCCCTCCTCCCACCAAAAACAAACTTTAGATGAATAGGCAGCTTTAAAGCAGAGGACAGACGACGTCAGAATGAGGGCAAGAGCCAAGAGGAGAATACTGAAATTCCACCAATCTCATGACTTAAGTCAACACAATGAGAAGAAAAAATATTACTTTTTTTGTTAAGCTTATAAATGTTAACAGTGACGATAGCCGTTTCCACTCATACGTTTTTGATTTTTCATCCTGATCTATTATAAAATCAACAAAAAAAGAAAGGTCAAAGAAATCTATAGTTACCAGTGATGCACTGACCACTTGAATGATCGTCTCCATAGCGTTTGTGTGACGGTGCGTAGAGGAACATGATTCCGAACACGTACAGGTTCCACATGCCGTAGATACCAGTGAAGAAGGCGCTGTTCACCTGCACCGTGTGGTCTCCCCAGTGCCAGTGACCCTCGTTCACCTGGATAAGAGACAAATTATCGCTTTTAATAACAGTCATGTCCTTTCTAACTGGTACTAAATGATGAGGTCAAAACATCCAATTCACTTTATCACGAGACTCACCTGACTGACGATGAAGAAGATGACCGTCATGGCAGCACAGAACAGAGTGACCAACATCAGGAACTTGAACCTGAAAATCAGACCCTAAAGAACGGTAAAGAGGAGTTAAAAACATATAATACATAGAGCAGAGCAACCTCCTTGTATTTTCATTATAGATTATTTTTTTGAGCAAGCATTTAAAGATATGAGGATCAAGCACAAAGAAAAGATGGAAGCACACCTCATAGTGAAGGCGTCTTGCCTTGGACATAGCAGGCAGGGATGTCCTCTTGCCACTGATGTTGCGGAAGACTTGAAAAACCATGAAGCAGAGGAAGAGGAAGTAGAGACAGGCACAGATTCCTGCCACGATTATGAATGCCATCTGAGACAACACCAGTTAAGGAAACACTTAATGCACCAGAATGTGATATTACAGACAGTATATATTGTAAACTCAAGGACTGATAAATAGAAAGTATAACAGATATAAAAGTTTTCACAAATGTAAATTTAGAAAACTAGCTTTATAGCTGCTTTTATAAAGTTTCATCCATGACTATAAATCTGGGTCTCATTTATAAACCCTTGGCACTCTCGACTGCAGGAGGAGGCAGAGCAGAAACGTATAAAGTTTTGATGACCCTGGCTATGAGCACTGTACCAAATGTCTTTGTCAAAGCGCAGAGGCACGAACACAAGGAAGCTTTTTCTTTTTGAGAAGTCTCAGAGAGAAAGAAGGAGAAAGGAGAGCAAAGACTGGGAAAAGAGGTAGAGTTGGCGGTTCTTATTTAAGATGTGTGCTGAGGACTCACGCTTCAAGCAAGGCAAACAGGTACACAAACAGAAACAGATCATCCCAAGACCCTGGGCGATACTTTCACATAGGGCATTACTGAATTATTTCTCATCGTATCAGTCTGCAGTTCAGTTTCCAGTTTGTGTTGAAGTGAAGCCAGAGCATTGAGGACGACAAAGAAACAATCAAAGTCTAGTTTTTGGTGTTTGAACCATAAATTGTGCACTAGCTGCTAAATTGGTCACTTAAACTCTCACAGGGTTTTTAAATCAGCCGCTTACATATCTGCTTAATTCACATTTGAGGAGAGCTTTCTTTACTACTGTTGTCACTTATTATTTAAAAAGGATACAGCTAGCTCTGTTCCTACATCAGACGCCCAGATGCTGTAGAAAGGGTTGGTCAGCTGGACACCTCTGACAAAACAAAACAGCATATTTACATTTTAGACTGACATTTGTTGCAAATAACAATTATGCATGACATTAAAAAAAAAACATTTAAAAGTTGGTTGTTGTACGAGGAGAAGAATCCTGGTCTCACCTCTCACACATGTCAAAGATGAAAAGACAGAAGGAGCCAAAGACGATGGGTCCAACCTGCTTCCAGTAAACTGAGAAACGGTTCCTCTCTGTTTGGTCCTAGGAGAAAAATACAAAAATATGTTTTGTAAAACATAGTAATCTACTGTACATCAGTATAGCAATATACTGTACCTTTCATTGATCATACATAGTCCATTATAAAACAAAAATGCATCTTTAACCAAGCCATTCTGCAGATTTTATTAATGCCCTTAAGCCTGAGTGCACAGAATACATGTTGATGATTCAGATGCATACATTAAAATATCTCAAGCTAGAAAAAAAAAACAACATAAAAGGAACCCTACAGGAACTGTAAACAAAAATAAAATCAAAATATATAGAACATAAATCAATTAAACTAAACATGAATGCACATCTATTCTGCATTGATTATTCTGTAAAAAATAAAAGTTTCAATATCGGCAAGTATTAGTGGTTCTCTCCTTTGTTTCTCAAATAACTTATTTTCCCCACAGAACTAAGAAAAGGGGAAGGTAAATAATGTTTAAGATACAGTCTTGGTTTACAACCGAAAAAATGGTTGATCTACCTTATTTCAGCCCCATGAACAATTCCTCAAACATCAAACATGCCAAACATTGAAAAGGTGCCAGGTACTGTACCATGAGGTGCTCCCCACAGAAGATGATCCAGAAGGAGAGCAGCATGGAGTAGAAGATACCCTGTCTAATGTCTCCGAAAAGCAGCATCCATGTCCAGTTGAAGCCGACAGAAAACCACTCCACTGGGATGTTAATAAACGTCATTGAGATGCCCAGTGCCAAGATTATCCTAAAATGGAGCAAAAACAGTCTTAGAGCTATAATCAATCAGCATCTATACCAACAACAGATGGATGGGGAATACAATTTTCTGTTGCATTTGTGGCACCATCAATTCAAACCCTCTGCAGGTGTTTAAATATACATGTTCCCTCATTTGTCCCATTTTTGAGTGAATATCCTGAGTAGCATAATTACCATAGCATCAGTAGATACATCGGTATATTCAAGAATGATTATTGGATAAGATAAAACAAGTTACAACCCCAGGGGCAGCAGTCCTCTCGCACTTTATTAAATGCAGTCAATTTAAGGAGCAGTTTAACTGAAAACTTTACGACAGAATTTCTACCAAAGCTTTTGCACAGACACAATCAATGTTTTACAGCAAGCTTACGTCAACATTGGCTGGAGAAGGCTCATTAGATCTCGGGACGTTATTGATTAAATTATGCATGCAGCTACAAGCACGGCGTGTCCCCATAGAGCAAACAAACTCGACACAATTCACTACAGTCCTAAGTAGTTTCATTATTATACAAACCCTCACTCAACCTTGAAATCCAGATATTTAGAGAGAAATAAGGGGTGAATGAGTAAAGAACAATCAGTCAGCAGAGAAACAGAATAAAGCTAATCTTCAAAGGGTCTGCTGCAGGTTCCTGCATGCCACCAGCAGATGAAAGGATGATCGTAAAACGTCAGATGAGAGAGCAAAACAGGGCTACAGTGTGTGTGTGCGTGTGAGAGAGAAAAGAAAAGAGAGAAAAAAAACTGCAGGTAAAGGTGACCTTTTAAACATGAGGGTACAAAACTGTTTAGGCAAAGGCTGCGGGTGAACAGAGTGAAACCACATTTCAGTGGTATGTGAGGAATGTTTCCTGAGCTCTACCAACACAGGCAGAACTAAGGCTGGGATCTCACTGTGCCATTGTATGTTCATGAGACAAAAGACACCATATGAAAATCTCAAGAATTATAGTGGTAAAGATTCTAAATGGAAGGATTGCACATTTGGCATTTGACAGCAGGAAATGCACGGGGGAACTAAAAACATTGATTCAGTCTGAATTCCAGTTGAGTGAGACACTTCCTGGGCCCAGGAGTTGTGTATTCTAACTCACAGGCACACGCAACTAAACTGAGCCATGATTAATGTCATTACTCCCATGTTTGCTTCTTCCTCTATGACAAATCACCGTGGCTGTTGTGTCTCTGCTATTGCGGAACACAGAATATTTCTCGGTTTCACAATATTCAGAAAAAGTTTCTAATGTCAAACAATGAACTGGCCATCTCAGAAGCCAAAGAACCATGTTGACTGACAAGGTAGAGTTATGTTACAGGACTTTGCACAAATATGACGCATAGTGATTTGGTGTGACAGAAGATAAAAACTAACATAACAATAATAATAAAAAGCCTCAGTACATATTTATATACACATTTCTCCCACTAGCGTTTCATAATGCTACTGGATTTGTTCCCTATCCCCCTCCCTCTCATCCGGAGATAAACAGATGATTAACCAGGTCGGCATCTATCCTGCATCCTTTCGCAACTTGTACTAACTCTCTCTATGAATTATATCATCATGATATACATACATATATAATTCCCCCACTGACGTCATAGAAGTCTGAGGTTTACCACCCTGACACCTCTGTGGACAAGCATGACAGGAGACTCTGGTAAAGCTTTTACAACATGAAAAAATCATCCACTGTCCACAAATAGGGTACCAACCAGTGGCAGTTCCTAAGAGCCTGCTAGTCATTAGGGAATAAGAGCCTAGAGCTGGATAAGACGGAGGGAAGGAGAGCCACACTGGCTGTCTGTGCATGTGGTATATGTGTATGGGGTGTCTTGTTAGCTGGAGAGTGAAGAACTGAATGTGTTTGTGCAGCATGTGTCAGTTGAGTGCTATCTTGCAGATTTTGTAACGTGTTTCACGCTTCGCCAGGCACTTCCTGTGGCGCAGAATGCTGCCTCGTACTGATCTGTCTTCCCAGCACGGCAGGGGGTTAGACAAATACTGGGCTCTGAGCATCACCTCAACTTTCCACCACACAGTATACAAGCTATCTGCATTAGGCAGATCAACCTGTATTTGATGCTCTTAACTTTTTAGAATACATTTTCAACATTTGTTTTGGAAATAGTACAAATTCCTGATGTTTACAATCATATTCTAAATATGAAAACAGTGATAAAGAATGTCTTGTTCTCTGGAGGTAAATCTGATAGGCAGCAGCTCTTTTTCTGCTCATTCCCCATGAAACCATGTATCCAGTGTCCCATTGTATATTTTTGACAGAATTTTCTGTGCACCACTGATAGTCCTAAATAACATTCCTCTAAAGAGGCTTGATGAACCACCCTCTGATCTCAGTGACCTTAAGAGTTAGCATGACCTACTTGCACATTTCATCCATTGTTAATATGCGCCTTCACCCAGCAGACATGCTGAAGAAGAGTAACTGTCTGCTGGCTGTGTTACATCCAAATGAGTATAATTTGACTTTAATTATCACTGATCTCAGATCGAGTAAAATTAAGTTTTACTCATAACCATTGGTCATTAGTGGACTATAAAATGAAGTATGGTGGCAAAAATGTCATAATTTCATAATAAGAATTATTCTTATTACAATGCAGCAGTGTACTCAAAACAACAGTGAGATGCTAATGATGAGGAAACAGCCTTACTTCTCCAGCAGCACAGGAGGTCTGCTCATGAGGGTGATGCGTCTCCAGTACCAGATCATGATGATCAGGATGCTGGGTGTGAGGAACGTCTTCATGGCAAACCAAACTTTTGTGAAGCCTCCATTCTGGTGGATGCTCTTAAGGGGAGACAAACAGGGTAAGTGTCAACCATTTGATTTGTGTATCTTGTATTTAACGCCGAACCCACTTAAGGCTTAATTTGTCACAGCTGAAACGAATCCTGGATTGTGTGGATTAACATTACACAATGAACAATAATGCTTCAAATACACATTCACAATGAAAACTTACAACAAGACGAATGTCCTTGATTTCTCCGATCCCCACGTTGACCTTCTTTCGCTCGTTGACAGGCAAGCGGATGTTGAGAAGATAGTACTTATGGGCCACACTACCCACCTCCATGAAAGGCAGTAGTTCACAGTCATAGTGGCGTCCCTCGTTCTCAAAGTTCTGGAAAATACACAGCAAAACATCTGGTTTGGCAAAACAGCTTCTGCTTCAAATGGCTTTTATAATATCAAAACCACAGCTCCCATCATTTAAATGTCAATAAAATGTGCTGCATAATATTAAACAACATCAATAGCGAATATTATCTAGAATAATCTTTTTGGTATTTAACAACATATAAAAAGTGAAATAGAGAAAGTAATTTCCGTACCTTGGTAAAGTTAAAGTTGCAGCTAAGTTTCCTCTGTTCAAAAGAGTGAGCCATCTCTGTCCACTCACTGATTGTGTCATCTCTGTAGGCCAGACCAACGTCGATGGTGACCAGTGCTCCATCCTCTGGAAACAAGAATTTGAGTGATTTCAGACTTTCAGATAAATTCTACAATATGTTCATAAATATGTTCATAAATCATTCAAAGTGCATATTGTATCATTGAAGATATAAGATGGAAAATGCTTTGAATAACAGTCTCATTCATGTGTATTTTGATGTGTTACATATGAAGGCCCAGCCCTGCTGCTTGTTATTATTCCAGTGACAGGATCAAATTAAGCCCTGACGACAGGCAGCAATGGCCTTTTTAACTGCGAGACCGGCTAAGATAATTGCTAGCACTCACATGGAGACATTCAGTGCAAATGTGTCCAGTTCATTTTCAGGTGTCCTCCAGAGAAGAACAATATAAAGCAGACGAGGATGACATTTATTTGGTTTAAATAACTAACAGTCTGATCCAAGTTGTCTATTTCTTAGGTTCATTCAGAAATCTGGATTTTAATGTTGCAGTCATTGGCTAGTTTATTCTAAAACAAACATGTTTATACAAGGTCAAATTATTGGAGAGTTAATGTGTGGTACAGACCCATGGAATGAGACAGATTAATAGGCTTATTTCCCTGCATGTTCACATAGTCTGGGATTCAGTCTGCATGCTCTCCATGGTGGCCCAAATCTAGGTTACTTCCTACTTGACAGAAACTTCAACAACACCTTGCGCTGGCCTCCAACAAAAACATCCAAAGCAAAGCTATTAAAACTGCATCTTTAGATCACATTACAAAGCCAAGTGTTCTCTCCTACAGCCCTCCAGAGAGCCTCTTGTACCGTTATGAAACAAGCTGGAATGAAGAGAAAGAAACCCAGTGGCCTGTGCTGCAAGAAAGAAAAAAAAAGAAAGGAGAGGCATGGGGAGAGGGAGGCAGATGAGAACTGGCAGCCGACTGTCTCTGTAATGCCGTTCCCTCTGCCATTGGTTGAGCCAGACGCCCTCGAATGTCAGCTTACTTCATGCAAACATTCCACTTCAGTCCAGCGGCCATCGCCACAGAAACTAAGCCTCCTCAACAGCTGTGTTATTGCTGGTCCTCCGCCAATGGGTGCTTGGTGCCGAGGTGGAGTGGAGCGGTTGGTAGAGTAGTTAATAAAGGCAAAGCTCTTTTGTACGAACATTGTTACACAGATAAGGTAGCCAAGGAAGAGACGGCCTTGTATTTTTCATAGAGCTGCAGAACAGAATGCACCTTCCTCTGGCACTGAGGTGTCCTGGTCAGTATGGAGACAGATCACCTCATACCATCTCTATTGTTGTGAAAGACCTGGCGGCAATGTTTCTGAGGTTTGAGTTTGATTTGAATTTTACTGACTCTGAATACTGCATCTCAGATTGTGAAATCTGAATCCTTTCATACCCTTCTAAAATATAACAAAATGTTGAGAACACAAGAGTCTTGGGATGTTCATTTTGCATTTCAATTTTTGTTATGTTTTGAAAGGAAATCAAAGGCAAAATCATGTTATATTGTGATTGTATACAATAACATTTTGAAGGGTAAAAGTAGTTTTCAAAATTAAATGCTATGTGTTTCCTGATGCCTACACTAACTTGGCACTTTATCTTTTACTTATACTTAAATATTTTATATGCTTAAAATCAGCTTTGAGTTTCCTATTGCTACAGCAGTGACTCATGTGTACATCTTGCAGTTTTAGAGTGGTCCCTCTACCTCCACTTGTTCTCACAGCACCTCTTGTAGCTCACACTGATCAAAATGAGTTTATTGCACCTGGCAGAAGGTTGAATAACTGATTAGTCTGTCCCTCAACATATTTTCAATGAGGCCAAGAATGTAAATAAGCAAACAATGCCAACATGACTGCTTAGACAAGCCAGAGAAAGGCTTCACCACAAACTTTCAAACTTTTTGTTATCATTTACCTCCTACTCTTCTGTTGATAACAAACAGACCGGAGCTAGGTGGCCTTCAAGGTTTACAACAGCTCTTCAGTGCGGACATGACTATAAAGCTCTGAAGCTCAAGTTGACATCATACCGGGATCTGTACATAAACTTTAGAGCGAAGACTCAAGACTTCTTTCCCAGGGTTTCCTGGTGATCCAGTCACTTATTAGGCAGTCTCCTCATCCTCTCTAATCCTCTCTTTCAGGACTCTGCCAGGATACTAAACCCTCTTCTACAAGATATCTCCTTCCTCCTCCTCCCTTTCCTCTCATTCAGGCAGTTCAACACCATGAGATGTTTTAGGTTGGTCTATACACTGTTCCTCAGAGTTGTAATTTGGATAACAGTAGGATTGGTGGTGGGTTTCTTTCATGACAATAGAAACTAAATATATGGCAAAGCCAGTAGCTTATCAGCAGAATGTGTCCTCCTTGTTAAAGGCTTCTTTCCTTAAGGTTAGAAGAATCGAAATTAGAGATTATAAACTGAAGATAGATAATAATCACAAAACCACAAGACTTTAATTGTTAGAACGATCATAATGTGTCATAAAAATAAGAGTGCCATTGCCCAAAAAAACATTCACACAATGAACGTGTAAAAATGTGTGTTCTATTGTATATAGACATTGGGAGGTGCGCGACCAGCCGAGATGACGCCATGCCGCAGCAGAAATTATGTAAATGATGGTGTACACCACCGAATGCAAGGTTTGGATAAAGTATAAAGTAGGCTTAATAGGGGAGTGCATTGCTCAGAGTCAGCCAGCTATGAGCCGGGTGCAGATTGCCTCTCTCCACTCCCATTATACCTGTAAAGGGTCTCTGACAAGCCCATCTACAAAAGCCCCCAAGGGTTTATGGGGCTACAAAGAACAAACAGCAGGACATCCATCATTGTTTGCAGCCTGCATGTGTCACAGAAATCCAATCTAGTGACAAATTCACATTCCTGGGAAGCGTTCACCACGACAAACTGAAATTCAGACACAAACAGTATCCTACCAGGACACTGTTTAGGGAAGGTAATGTAAGAAACATGCTAAAGTTGTAATGTGACTCTGCACTTGAATTTATGATGCGAGAGATTAAAGGCGACAATGGCTGTAAATATTTTAGAGACAAGCTCGGTCTCACTGCCAATATTTGCCCTCAGATAGTAAACCTATTAAATAATAGAGCAAAAAATGAAAATTGCAGGCACTGAAAAATGTATTGTACAGATGTATTGAAAATTATAAATGATACAGTCAAATGCCCAAACTTCAAACACATTTAACCAGATAATTTCCATGGTACACTATCATATAAATGATTTTGGTTGTATTGAGATTTCCAAACCCCCCTCAAAGTGTAAGTAATTAAATGTGGACATTAATATAGACTTTCTTCCCTCTCCTACATCTCCACAGCCATGTCCTGGAGGTGAAACACGAGCCATGATGTCTTAATTTTTTTTTTAAATCGTAGGTAAGCATCGGTTCTCACCTATCTGGTTGTACATCTTGAAAGCAATTTCAAACTGCAGGATGACCAGCATGAACTGGAACCAGGCACTCATCTCCTTGTGAGGCAGAGGAATGTGGACAGCAAACACAATGTTGTTAGCTTCAATCTTTTTGGCCATGGCCTCCTCAAAGGTCCGGATCTTGGCACACTGGTCGGGACCCCAAGGCATGAACCATTTTGATTCCTGACGGTGCTTGACTGTGTCCACACACTTGGTGGCTAAGTAGTGGACCGCTGTGGTGGGGCTGGGAGCTGTTGAGACAAATACAAAAGAGGGAGACATGTTAGGCTTGGTGTCACGTTGAAATACTGCAGCAAATAGTTTTGAGGTCCTGCCAAACTAAATTCCCCCTCAAACTAATAAATCATGCAAAAAGTTGGAATCAAAATCAATAAATAACACTTGAGCACTGTGCAGGGACAATATAAATATCGTGGCAACCATTAGGGACAGTCAACAGGTTGGGTTCCAGCCAAATCCAGGCCAAACACTTTGGCAATTACTTTTAACACTGTTTGGAAAATGCCTGCTAGCCAGGCCCTGTCTCACTGAAATGATGGGGAGGGAAATTCCCGAAAGATCTCAGACACCGATTACACTGCTACGCATTGAGATTCATGAGCTCGACAAGACTGGTGTTTGTAGTCTCCACCCACAGGATCTGATGAGTGCTTGGGAAAAGATCCAGCATTATCATGAGAACACAAACACTTTGGTTGCCCATTGTAAAAGCTGGAGGCTGGACGTGAACAACATCACAGAGATGTGATGGGAGAGTCGAGGTGAAGCCTCCAAGCGAAAGAAAAACAAGGTTTTAAAAAAGATGATGCGTGTTAAGTTTACAGAGGCGATACTTTCTGATATTGATTACAGCAGATATTGGTAACATGAGATCAAGTCTTTACAGTAAAACTACTAAACAAAACCTAAACTGCGTGGTCAGTAGGATTTGTTGATGGTTGATATTATCACATTTTTATATCATTTCATTTTTTCCAGGTATATTTCTTAGAAATGTTTTTTAAGCGGTGCCTAAAACTAGTTAGTTACAAAAATGGGATTTTTATGTACTTTAGAAAATGTTATTGACTGGATTATATGAAATTTATGTTACATGTGCAAACCACATATCAAATGGCTACAGGCATTTTCAGACATATACTCCAGAAAATGTATCCAAGCATTTTCTGGAGTTTGCCTTTCATATATGAAGCACATTGTATACCCCCACAAAATGTCAAACAGTCCCCTTAAACACAATCAAGCAAAACAAATTTGTACACACACTCATAGATATCAATTCCCTAAATTTTCACTTTTTTCCCCATCAAGACAAGAGCCATTATTATTCCCTTTGAAACAGTTAAAAATGTCATTAACGCCCCATCTCACAATGCATGGATCCATGCCTTTGTCTGAATTTGCACCAAATTTAGTGGGTTCTTTGTTAGCCTATGTCCCATCATACAACCAAATTTCATGGAAGTATGTTCAGTAGTTTCTGCACAATCGAGCTGCGTGAACGCTAAGCTGATCACCAAATATTTTGATAAACACAAGTGTCAAACATGTGATGGTTCAAGCTCCCAATTGACAAGTTGCTGCTTTTCTTTGTATACGACAGTAAACTAAGTATGAAGTAAACAATATCCTGCTGGGTTTCAGACAGTTGATTGGACTAAACAAAGACCTTTAGGACACATTACCTTTGACTAAACTAAAGTGGTCACATTCGTTTTTTACTTTTTGAGGCGATTTATAAACAAAATAAGCCATCAACAAAACAGTCACCGGATTTAATCAAAAAGCCTTGAATCCCACTGAAAACAGAAGAATGGGATAAATACCAAAAACCTTTTTATGCAGGGTGCTTGTGGGGAAGACGTGACTCATGGGCCTGAGCATGAAAGCCCAGAAATGTTCAGACTCAGCCCATGAAAAAAAAAGATTAGTGACATATCTAAGTAGACCCAAAGCTCTAATCACTGTCAAAGCTCCTTCAAAGCTAGCAAGCCGTGGTGGTGAGGAGGAATACTTTCAGCTTGGAGATTTCCAAAAGGTATCACACTAGTTTGAACCTGCACACAATAACCTGGTTACTTATCTGTATATCTTATCATATCTGTTCACTAGTGAGGGGTGGACACCACAGATAGTTTACACAGGCATAAATCCTGACAAGGGTTATCTTCATGAAACCTTCAAGTGTCATAACAGTTGTGTAAAACTGAAAACATACCATGACAAACAGGATACACCTAACTGAATTAAACCCAGTTATCCGGTACCCCTTGATGTTCAATCATCTAGTGACCCTGGGAGTCCAGCTGCACACCGGCTCCTCCGGTCTCCATTGCAGCGTGTCCAGTATAATGGCCGTCCCCTCAGCCCGCTGACCCCATGCCGTGTTCCCGGGTGTGTCGGGAAACAAGGGGAGAGAAACTCCTTTCTACTCAATTACCCCTGCCGCCCCCGGCCACCGAGCAAACACAAAGGAATCTGACTTCATTAAAACCATCTCAGCGAGGAACGAAGCAAACATGCTAATTTAACGCCGGCCGTGTAGTGAGTTAGTGAGCAAGGGGGACTGCAGCGACACGAGGAGACGCTGATGGTTAGTGTCTGTGAATGGTTTCCAGATCCAGCCCATAATAAAGATGGCCATCTTTCGCATTGGTGTGAATGTGGGTGGATTTGAAGAAACTTGACAGCAACTCCAATAAAGTCCTGCAGGCAAAATGCAACTTTGACAGCTGTGCGTGTGTGTTTGTGCGTGTGTGTGTGCCACTGTCTGTCTCAATGCAAGTGAAAAAAGCAGGGGAATGAGGGGAAGAGGAGGGAGCACACGGGACATGAATGCGCTGCCTGCGAGGCTAAAGGGATTTGGGAGAAGGGGAGACACAAAGGGGGGAGAGGAAGGAGTGAAGGGAAGGTAGAGATGCTGCCTGGGGGCTCCACACAGCAGACAGACATTATCCTTGGGAGGAGGAGGCGGAAGGGGGAGGTGGGGGGAACAAGAACAGTCAAGTTTGAATCACAGAGGTGCAAAAACATGCAGACACAAAAAGGCAAGCATACATCTGATGGTTCGACCTTCTCAAAACGGCAGGTTGCTGCTTTTCTTTGTCTCATCGGACGGTAAATAAAGTATTGATAAGTAAATAACAGGCTTTGGACAAAACAACAACTTGAAGATATCACTTTGGACTCTGGGAAATTGTGATGGTGACGTTGAGGAAAGAGTCCCCAGATTAATCCAACTACTGAAACAAGTATAAGGTGCAGCCTCCTGCAGCAAATGTGTGAATTATTTATCAGTTTTTAACAAAATGCTGCAGGTTTGCATGAGTGGATGTGTGTATGAATACAGAAGGAAACCACCCAAGATGGTTTCCGGTCCAAAAGTCAAGAAGCAGGTGAGTGAGACAGAAAAACTAATGGAGCTGAACGTGAGAAAACCAGAGCAGAACATCCCTCACTTCATACTTCAGAGCAAGTGTGCAGGTATGTGTGTGCCCCCCCCAAAAGAACATAAACCCATTGAATCCCAGTAAAACAAACTGCAGAAGATGCTGGTGTTGGAAGGGAACAGAATGGAGGGATAATGGTGTCCTGTGGTCTTTGTAGCCGAGGGGAGCGGAGGCTGCGAACACCTTGACACAGAGCAGTGATTCGGCGGAGGTGATCCGGTTTCACAGCACCGACATTGTTCCGCGGAAAAAAGCCCCGTGAAGGTGGCTGCACACGGCGAAAAGTTAGCGCTCTCACTCCCTTTTGTTTGTGGAGGGAAAGAACCCCCCCACCACCCCTAATGTATCTACGCTGGTTTTAAAAAGCTTAAAAGAAAAGAACAAGTTTAAACTTTCGACGTTTAACTCCAAAGAGCCACGGAGGCGCTAACTCACGCGTTAGCTCGAAGAAATGCTCAAAGAAAGTCAAGGGGGAAAAAAGAACTCACCAATCAATCCGCCGACCATGAAGGCGAACGCCTGGAACAGCAGCAGGATCACTCCCACTATCACCAACTTTTTGGTGCTCATGTTCTCGATGATGGCCCCCGCCATGGCGCCGCGGAGGTTGGGGGTGAAACACCGTCTATCTACCCGGAGAGAGAGAGTGCTGGAGGGGGGGACGAGGGCGCTGCATCCACGGAGGAGCAGGAAGGCAAAGTGGGCCCCTTCACCGCTCTGCTCCTGCCTTTCAACTTCCAGCCAGGAGGAGGAGGAGAAAATCAAAAGCAGGGATCACATGACCGAGCAGCGCGGAGCTTTATCCCCCCGAACAGGCGCCGGGCTCGGGGAGAAGGTTCTGATAATGCAGGTTCCCGGCGTGTCATTGGATTCCTCTGTCCAACCTTCACCGGGCTATTTAAAGGAAGATGTGCGGAGTCCCCGTCCAGTCTCATGCTTTAGTTGTGTAATACCTGTCAACACATTGTCCCTCAGCATCCTGCTGGAAATAGATGTGGCTGCTGTGCTTAATGTCCGTGTCCCCCTGCAGAAGTTAGAACAAGATGTGATCTTTGATTTTTCATGTGATAAAATGTTTTTGAAAAAAATCAACAGCATAGATCTGGGCAATAAAATAATGCCAATAATTATCCAAATGTAATTTATGTCAATAGAAGTGTGTGTGTATTTTCTTTTTAATCTTATCCTATCTTAGCCTTTCTTGTCTTGTCTAATTGTGTCTTATCTTATCTTATGATATGCTGTCTTGTCTTGTCTTATTGTATCCTGTTTTATCATGACTTATCTTATCTTGTCTTATCTTATCTTGTCTTATTGTATCTTATCTTATCTGATCTTAAGATCTCTTGTCTTTTCTTGTGTATTGAGTATTTGTAAGTACAGTGAGAAGGTTTAGCACGCAGATTTGCACGTTGTTTTGTTGTTTATAAAAGTGTTTGTCATTCTCTAAAGAGTTTAAATCCACAGTCTTCACTCAGGAGCAAAAATAATAATGTGACATTTATCGTGTTAATTGTCAACATGAACATTTTATCTTGATTCAGTTTGGGTCATATCGTAGCCCTCTTAAAAATGTTGCCTCACAATAACTCAAAGTCTCACATACATACATCTTGATCAGATATCAGATCCTTGTCTTATTTTTCTTAACTCTTGTAAAAAAGACCCTGGTGCCATAATTTTCTTAGAATAATCTACTGCTTATCGTCTTTATTCTATCCTAAGAAACTGTAGCTCCAAACAGAAAGCCAATCAGTTGTCTCACCCCAATGACTGTCTCGTTAAAACTTAAATGTTAAAAAATAATGCAATACCGGAATGGAATTTTACTTGCTGAAGGTCTTGGTCTATAATCTGTTCCCTCTCAGGGACATTTTAAGTGGTTTTCATTACTTAAGGACCTTTGGCGGCCAGTTGACTGTAAACAGTTAATGTTGTTCAGAGTCTTGGATACTCATTAAAGGCTCAGTGTGAAGAATTTAGTGACATCTAGTGGTGAAGTTGCCCCTCACCTCAGTTTCCCCTTCCAAACATTAAAGAGAACCTGTGGCAGCCTTCAGTTGTCATAAAACTAAAGTTTAATTTGTTTACTCTGGGCTACTTTAAAAAACATGGCGGCCTTCATAGAGAGGACCCACTCACGATGTTAACATAAAGTATTTAAATATAAAGGGCCCATTCTAGGGCACAAAAAGCAAGAAGTCGTACAATTAATATAGAACACACTTGTTAAAACATCACTAGCATTATTTTACATTCAATTGCTGCTCTGATCATTTGAGATCACAGGTCAAGGTTTGTAAAACACAAAATTGCAACGGAACTTACTGGACAAGCTGTTTGAATATTGAAAATTCTCCTAGGTTATATCAGAATAATTAATCATTTACCTTTCATTATTATAAAAACTTATATTTTAATTTGTCACTGCTCGCCAGGGTTCAGGAGATTTAAACAGTGTAAACTAAATGTAGATGTGAAATTTGTCACTCACCATTAACGATGTTTTCCAAATAACATTTTTAATGTAAAATAGTCAATAAACAACATATATGTAATCATATTGGCCAATCATAGCCCTTTTTAGCATTGACTTACACATTCACACAGCACCTTCTATATCCCACCACTCACTCACTGCCAGCATAGCCATCAGGGGCAATTTAGGGTTCCACGCTTTACCCTAGAACACTCCGGCATGTGTAGGGATCGAATCGCCAACCCTCTAGTAGACAACCTACTTTACCTTCTAGAAAAAATGTGTCGCCACATCCTAAAGGCCAGCACATCTGTCAGCTTAGCTTTCATGTCTTCTTAGACAGATGGTTTGAGCTGCCACAAGATCCCTGTGTCTCCTCCTGAGAGACAGAGGAGAGAACCTCATCGAGAACTGGCTCATAACCCTCCTGTAGGTTTGATTCAAATTTGCGGGAAAGAGTGTGTATTATAATTTGATTCATTTATTCATCAGCCTTGAAAATGTTAAAATAAGAGAAAATAGCCTTGAAATCCTGGGAGTTTTATTTAAAAGCCGTACACATGAGCATTTCAGGGTAATTTAACAAAGAGTAAAGACACAAACAAAATGTGTGCATACCACTGTATGCCTTTTAACATTCAAAAGCACAGGATATGAATAAAAAATGCACCATGCAACTTCTGATTGGTGTACACAACCAATGATAGAACACATGTAGTAAACTGAGCTCATAATGAAAAACAAAGGGACTGAGACAGAGTATGATGGTGACCTCTGAACACAAGTGAAAGAGAGCAGAGAGAAACAGATCATACCTCCAGCTGTCTAAAATGGCTTCCTTTCCTATTTCCTAGTCATGTTAGGGCCTCAGAGGTGATTTGATTAATATGTAACAAGCTAGCAACAAGCTGTTGGATGCAACCGACCGCTTAACCATCAGATACAGGTGACAGGTTACAAGAGGAAGTCATTTGAATTCTGATGGTGCTGCGTTCCAGCTCTTGAAGTCTTGTGCGCTGCACCAAGACCAAGGCGTAGAGGCAGGCAATCAACCGGACGACGGTCATAATAACATCGGTTTTGGCACTTAGGGACTTAGAGGTAAGATGAACACGGCAGCAAGAGGAAGCGCTTGACAGGTAAGACGACAGAGGGGGAGGAGGAGCCTGGAGTTTTGCGTTCAGAAACGACTACGGATTGTGTCCATTGGATCTGTCTCCCACATCTTGGGATCCCAAGCCTGGAACCAGCCAGTGAACATCTGGGGTTCGGCTCCCTGTTTGATGGTGGTGATGGGAAGTCCTTTGCGACCAGATGGGTCGGAGTCTACGTAGTCTTTTGCTACATTCAGAGGTAGATATAGAGGGAGGGGTAAGACACAGACAGGAGACAACGTGAGAACATGGACAAATCTGACAGCATCATAAAACACTGAAGATTTGTAGATTTAAACCTGCATACATTGATTTGTGCTCACTTAGTTGTAAATAAAAAGCACTGACTTAATACCACTTTGTAAAGCTCATAGGGCAGATAAAGAGATTAGGAAAACATTTGCAGATACACTGAAGCAGTATCTTTCATTTGGAGTTTTGTCTCTGGCCACCTGACACATGGAAGTCCAACACTCACCCGACTTGTTACACACTCGCCTAAGTTTTCCAGCTAATCGCTAACTGTGTCTGTCTGTTGTTTGGAGCCAGTCCAAACAACAGACAGTCGGGTTGCATTACTAGAGAGTGGGTTTCAAAAGCGAATTAATTCTGCAGACAGCTGCCTGCTACAGCCTGAGATGAGCTGCTGAGAGGAAATTCAGGAAATGTTGGTAAAACCAAAACATTAAGCCCAAAGAGGATAAAAAGCTGGATCAACTGAAGATCATCTTTGACAGTTTATTCATATAAATTACACTTTTCCTATTATATTTGTCATTTTGCACAATTGTCAATAAAAAACATTTGCATTATTTAAACTTTAAAAAGTTGTAGCCAAATATACACAAACTTAAACATATTAAACAGACAATTGTAAAGGTCCATAAAGGCCATAAAGGTCTATGCAAGCTTTTTTGATGTATATTTGATTCTGTTTTAATATTGACAGAGTGGCAACACTTGAAAATGTGCCATTAAAGCCTAACTTGGGGTTAATCCTTTACTAACACATTTTAATTAAGACACTGAGTCTGAGAAACAGAGGCACAGTGTGAGAAGATAATTTAAGAATACACACACTGTGAAAATACAGATTTTCTTTTTTAATGTAAACTGAATTTGTGTGATGCTTTAGGTGCATGTTTAAGGTGCCAAGGGCCTTTAAACTCTTTAACTCTACATAAACCCAACATCTATTAATCTATAATGTTATATAATAGCATGACGGTATAATTGTGTTTGAGTTCTAGTGCAACAAACCTATCTTGGGAGCTCCATTCCTCTCCTCTGCGTTAGCATCGTTTCCCACCCAAAGGAAGATCTACAAGGAGGAGAGACACACTCACAGTCATTCAGAAAGTCGGGCACAAGGGTTTTATGAGCAGATCATAAAACAACATCGCACCTGGTCCCAGGTATCCAGGATCATGACATCATCAGTGGCCAGATCTGACTGAGTGAAGTCTCCTGGTACTTCTTCAACCTGAGAGGCAGCAGGAAAAAAAATCACATGTTTAGGTTGGTAGAACTTCAATTTTAGCATTAGTTTGATATCATTGTGTTGATTGTGTAGTACATTTTCCTCATCTGTTATTGTACATGTATTGCTATTATCTTTTCACTCAGTGACTTACAGCAAGTCTCCCACTTTTGTTGGTGCAGCCGAACAGACGCGGGGGTTTGACCGTCTTCTGCAGACTCTTTGACGTCTGGTATTCCTTCTTACCGCCAAGAGCAGACCAGAAATCAGCTGGGAAGCAAAAAGTAAAACAACCATCCATTACAAGTAGTTTGTCACGTATCTGGGCTTGGGTTGTTTGAACAGGAAGTGAATTACATCCGTATTACTTGGCGTTTTAATCTTTCTGGACAAGCAGCACTTTGGTTTTATCAGGCCAATGAGGAAAATTAAATTTGCATGGCAAATCACATCATGTAGCAATTAGATGTGACCATGAAACAGAGGTGTTCATTTTATCTTTCAAACTTTCATCATGACAACAGGACTGAAATGTTTTTAACCAACAGAGTTGTACTCAAACTAAAACAATGACTCATTGAATTAAGTATCTCTGCTAAGGAGGTTATGATTTCCTCTCTGTTTGTTTGTCTGTTATTTAGCAGGCTCTGCAAAAACTACTGGATGAATTACAACAAAACTTGGTGGAATAATTTAGAATGGGTCAGGAAAGAACGCATTATCACCCATTATATGACAGTATTTTGGTGCGGATTAATCTTTCTTAGCATTTTTCTCAGAGAAAAATTCATGGATCTTAATGAAAGAAACATACTTTTTTAGAGTGCTGATTTATGAGTGTGTGATATGGCCTTGGTGCACTTCTAGTTCTAGTTTCCATTATGACTTTAAGTGTATAACTTTGGTTAGCTAACAATTCCATAGTTGTCAAAATCAGACAATTGTTATCTATGTTATTGTCTAAAATGTCATCTTTGGCAGATAAATAAAGGAGCATCTATCCTGGCTGATAGTCCACTGGTTTCTTTCCATGGGGGATAAGTGTTGAATATCAAGCTAATACTAACTGAATCTTTTCTTTTGTTGTGTTACGTATGATGGGACACCCACCTGGCTCCTTGCCCTCGGACACTTGGCTGACGCTGCCACCCAAGAAATCCACTACATGTTTGGCAGCTGCCGCCTCCTCATCACTGGCTCCAATGCCTCTCCAAACCACCACGCCGCTCTGGGATTTCAGCACGAACACGTCGTTGGTGTTCAGACTGGAGGCACAAGCCCCGACCTGAGTAAACAGGGTGCAGGCAGATGAGAGGTGAGAATGAAACATCTCTACAGAACGTCAGTTTCCCAGGGACGTGTGCACACAGCTCACCTCCACAGCCCGAGTCGCACGGGAGGAGCTCTGCCGGATGTGGAAGAGACGAGTGCTGCTGGTCTGCGTCTGGCCACCTTTGCGTGATGTCCCTCCGCTGTGGATGATCATGGGTTTGCCCTGGAACAGGCTCATCAGGTGGGGGGGCTCCTGACCCTGAGTCACTCTCACCTGTGAATGAAGCCAGGAAAAATACTTCACTATGGAGCTTGCTGGCTCTTATCGCTATTCTAGTGTAGCCTACATCTATGTAGACAAATTGAATAATATCATATAAAATGTTCGGATGAATATGTAAATATAAATGACATAATTAATCAGGCAGTTTTGGGATCACATCCCCAGTTTTCAGTTTGTCAGCATATCAAGTAATGTCAAATGTCTCGTTAAACTATTTTGCAGATTTCAGCTCTATAAATTATATATACCCTAAATTTATTCAAATCATATTTATAATGCACTGTACAGTTTAGTATCACCTGTCATGTAAAGGGTGTATATTAATTTCAGTACGATCTGCATATAAATCAGAGGGCTCATATCTGCATTAGCTTTTGTCTGTGTAATGTCTTTAACAGCTGTGTTTGAGTATTTTAAATAAACACAAACGGGAACTTGGACACATATCAATGCTTCTTTGACTTTCACTGAGATGGGTCAGATGACTGAATCAAGGGCTTAAATACTGTTAATAGAAGTTCATACAGTATCATACAAAATTCTACAGAAAAAGATGACTGCTTGAAATGGAATAAAATGCACATTTACGTTTCACAGTAATATATCACCTATTAAGTTAATGCAGTTTTTCAGCACATGTGTAAAAGGTTTTCCTCTGTTTTAATGCCAAGATCATAAGAAAGTGAATAAACTTCTTCTTAAGTTAAAGATCCAGTTATATATTATTTTTATTTGACTGGAAGATGAACTGTAGCACCATTTCCTGGCCGTTGCTACTCTGCCCACAAACATGTTGAAGTCATTTTGTGATATGTGGAACTGCCGTAGATTGAGTGGAGTGGAGTCACAGAAAAAAATACAGTAACACTGCCCTCTGCTGGTTGTCCCAGGCCTTTTTGTTTGTCATAGCAGAATAATACATTTTCTAATGCCATATTTCTTTACCTAATACTCTGAAATAAGTCATAATGAATTATTAATCTTCAATTATTCACAGTGCTGCAGCATGAGGCACAAATGTCACTTTTTTGCCTCAGGGAGCCATTAAAGCCTTAGAAAACAACTTTGTACCAGTTACTGTTTAATGAAGTAAGTGATAAAAGGGTAAACAAGGGTGTGTCGTCATGCAAGTTTCAAGTTAGTTCATTTTGACACCATAAGCTGCAACTTCTTACTTAACTTCCACGATCCACTTCTCATTTTCGGAGAACTCATTTTGATCATATAATCAGATATTGCAGATTACTGTGAGGTTGCACAGACCTGTTTTTACACGTGATGAAAAGGAGAACAGTGCATGTGCAACCAGCACTAACCTGAACTGGAGATCCTCCCATTGAGTCATCAAGCTTCACTGTGAGGAATGCAGAGGCTGCCAATTCATCCAGAGTGCACTTCAGCCCCTGCCTGTCACGGTGACACACACACACACACACACTGCATGACTTTCCCAGAACTTTTTCGGCGTGTACTGTGTGTGGTTAGACTGGGTATGGTGTGGGAAACATGTGAACGCACTCCTCTACAGCGTTGTAAGTAATATTAGTTTATTAGTTCATATATAATTAGACAATATCACGGTGCACACGTTTGTCTGGATATTTATGTTTCCTCACCAGGTGTATATGATGTGTTGCTCCCGGCCTCCCAGTCTGTAGCTGTAGAGGATGAGGTAACAGTCTCCGCCATAGAAGTGGCCGTGGGATGACGGTTCCACAGGCGCCATTGCACCGTTGTCAACTCGCCAGGTCTGAAAGCCAGACCACAATTTAAACATCTCACCAATCATGCTGCTTTGAGAAGTTTCTACTGTTTTTTAATAAACCATCATCGTACCTGGACCTTGCCCTTGCCATCATCCACCATGGCGTGCTGAGCGGCCATGGCAGTGTTTGAGTGCAGAGTGGAGGCATCGAAGGGCACCTGTGCCACTTTTGCTATGCGGTTCATGGTGTAGGCCTTAGTGGGGCCTGTGGTCTCGTCCTTGTCCTTCCAGTCACCGAAGAACTGCTTGAACAGAATTGTCTCTGCTCCTGCAGGAAGTACCTGGATCTGTGCGGGGATGAGGGATTCAGACTTGATGAACTCTCTGTGTGTTTCATTTGTTGCTCTTTGTCTTGACAGTAAATCATATCAGTGATTTGTTTGCCACATTATTTTCTTTCTCTCAGTGTAACATTGCTGTAACAGCAGTTATTAACAACCTGTCCATGTCCAAGCTTTACCTGTGTCTTATTAGAGTATCCCTTGTCTTTGATGAACTGCAGACCTGCAGACAAGGCTGCTTTACGCTCTGAAACGTTGGCCTTGGGACCTGGTTGGAAACAAAAACAAGGAGGGCATGATGAAAAGCCCATAATTCCCTATACATCATATTAAAGCACAAATATTATTTTTTTTTATCAGGGTATTTATTATTAACTGGGCGAATCCAATCGCAGAGGTTTCACTGAGACCGTAGTCAGACTATATATATATACATCCATCCAATTCCAAGTTAAAGTCTGAACACAGACACACACCGACATAAACATTGTGATTGGACACATTTGTGAACTCAGACTGGGTAAAAACTACATACTGTGGTTTTCACAAACAAATCTCACACATGATTATCTTCACATTGAGCGGGGACACGAGATCTGATCACAAGTCGGGAGGCAATTCAATGCTTTAACAGATGAACTCAGAGCTGTCCACTTGTGGTCAGAGCTCTCAGGACAGATGTTAATACCAGGTCTTAATAGGGCCTGAGAATATCCTAAGAGAGGCTCAGACCCTTGATCAAAATACATGACTTTAGATTTGATCAGTCTCACTGTAGCAGTTTAAATGACTGTAGATGTATCACAGATATTTGACTGAATCTGAGGCAGAACAGCTGCTTTTCATGTGTTTAGCTTTGAGGCCCAACTAATTGCAAACAGACACTTTCCATCTAACTTCTCTCTAATTTGTGCAGGAGAAAAACATATGCGAGGAGGAAACTAAAAGGCTATTATAAGGCTGCTGGTACCTTTCCATACAAAGATGTTCTTGTCCACCCCGTTGTCCAGGATGTAGCACTCCTCTGGAGACAGCATGGCCTGTTTGAAGGGACTGGACGGAGCCACAGAGGAAACCTTCATCGAACCAGATGCATCAGAGATCTAGAAAACAGACCAATAGAATCAGCTACCGGCTCTGCAATGAAAGACTTCGCTTCAAAGGATCTCTCATTTTCACACTGTACATGCCTGTAAATGCCTGTCAAATTTTTGGTTTGGACAAAAGAAACATAAAGCCTGTTGGGTTCAGGCTCGGTTCATTTTCTGTTGGGCTCGGACAGCGACAGAAAATTGTGGCCCCCAAATATGTTGGTAAGTTTACACTTACTTGGAAACATACATTCAGTTTGTGTTATTGAAGTTCTGGTTTTCCAATTCATAAAACCCGAAACCCAAGAACACAACAAAATCTAAAATATACATTCAGGGAAATTTGTCACTCACGTCACTCACCATGTAGAGGGCTCCCTTCTTCCTGTTGGAGGTGTCCACCTTGTCATCATCAGGAGTGCTGGGCGCAATGGTGGATTTAGGACCCAGAGCCTGTACACCAACAACCAGAGGAAATTATTATTGTGTCCTCTTTTGGTTCTAAACATCCCTTGTGCCTCAAGCTATGATAGCTTCGATGGTGGTTTGTTTCGTAGACTATAATCTACAGCTTTACCGAGATTAAACACGATCTGATGAATCTAAAACCGACTCTGTGAACCATCCTGTCCTCTTCTCTGTCTCATTGGGCCTCTCTGCAGATTGCCTTCCCCTCTCGTTGTAAAGGAAGTGTTCACACAGCCGCTTGGCACAGAATTGGCAAACAAACGGCAAATTACAAAGGACGCCATTGTGTTCCCCTCGTTCCCACGGTGACTTACTCGCTGGCCGTGAAATGCATCAAGGGCATTTATGCTTCTGCTCAGGGGAGATCACCTTCAGTGCGGGAATGAGAAAAAGAGGAATATCTGTGATTGTGTATCACCTCTATGACTTCTGCCGGCTCCTCCCCCTCTTCAACCATCTGGAGTTTAGCTCTGCCGTTTCTCTCGTTGTCTCTGATGTCGATGGCGACCCCGGAGGCCTTGAGCCGCTCAAACCGGTTGCACTCACTGCCACACCACTGGTAGACGTTCTGCAGGAGAGGAAGAGACAGGGAGCGGAGAGGAAAGGCCATCAAATTTTCGTCCTGGTTGGTTCGATGACCACTCTGGTTACTATGGTGAAATGGTAGCAGGAAGTGTGTGTCTGTGTGTGTGTGGGGGGGAGCAAACACACAGCTCCTGTGTCAACAAACTGCACCTGGTATATCAGTTTACAATTTTAATTGTTTTAATAAAGAATACAGTCATATTATTCAAAGTGGTCTATGATATAAAGTCACTCCGTCAAAAAGAACAAAAGTATTACTGTGAAGATATGATGTATTACAGGATAGTGTCTGACATGAGTGAGTCTATGATTGAACAGGATATGAAATAGTCCCCCAGCTTAACAGAAACACACACATTGCATCAACCCTGTGCTATAAATATTCAACACACACACACACACACCCACAACCCATATGGATTTATATTTTTTCAAATTTCATTTGTTCCTATTTTGTCTTCATAGTGAGTATTCTTATTTTATTGTTGCATATTTATTA